>NC_041815.1:2877061-3196735 GCF_900964775.1 Scleropages formosus | reverse complement strand
CAGTACTGATAATAGGGATTAAGGGAAAACAGTCTCAGGTGAAGGGATTACACCAAGGTCTGCAGTGGCACCAGGAGGACCTCAATGAGCATATTTAGCCCTCTTTGTTTCACCCCAACATGTTTTGTCTCAACTTAATAAAGGAAAAAAATGTAGTGAGCTGCTGCAGATCCTTCTGCTGATTTCAGAAGCTTAATTAAAAGCAACTGAGAAAGGAGCCTGCGATGCAGTTTGCTCACCTGAACAAATAAACGGCTGCTGGGGCAGGCAGGCTTTGTGGGAAACAGGGTGAAAGGCTTTCGTACCGAGGTCAGAGAAAGGGCTGAGGGAACGGGAGAACAGCGGCTCTTCTGTTGGTCTGCTTTGCAGTCACCTGGAGGTCAGCTGGGGAGCTCAAAGGTTTGCTTGGGCCCCACGCTGGCTCCCTATAACCCTGTCAGCATCATTATCTTGTTATCCATTCTTACAGCTTGGGCTGGTTATTTCTGTCAATCCTCCCATGAGCACAAATTAAAGTAGGAGCGAGAGCAGTTAGCCTTGTCTCACGAAAGATGTTGGAAGGTGAATTGTGTCATACAGTAAATTGTCAATTTAACAGACAAACTGAGAGAAGGTAGGGTCTGATATTCCCAAATGTTTCAAGTTTCAAGTTTTTATTGTCACATACACAACCATACTTGGTACGACATGCAGTGAAATGCTTTTTCGACAGTCTGCGGTACAAATAAATAAGGCGATACAAACAAGCAGAAACTAGGAACACACTCCAGGAATACAAGGAATATACAATGATGAAAACAGGAAAGAATAAATAATAAAGTAAATAATAAAATAAAGTAGGATACTAATATGTGTAGTCCAATATTAAAGGTTAGATAAAAGTGCAATGTGGGGGGGGGATCTGAGCAATATTTGGCTAAATTAGTGCTCCTTGTGTATGCAGTCCAGTCTTCACTCCTGATTAAGAGCCCGAATGGCCTATGGGAAGATGCTCCTCCTCATTCCAGCTGTGTTGGCCTTCAGGGAGCGAAAGTGCTCCCCTGACCGCAGCAGGGAGAAAAGTCCATTGTTCGGGTGGCTGAGGTCTTTCACTATCTTCCTTGCCTTGGTTCAGCATTGCTTGCTGTTAATAGACTGCAGGTCAGGGAGTTCATTGCAGATGATGCGCTCAGCTGATCGTTCCACCCTCTGGAGAGCCTGCCTGTCCTGCTTGGTGCTGTTCCCAAACCAGGCCGTGATGCTTCCCGTCAGGATGCTCTCGATGGTACAGATGTAAAAATTCCTCAGCACCCTAGAGGGCAGTTTGAAGTCTCTTAAGCGTCTAAGGTGGTAAAGATGCTGTCGGGACTTCTTTGTCAGGGTGTTGATGTGATGCAACCGTAAGAGATCCTTTGTGTGTGAACACCAAGGAAACGGAAACTGTCCACTCTCTCCACTGGTGCCCCATGTTTCTTCAATCCAATCATCTTTAAAAACAGAAGTCCGTTAAATGAGAAATGATATATAACAGATATTGCCAATTAGAATGTTTCAATCAGTTCTAATAGTAGAGCATATATCGTATTCGTAAAAGAGCTCAATTTAATTTGTGATAAAACAATGTATGGACTAGATGTGCATTATGTTCACTGCATGACTGATGAAGAACCTAGTGTACTTTCCAACATTGTATTCAAATTCCAGTGAGGAAGGACTCAAGTATCAACATATCTACCAGAGAATCTATGCTGAAGTACAGAGATAGAAACCATCAAATTTTGTCTGTTAAATCCAAAATCCATTAAATCGAGGTTTGTTAAACTGAGAAGTTGCTCCGACTACTAATGCAAGATTATGTCTGCCTGATCACTCATAATATTACGGTAACTTGGTTTAACACAAATAGAATAACATTTCCTTAAGTGAAATAAGTAAAATGTGCTGTTTGATTCAGTAGACTAAGATAGATAGATAGATAGTAAAGCACACAAAGGTATGAATGCTGAAACAAACCCCTCATTATCACCACCAATAAATAAAGAAGTACATGAATAATTGGTGCTCCTGTGAAATCAGAGGAATGCAGGTTAATGTATATAGTTTTTCTCAACGCAATAAATCTTATGGATATATTTTACAATCTGAGTCAGAGCTGTTTACAGGCAGAAGGCCAGAGCTCTAGAAAGTAACTTGGTGAAACCCTGTTATTTAGCGTGCAATTCCTGTTCAATATATGTCGTACAGGCCACAACAAAAATTAGATCCTTACCTGTCACAAGGTTTAGACACTTTTTATTTCCAGCACTTTCCACCTACACTCTTTTTAGACTGATGTGTTTTTGCAGTATGTTCCCCCAACTAGACTAACAAATTACTCATCTTCATTGTTATGCAGCATTTATGCGATGCTACAATAACTGTAGTAATTTGAAAAACGGCCAGGAAATAGCTATTTATCACCTGCAAGGACCTCATTAGAGGCATAGACTCCTACCCATGGTGCATTCAGCAGGCTTCTCACAGGAGAGGATCCCCGTGGAGAGTCACACAGCAGCAGCAGAAGGATGCTAGAAAACACAACTGTGGGTGGATTATAGGATGAAACTGTCAACTCCTGTGGTTTTCCATGAGGCAAGATTACCACCAAAGTGAGTGCCATCCTCGGTGGCCCGATGCAACATGGGAAGGATTACACTTTAATTGGACATGAAGTGGAGCACGAGGCGCTAACTTTACTTTGATTCGTGGAATAAACATTGTTAACGGTGGTCAAGTTGCCATCCCCAAAGGACATACTTTCATGGAGAAATCCACCTCTGTTATACTCTCAGAATGTGATAAAATCCTTTAGGCCAAACAATTTCTTTCATGAAAGCTACAATTGTGGTGCCACAAAAAGCTTCTCAAGAATTTGCAGACTTGTATAAATAATTTAGCTGAACAAAGAGAGATGTGTGACAGCAAGGGTGAGGGTAAGGTCACCTAAATCCACAGCAGAACACATACTGGGCAGATGTGATCTCACTAATGGCTTTCATTACTTTGAACATGCAGTCATTTCGGCAAACAGGTGAAGCTGATTTGTGCCAGGCTCCGAGGCCCGGGGGCCGAGCTCTAAATGAACTTTTGTGTGACAGGCTCAGCCCGCTCTCTGGTTCGGGGCCCAGTTTGAAATGGTGAGAAATTTAATTTAAGATGTGAAAAAATAACCCCCGCCGTTCAACTTGTGCGTCTCGAGGCCATCTGAGCGCGTACAATCAAAACCAGATGGGCTTATCAGGTCTAAAGGCAACAAATAGAGCCGAGATCCTTATCAAACAAAGACCACCAGGGAAAGCTTCTGGCTTCCCTTTCTTGACCATGAATTTAGTTTCAAAGGCAGGAAGAGGTGGCAGATCCTGGGTGACAGGAGTTGCCCATGGCCTGAGAGGAGGTCATTGGTCTGCAGAGGTGTGGAGGATGCTGCCATGGTGCCAAGGCAGCTGTGGGCTCCATGTGGGATGGTGGGCGTCACTGTGAAATTGGGCCGTCATCGGTGACCTTAGGCACTGGGTGGCGCTCTGCATGCTTTCATCTCTGCTGTCAGATGATAGCCCTGCCACCCACATACAAGGACGTCATCTCCAAGGGAGGTACACCCCTTCCACAGGCTCCCAATGCTCTTCCTTCAGAACATGTCCTTTGTAATGCCCGTTTCCTGTGTGTGTACAGAATGTGGCTCCTTTTTAAGACGCTTCGCACTTTCGGCCTTTTGCCTGCTCTCAGGAGGTCTGAGTGGCGGGAGGCCTGCTCTCAGGACCTGCTGCAGGTGGTTCTTATTTTCAGGACAAATACTCAGTGTTTATACATGGCTAATAGGGCTACTAGTATCATTACACTGAATCCTGGGAATGGACTGTGTGAACGATCCCTTCTTTCATGTTACTGACTTTTACCACAAAGGAGGCCAGTCCTGTTATTTCTTATTGCCTGTGTCCATTTGTTCAGTGCTAGGTGGAATTATAAACATATTACCATTTTGCTTACATAGAGGAGAGCTTGTAGTAGATTTCTGAAAGGAGGGATGCGGATTCTGTTAAATGCTGAGCCAAGTTCTGTTTCACCCGTATTGAGTGGTTCTGTTGCTGTTAACTTCTAAACATCAATTGCTCAGCAGTCTAATATACTTTCCAACTTTTTTTGGACACCCGTCTCAATAGATCTCCTATGTGACTGATAAACATTTGTTATGTTATCTGCTTAATAAAAATTTAAAAACACCCTGTATGCAGCTGCTGTTGTATAGTGTCTTATATGGTGCTATGTGGCCCATTGACTGTGCTCAAGAAACATGTATCTGCATCCAAATCTCTTCTTCTGGTGACGTAATGCACTTTCGTACTGTTCTTGTAGATGTACGTCACAGTGGAGAAAAGCATGTGCTAAGTGAATAAATGTAAAAGCAAACGTGGAAACATGAGGGGAAACCCAAGAGGGCGGGTCCCTGATGCAGCATTACGGTACCTGCTCATTACTCATTTCTAGTGGAGCTGCCACAACAACCTCCTGCTATGGCTACACAGGGGGCCATATTATTCCATAATAAAGAGTTCGGTATGGAACAGAAGACTTGCCGGTGCAACTTTAATCGCTGAGCACCCTGGGAATCAAGGATCAAACGGCTGCTACAAGATGAGAAGATGCTGAGCGCGCTTGTTGGCACCCGCAATAACAGGCACACTGGCAGCTCTGCTGGACGGTCACAGCGAGGTACGTTGTGCCAGCACGCCATCTTTCATCTCTATCACCCTGCTGTTCATACTTCTGAGATGTTGCAAGGCCTCCATCTGTGCTATGGTTGCAATCCCCATTCTGCTCTCCTTTGGGTCACTCAATATTAATACAAACACTGTGAATCTGGTTCCATGCCATCTCTTGCTGTCCTTTAAATGATTAATCAGTTATGCTTGTTTGAGTTTGAACTGAGCTGTACAGAAAGATACAAAGGGAAATGAGCAGGATATATGTTACAAAAAGGAATGTAAAATGCAAATACCAAAAGTTATTTTCATGGTCTTACTGAAGAATGGAAAAAAAAAAAAACATTGCCAGTATTTTTCATCTTGAATGATGAGTGATGATATTAAACTGCTGCTGTTTTTGCTTTTTCATAAAACATTTTAGTCAAAAAATGCAGCATACAGAAATTAAAATGTTTATTTTTTAATTTATGACAAGGGGAATTGTTGTGATAGGTTTGAATTCAAAGCTTCTTAGAATGTTTTATCCATTTCTACACTTGGGTAACAGCTTCTGAAGAAATTCTGGGGAGCTACCTCGTTCAAAGGGTTTTGGACCCAGACCATTTTAACGATAAGGCAACAGTTCTAACCGTCATGCTGTTGTTCTATTGGTTTTACACTGTATCTCTATAAAGGTATGTAACTCTGTAATAAATCTCAGTTAGAGCATGCATCCAGAGCAGTATCGTCTCAAAGAGATGATGAACACTTTAAGGTAATGGGTTTGGACCTGAAGCCTAGTGTTCCCCCAGTGTCACATTTGAGCACATGCTCCCAAAATTTGTTTAGAAATACATCTGATCTTGTCTTCTCCTGCATGCTAAGCAGGAGGTCTCTAGTGCTTCAATGAGATTCTGCAGTAACACCAAACAAACACTTTATTTCTAGACCAGAATTACTGTTCTGAATAATACTGCAATCGTTTTGTTTTATATCTCTCAGGCTCCACTCATACATTACTGGAAGTTACAAAACAATCTGACGACATTTAAAATGAAAAAGTAGCAAAAACAGAGGAAATTGGAAATCAGAACACTCCGCATCCACATGCACTCTTATGCACATGTATTGTGGCACACACAGCCGAAGAGACAGACAACACACACACTCCAGATGATTGCTGACACTGGAGAGCACAGTGACCGGGAGGTCGCTATGTTTTCTGATCGGTGATCAAACGGCAGTAGTGGCACCATGCTGCTTTCTTGGGAAACTGGAATCCCCAGGGGAAGGTTTTTGGGGCAAGTTCTAAAGAGCTGCACATTGAGGTGGATGCTGGGCCACACGCAAAACCCATTCTCCAGCCCTGTGTTTGAAGATCTCACAGCCTCCTCTTGACTTCCCTGCCTCACTCATTTTCATCGTTTAACAGGGCATTAGTTGCCAACACTTCTGCTACTTGCTCTTCCCTGTGTCACACACAAACACACTGAGACACACAGTTCCTATTCAGCAGCGTGCTTCTGAACAAATGTGTGTCTGTGAAATATGACAAACTTCTTGGGACCCACAAAGGCCGATGCAGGCCCAACAGGTTCAAGGTTCACTTTATGGCATTCCACACTTCTACAAATACGCAAAGGAGAATGAATGAATGATTCCACACACAATACATAGTACCATTGTCTCACAACGGCTGGTTAGTTCAAGAAAACATTGGTTCCCTGCTCACTCTGTATGGACTCTATATGTTCTTTCCGTGTTTTCATGGGTCTTCTCTGGTTTTCTCCCACAATCCAAAGACATGTTTCCAGTGAACTGGTGACTGACAAGGGGGGGTGTGGTGGCGCAGCAGGTTTAGCTGCTACCCGCTGTGTGGTGGGACTGAGGTTTGAGCCCTACATGGGATGCCTTGCAACGGACTGATGTCATGTCATGTCATGTCCTGTCCTGTCCTGGGTGTGTCCCCTCCCCCTTTGGCCTTGCGCCCCCCGGTTGCCGGGTAAGGCTCCGGCTTGCTGCGACCCTGCTTAGGACAAGCAGATGTTGATAACAGATGGTGAAGAGTTGCCTGTTGTGTATACGCATGTGCATATGAGAGAGAATCACTGGTGTATTGAGGAGTGACTGACTGCACATAGTGTATCTGGCACCTGGAGTGGGAAGATGCTGCAAAATACATATACATAGCATTTATTGAAGTGTCTACTAAAGGAATAAATGTAAATTTTTCTCACACACAAAGGCATCATTATTAGTTGTACCTCATTTCATGGGCTGAGTGTAACCTGAATGAGACCAGGACACCTTCAGGAAGGCTTTGTGTGTTGAACTCAATGACAAATGAACTGTGGGAGGAAACCACAGCACCCTGTGGAAACACACACACACACACACACACACACACACACACACACATACACACATTTTCAGAACCGCTTGTCCCATACGGGGTCGCGGGGAACCGGAGCCTACCCGGTAACACAGGGCGCAAGGCCAGAGGGGGAGGAGACACACCCAGGACGGGACGCCAGTCCGTCACAAGGCACCCCAAGCAGGACTCAAACCCCAGACCCACCAGAGAGCAGGACTGTGGTTCAACCCACTGCGCCACCGCACCCCATGGAAACATTCAAGTTTATTCATTTAGCCAGTGCTTTTCTCCAAAGTGACTTACAATGATCTACCCATTTATAGGGCTGGGCACTTTTATTTGAGCTGTTTAGGGTAAGTATTTTGCTCAAGGGTACTACAGCTGGAACTGGGACTTAAACCTGCAACCTTTGGGTCCAAGGCCAGTAACTCTAACCACTACACTGCCAGTTGCCCCTTTACCTTGAAGCTAAATCCCACCTTTTGTACAACTTCTGGAAGCAGGTCTGGAAAGAATTTTGCGGAAATGCACAAAGAACCCCTGTTGCAGCCATGATGACAAGTTTTGTGCTGCCAAACTGATGACTATGGAGGTGCATCTTTCAGGTGAGGAAACAAAAATGTCACAGTGACTACATGCTTGGCATTATCGATAGAGCTGTTACACCATTTTGTGTAACATTTATACTTCAATCACTTGCAGCCACAACCGTGCTCGACAGAAGCCAGTCTTAGAACTTACTGACTTTACATCACATTACTATGAGCTGTACTTATCACCGGGACTGAATCTCCCTTCAGTCAATGGGATGAATATAGTTTTTTAAATGGTGGTTCATGTTAATGGGCTGTGTTGATACAGGTTAAAGGTACCAGTTTGCCTGAAAGAACAGAACTTTGCTAAATCATCTATAAACTAAACCCTCTATTTCATTTTTCTCTATTTGTTCATTAAGTCTTCAGTTACTTGACAATTAAAGCATATGGCATTTTGCATGTTTCCTTAAACTAATTTATCATTATCTTTTGACCAAAGTTGAAGTTTAAGTTTTAACCAAACATTTTAAACAGTATACATTTGGAATCTACTTCCGCATTAGACATTTCAACGCTCGTCACTGCCTACCTGTCGGACATCTCTGCATGGATGTCTGATCACCACCTACAACTCAACCTCTCCAAAACAGAGATTCTTCACCTCCCAGCTGACCTGTCCTCCTGTCACGATCTAGTGATCAAACTGGGAAACTCACTCATTTTCCTACCTCCTCGGCCAAGAGTCTGGGAGTGATGATTGACTCAAGTCTATCTTTCTCTCAGCACATCAAAGCCACAACCCGGTGCTGCAGATAAATCCTGCATAACATCTGCAGGATCTGTCCTTACCTCACAACTGACTTGTCCAGGCCATGGTGACATCCTGTCTGGGCTACTGCAACTCTCTTTTGTATGGCCTTCCTACTACTGCCATAAAACCTCTGCAGCTGATACAGAATGCTGCTGTACGAGTTGTGTTTGACTTGCCAAAGTGTTCTCATGTATTTCCTCTACTCATTTCTCTGCATTGGCTTCCTATAGCTCAAATTTCCCATAGATCAAATTTAAAATCCTGGTTATTGCTTACAAATGCATCAATAGAACTGCTCCTAGCTATTTACAAGACTTGATCATCCGCTACACGCCAAACAGACCGCTTCTCTCTTCTACTTCTGCTCGCTTGGCTGTCCTGCGCAAGAAAGGTAAAGTATGGAGGATCTTGGTTCTGGCTCTGTTGTGGTGAAGCGAACCCCCCCCCAGCTCACAACTGCTAAAACTCTGTCCACATTTAAGAAGGGTCTGAAAACTCACCTCTTTCGGACTCACTTCTCCAATGATCTCTTAAGTTCATGTAAGGTATAAATGTTCATAGTCATGCTCAAATCAATCCTTTACAGAGCCACTTCTGCAATGTAACATAAATGTTTATATGTATCTCAAAAAAAAAAAAAAAACTACTTGGTAAGTGATTAGGAATCAGCGATATTCTGATAACGTTTGCAAGTCTGCAAAAGAATATCGGTGCATATGGTGAAGGAAACAAATTAACTGCACTTAAGAATCACACATCTGCAGTTATGTCTCTTTCTCCTAATGTAATGCACAAATTGTATTTTCTATGAGATGTATATTGCCTTGGAGAAAAGTGTCTTGCTAAATGAATAAATATAAATTTATTTGTTACATATTAAGCATTTATGAGAACTTAACAGAATGTACTCTGTCATAATATACATCAATAAAACAATTATTTTCACATCAAAATATTTTTAACATACTCCACCAAAAAGAAACACATTAACAGAACAGCAGAAAACTGTGAAAATGTCCATTTAGTGCCATGAAGTCACTAGACTAATTAACCACTGTTTTTCTTGTATGACAACATTTCTTCAATACCATGTTTTATTTATGTAGGAATTCAGTATGGGACATGCTGTTCTCTTGAGTGTATTTAACATGTTTGAACTGAAATCTAATATGGACAATATGTAGTCGCAATGCTATCGAATATCTGGTAATGTGGTGTTATTTCGAAGCCCATTAGCCTCCAAGGAAAATAAAGTGAGAAGGATGGAGAAGAGCAGTTAAAAAAGAAAAACCATAACCATTTTGCCATTTACCTTGGTCATCTGGAGGTTGTTTATACTCTGAAATTATAAGATCGGTTTATAATTGGGCAGCCCACTGTTTCTCTGGCCTGGAGGGGGGGGGGGGGGGGGGTGTATAAAAAAAACATTAGCCTTTGAGCATCCTGTTTTACTTGTTTTTATTTGTAAAATCTCTACTGCAACCTTTCTAAGTGACTTTGTAAGAAACGATGAACCCTGGCACCACTGCAGAGCTACATAAAGTCGGATGCTCTCCGTAACGTAAAGAAACGGAGGAACACCAGTCCCTCATTTCGCTTCTCCTCCCAGCCAAGTCCAGGTAGCTCTCGTAGCTCTCATTACCTGCTGGAAACAGACGAAAGGAGAGAATGTGGCCGTCATCCTGGAAACCATGTGCGGAAAGTATTTGGCCGGCACACAGCTCCTTTCCACACAGCTTTCCTCATGTGTTTACATAAACAGGCTGGGCCCCAGGTCGGCTGTTTTTGCTGCACTGGATACCACAGCTGGGTGTGACGGTACTAGGCACTGGAGCACCTGGACGTTCAGTGCTACTCAGAGCAAAGATTCACCACTTGTGAGCACATCCAATATTTTGTCAGGCCCCACTGCCACGTTGATTTAATCCTGATACCAAAATTTTTCCAGTTCAGTTCAGCAAACAAACAAATAAAATCCTAATGCACTAGTTCTATGCATTTTATTCATTTAACTTTGTGAAATACAATTAGCGTTGAGTGATACGATGAACTTTCCTGAAACATTTTTAATCATAATTTTCAGCAGATTCCAGGTTTTCTAAGTTTCTACTTTTGGATTTTGGATTTTTCACTTGGATTCAGCGTCACCGAGTATAAATAATGTTTCAAGACACAAACAGTGTACCTCTGACTGTAGCATATTTGTCAGTCACACAATTCAATATACTTCAACAGAGCAAGGAATAGACTGAAATGGGGAAACCTCTCTGAATGCCACAACTAATAGAAACATTTCAAACAATAAATAAATTCTAAACCCTGTCATTTCCACACGATGGCACAACCGGCCTGTGCAACACAGAGAGAACAGTGCTGGTCCAAACAGAAACCCAACAGGCCCTTGCAGTTCTATAGCACTGCAGAAAGAAAATGTACTGGAATGGACAGCCTAGCAAGAGGCACAAGGAAAAAAAAAAAAAAAAAAACTGGCACCATCTATCCATTGGAGTTATTGTAACAGGCATGTTGACAGTCCTTTGACCAGTGCTCCAGAGTCATAGTTCTTATTGTGTTTGACACAAGTCTTTCATTCTGATTGCTCACAGGGAGGAGCAGTTTAAACTGTATGAAGATGTGAGCAATAAATAAAGTGTTGGTGGGCGTTTCAGTTAGTTGTCTTCTCTTTGCCTGGAAACACTGTTTGCTATATATATAAAAAAAGGGCTACTCACCTGGACCGCCAAGAAATATGCTTCTCTCCAGCAGGTGGAGACAAAAACCTGATCTGTTCAAAGCACTCGAGACACGAGAAAAAAGCCAAACTCATGCTGTCCCTTGTAACAGCAACATTAAGTATGTCACATACAGAGAATGTGGGGAGCACAGCGGTGCAGCAGGTAGGGCAAGTGCCTCACAGCTCATGGGCTATGGGTCCAACTCAGTGTGTGCAGGGTTTCTGTGTTCTTCCCATGTTCACATTGGTTTCCTACAGGTGCTCCTGTTTCCTCTCACAGTCCAAAGACATGTGTTTCAAGTGAACTGGTCACTCTGAATTTGACTTTTTCTCTATGTATGTGATTGCCCTGATATGGGCAGATGTCCCATGGAGTGTGACCCTGCCTCAACAAGTCAGTTGCTATACATAAAGCACTATGGAAAATCAATATAGCTGAGTCTCTACCGAATCCCAGGCCGTCTCTGTTATCGGAGCACAGATATGTTTTTCCCTTCTCACGTGGGACCTTGACAAATATGCCTTTGATTGAAAACATTCATGCAGCGTTAAGCTGTGATAGTGACCCCTCCATAAACATGTGACTCCACGCAGACACTGGTTACGTAAGTTTTCACTTTTTGAAGCTTTCTTGTGTGTCGAATTGTGACAATTACATAGTTTAGGTTTTATTTTAAAAAATACTGAGATGATGATTCTCTCCTTGGGTTAAAAATGAAGCAATGCTTCAAGGTGTCATCTCAGAAGAAGGGAAACCAAGGCGTTGTGATAATGAATGCAATCGTTGTTATGTTTATTCGTATTAGATCCAA
Organism: Scleropages formosus; assembly: GCF_900964775.1. NCBI lineage: Eukaryota > Metazoa > Chordata > Actinopteri > Osteoglossiformes > Osteoglossidae > Scleropages > Scleropages formosus. The sequence goes on along the minus strand of NC_041815.1, from coordinate 3,184,768 downwards.
AGGGGCAGGCAAAATCCATTGTGGAGGACAGGTGTGGGTCAGGCAATGTGCAGATGCTGTTCTGTAGAACAAGGCAAGACACGCAGTTGTGGAAGCACGATGAAGGTTGGAAGCCAAGAAACAGGAACAAGAGAGAGGGACAAAGGAGAGCTGAAATCACTAAGCACACTGAAGTTGCAGTTGCTCGAGACGAAGTTCCGGGAGCAGGTGTGCAGGCACTGCCTCTTTATACGATGCCTCCATGATCAGAGGCAGGTGTAGGTGTCAGGCGTGAGACTGTGGGCATGACACATGGTTTCTATTTCATTACTGAGCCTATCTACCAGTATGTTCCAAAATACACTCCATGTTACATATGGTCCAATGTTATCCACATTTTTTGCTATCCAGATCATAGCCGTTGTGCTGAAGGCAGACGGTCGAGACTCTGCTGTATATCATGCGGATGCAGTGATGAGTATGGTAACGGGGGACGTTCTCTTTGTTGTGGTCTGGGTCCAGTGGCAGTGGTGTGACACTCACACTTGAGATCACCATTCATGTGATCTGTGAAAAAAGGCCCTAACCCTAACCATAACCCTAACCAAGCATCGCCTGAGGAGCTGGGCCAGCAGGGCTTGCTGGGGAGTTGCTGAGCATTTTTTCTCTTCGACAAATGGAGGAGAAATTAGCAGTTCCTCAGCTGGACAGACTCGTGCGTTACCATTGCTCACGGCAGAAAATGAAAGCCTCAGAAGATAAATGATGCCCCCAGTCGCAGTTCACATCCCACGCCAGCCTGGTTAAAAGATCTTCCGTCGATGTCCTGTCTAGTATTCAGCAAAGTCTCAGTTCCGTGCAGTGAATCCCCTGGCTTCTCCTTCCTTCCTGCTGCCAGAACCAACACCTTCCCAAGTGGATCTTTGGTATCTGGTCATGCTCTAACTCTGCAGAAAGGGTTTGGTCCACATGTACTGCTCTCTCTGTCTCACCTTGTCTGTTCTAGACTGACAATAACAGTGAACGGAATACAATTCTTCCCTCTATGAGGAGGACAAAGCTGCACTCAGCTTATTCCACTACCCCAGAAAATGAAAAAAGCACTGTTAGAAAATTGGAATATTTCCATCAAATAAGATACTGCTTGATGGACAGGTGCTGGAGAGGGAAAATCTTAAGAATATCTTACAGAAGAGCTTCATAAATATAATGAATGTTGAATGTAATGAATAAAATGTTAGTTCAATTGCATGTTTTTAAAATGGTTGAAAGAATTGATTCTAGCACTGACTTTCTTTCTTTCTTTCTTTCTGTATAAATGTGTTTTGGAGAAAGCAATTGAGGTGAAGAATGAATGAATCAAGAACCCTTCTTTGCAATGACACCAATTAATATGTGGGTGCGGACCTCTTCTACACAAAGAAAACAATTTATTAGGGAAATTGACATGCTACAATATTTGTGGTTTGTATTCCTTTGGTGCAGCTTTGGTACACTTCTGAGAAAAAATGGAATACGTAGTTTCTATTATATAAAAATCTCCTGTAAAAACAATGTTTGGGACACACAATGGAAAAAGAACGAATTAAATGCATGGGGTAAGGTATCACATTCTGAGCAGAGCCTAAGGTCTAGGATCATTCCAGGACCGATGCAAAATTGCTCGTATTTCACCCGTACATGTGCTTCCTCTTTCCTGGATTAGTGAACCGTGTAATAAAAGGCATATCATAAAGCCACTTCCCATACAGCCCAAAGCCCTCAAGTTTTTCAAATAAAAATGAATGTTTATGAGACTTATTTCTAATGCAGGGCAGAAATGGAAGTGGTGACTTAAAGCTAGCAAGAATGCTAAGCAGCGTAAGAATGTCATATTTAGATGAATTTGGAGCCACAAGAATTTCTTCCTTTATTCAGCAACATCCCTTGTGCGGAAATAGGGCCAAACGCCAACTTGGATAGTCAGTTCAGATTGTAGCACTGAAATCATCCATGGGCTACAAATTAAATGTGTTTTAAATGTGTGGCATGCGTTTTATATGTCCTGTCCTATATATATATATAGTAATGTAATATATGTTAATAATAATGTTATAAGTAATATATATATATTACAGCTAAACATTCGGTTCAGTTGTGTCAGCTATTCAGTGCAATGGATGGGAAGGAGCAGTGCAGTTGTTAGAGTTTTTTTGTGTTAATTCATTTATTTGTGTATTTATTTATTTGTTGCATGTGCTTTATATCTCCTGTCCTATATATTTATGTATGTACATATTTAGATATTACAATTAAATTAGTACAATGGATGGGAAGGAGTGGAGCAGTTGTTGCAGTTCATTTGTGTACTGCATCACAGGAAACAGTGTTCAGCTGGTGAAGCTGAGGAATATGGAAAGGTTGACCTTAGGTGAGGGGTTTAAGGGAGCGCCATGGGAAGAATGGGTCACTAAAAAGGTTGGGGGACCAGGGGTCACTGGGGGGTCTTCGGGGGACAGAGGGAAAGTTTCATCGAGACAGCAGTACGGCTGAAAGGCTTCTTAAAGGACACACATGACTCTGGCTGCAGACAGGTCAGGATACTGCGGGTCGCTGGACTTGGACTATGTGACTCCTTCCTGTGTTAAGACTTTATTAATGGCATTGAGTGCTACACAGTCCAGTAGGCCCAGGGGAGACCTGGCAAATTAACAGCTGCAAAGCATAAGAGACAAACTGAATTTAATGCTCAGTTAATTTGGGTGTACATAAATTACTCCTCATGTGCTGTCCTCCCACGACACCACCCTCCACACGGTACCAAAGAGTAAGAAACAAGTCCAAATTGGCTGTGCCTGCTCTCTGAGGAGCATTTTCCAGATTGGATCCTTTGCCTGCGAAGGGTCAACCCCCTCTCTCTGTTTATTCTATTGCATGCAAAGTGATTCTAGTTCAGTATGAGAGAAACAGAGAAAGTGGATTTTTCTCATCATATAGCGGAAACTGTTACCTTAACCAACAAGCTCCTTTTTAAAGTTGCCATACTATTTGTAAGCAATTTTTCAATTTCCTACTTTTTCAAAAAACAGATTTGTGCATTTTGCATCTTGTTGTACCAGCAATTAAGAGTGTCGCATGGACATTTTGGTCAGCTTACAGAAAAACTAGCAGGTATTTTTTAGTTTTCACTGGTGATCATCAGTAGGTAAAAATCACAGTACGTCCAAAAGTGTTATTATTTCAGTCAAACAAACCTTCAAGAGTAGTAACAGAATATGACAAGGAATATATGAAAATCAGACATTTTTCTGCAGCTAAATCCAAATTACAAAGACAGCTACACAGGAGAGTCATATCATGGAAAGAGCAATTGCCAATATGTGTCAGCTCAAGAAGAGACTGTCATTACCTGATAATCTTTTAAATGAAACAAATAATTTTCTCACAGTGTTGCCACATTCCAAAAAGATTAAAGAAGATCTCTGCAAACACTGAAACATGGGTTCAGCACCAGGATGAAGATACATTCCTCTAATGGATTCTTTTGTCTTCTGATGTAAATGTGAGAAACATGATGAGAAGCTGTGAAGCGCAGTACAGTAGCATGTACAGTAGGTCTCTGTACACTTGAAGAATGATATATAATTCCTCTACACACAGTAAGGCAGACAGTGCTCCTGTTCTTTATTCATTTCTTGAGGATCGTTTATTGTTTGTTTTTTATTAAATTAAATCTGTTTTCTATAGATAGTATAACATCTTTACATTTTAATACTGTATGTAATTTATCCTTATTACAGTAACTGTGGCCAGGCTGAGGGAAGGAAAATGTTTGCTTGGATTCTAACCTTTCAATAACTTTTGATGTTGGCCATGTTGTAATGGGTTGAAATTGCTCAGGAAAGTACTAAAATGGATATGTCCATCACCATGTTCTTATTAATCTCCTTTTTCATTTTCATTTAATCTACAGCCATACAGATATTGACTTGGAAGCTATACACATGTTCACAATAATCCATATCACAATATAAGATATATCTATGATTATAATTTAGTTTTACAAATGAAAACATTAACATCAATAATTCAAGTAATAAAATCATGTATTTATTCATTTAGCTAACACACACACATTTTCTGAACCGCTTGTCCCATACAGGGTCGCAGGGAACCGGAGCCTACCCGGCAACACAGGGCGTAAGGCCGGAGGGGGAGGGAACACACCCAGGACAGGACGCCAGTCCGGCGCAAGGCACCCCAAGCAGGACTCGAACCCCAGACCCACTGGAGAGCAGGACCTGGTCCAACCCACTGCACCTCCTCATTTAGCTAACACTTCTCTCCAAAGCAGCTTACAATGTCAAGCTACTTACAGTTATTTACCCATTTATAAAGCTGGGTAACTTAGGGTCAATACCTTGCTCAAGGGTACTACAGGTAGAGGTGGGAATTGAACCTGCAACCTTTGGGGACAAAGGCAGCAGCTTTAAGCACTACAGTACCAGCTGTCCCACACAGGTTTAATTTCCCTTGAGACTGCTACCATTAAAAAGACAAAAGTATTTCAGTGTAAATATGGTCATACATACGACATACAGTGCACATGTGAGGAGGATGAGGAATGAGGCTGAAGAAGAAGTCCAGGGTATACTCACTGCCATGGCGTCTCATTGCTTAAGAAGTTGTACCTCCATCATAGAGGCAGCAGATGGAGCTTTGGTGTCATGCACATCCCAGTGGAACAGGAGCACAGTGGATGTGAGGTGGGTCTGGACTCATGAAGCACAACAATCTCCTCATGACCAGGCTGTGCCTGGAGGGACGTGGGAACTGTGCAAAAGCTCAAAGAGTGAAGGATGTAAACATCTGATGTCTTACTCTGCTCTTTTCTCAGTCTCTGCTTTAAGTAATATTTAGCTGACATGTTTTTTGACAAAGTTTTTTGGCAGATGAATTGAAATGCTAGATACACTGCAAAAATCTCCCTGTAATCCTTCACTCATTTAGTGCAATGTAATAGAAACACACAACTTTCAGTTTAGGTTTAAATTCGACCTGAAAGGGATATCAGATATCTTGATTGGTAACAGTAGTAGTAGCAGTTATAATAATAATAATAATAATAATAATAATAATAATAATGAATGCTTCTAGTATAGGTTTCAAACCACTGTAACCCTGACCTGAACAAGTCATTACTCATAGTGACTCAAAGAGAGCTAGAAAGGAAGAAGGTCTGAAGCATATGTAGCAACACCTTTAAAATCATCAATATATTAGTTTAGAATGGCTGGAGTGATTTAAAAATCTTGTCATAATGGCAAAAGAGACTAAGAATTCTTCCAGTTTTGTTTTGTAAGATCTGGGATCATTCTGTGCTTCTCTCATCATTTTGCATGTTTATGATTTGGTCTATATTAACATTAAATTTTGTACAACTGAATGGCAGCCTGAAGATAAATTATTCTGAGTATCATATCACTAAATTCAAGGGTGGCTGATTTTAAAGATGGGAGGAAAAACCTCTGTGTCAACAGGTTTCAATGATTTTACACCTTTACGTTTGCTGAAAGCTAAATTTGGAGTGATGAATGCTTTCTCAATGAACTCTCTCAATGAAATCTCTCTGAACAGAATATAAAAAAAAACACAGCTGCTTTAAGAGACTGTGAGATGTCACCACGTGGAATCGTGCAGGACTTGCTGTGTTATGTGGAACATAATGGTTTCTCAATCCAGTACAGTCGTATAATCTTACCTATAATTCATACTGCACACAGTTCTCTGGGCTCCTCTGCTGACTGGATATAATATTTCTCTTGGCACAAATTGCCATGGTCCAGCGGACTCGAGCAAAAGAGGCTGAAATGAAGGCTGGAGCGATGTCAGCAGTCCAGCTGGAGAGCTGCAGGAGTGTTTCCACTTCCTGTGCACGGTGCACGTCGCTGCTCAGGCTGTGAAATGTGCTCAAGTGCACACATCCATGTGCAACGTCTGCACCGCAAGGACACATTTACATGCTGGTACATTTGCTGGCTTGTTTCTGCATTGCTGTGCTGTCAGATTTAAATGTCCACTAAGCACATGGAGCCGCTGACTCTGCAGGATCCGCTGGTGAAACCAACCCTTCACAGGTGCTCCTGCGTTTGCTGGTGGAACAGAAAAGCGCGTGTAACCTTAGAAATGTGCAGTGTTTGGCTAGGCAGAAGGCACTTCTGCACATGTAAATAATGTAATTCTGTGTTACAATCAGAAGCAGGTGAAAGACCAAATAAGCGTGTAACCAAAAACTGTTTCTGCTGACTGTAGCAGTGTAATAGCCCCCAGAACACATGCCTGAACCAGGACTGTTGCTAAAAACACGGATGGTCATGGGTGGGAGGGCTCTCACTGTTTATTTAGTCCAGTTTGAGCAAAACCACTTTCCTGTGGCAGAGAACTCCCTTCCTCAGTGGTGACTGTGGGAGGTGGTGGGGGCTTTGGTTCGGCTTGAGCATATTGACCACTGCTCTTGCTCCGTTTTGCTTTTCCGGGACGTATATTAGTCGATCAATCTTTTGATAGTGGTCAGATTGTTGAAGGCATCTGTAGTAATCTGTACATATGGGTGGTGGAAAAACGGATCGAGAGAGGCTTGGCGGTAAGGAATCTGAGTGAAGCCATTCCAATCCCTAATCCCTCTTGAGAGGAGGATCCAGGATGATGTTGTGTTGAGAGGTGGGGAAAATGAAACAAGATAAAGGTATCAAAGAGCTGAAGACTAACCAGGATGTTCAACCCGGCAATGCAGTGCTGGGACTTTCAGAGTGACACCCCAGCTACGCAACGTTCACCAGTCTTTGCAAATGCAGGAGACAGTCCAGACATTGCTGTGGTAGTATCACACCTGTCCCTGGACCTAAAGGCTGAGTCTCAGGATACCATGGTATGGTGCACCGTTTCCACTGAGCTTCACCATTCCAACTCTGAATTGTCCTTGTCACCACCTGCAAGGAGCGCTGAGATCCTTTCCCTATGAGGTGGTAGAGACATGTTGACTGCTCATCCTTCAGTTTATCATACTCACCATGGCATCAAAGTGAGAACAATGGAGAACCAGGAGGACTGAAGCGAATGTGTTTGTCACCAAAGGGGTAGAGTGTCTACAGGAATGGCAAATAGCTAGAGGTCCTCCATAACTAGACTGAAAATACCTGTTTAGAGTTTACTTTAATGCTGTATCATGTGCACTGTAGTGTCTAATTTAAGTGTCCACTGAAATAAAATTCCAACTGTACATTTGTCTGAATGGAATAAAGTGTCTCAAGAAGTAATGATATGTATCTCAACTTTAATTTCTCTTTTTTATTTTTGTCATACCCTTTTTTTCAGACTTATAACAATCTAAGGTCTACATTTAGTGTGTGTGGACTCAGGTGTCCCAGAAAATAAGTACTGCATAAATGAAATAGCATGAGCTGCCACAACTTTTGAATTATTTTACTTACTTTGGCTGACAAAGTGTGTGCAACTAACTTAAAATGTATAAATAAAAAGAAAGCCCATTAGCAATGTACAAATGAGTGTGGTTTCTTGGGCCGGAGTTGGGCCTCCATCTGTTATTTGAGCTTGCCTTCGCCAGGCTGGCTGGGGTGGGAAGCTGGAGTCAGCTACTCGCCGGAAACCAGGGCAGTTATGATTGAGTTCCTGTTATTGACTGTTTCTCCTCGAAACGCCAAGTTTCACTGGATGGAGTACAGAAGGGCCTCTATGAAAACTGTACACCAAAGTTGTCAGACGAGTACTGAACACTTCTTGTTCTACATTTATGCCCTTTTACCTTGCACTTTTTTCTGTGAACGCATGCTCCACCAATTCAGCTTGTCTCTGACATCTCACCCCAGCTGAGGAAGAGGTCTAAAACCTGCTGACAGACCTCAGTGATTTTTTTGGGAATTCATAGCCTCCTTGTTTTCCGACTTGAAGACACGCCATCAAACATGATTTATCACTGAGACTAACAAAAAATGTCAAACATGACATTTAATTTGACATTAAATGAAACTGAATTTTATCTATTTAACACTGACTGCTGGCAGTGGTTAGTCAGGGTGTGGTGGCAATGTAAAGTCTGGGTTGTTCGAGCAGACGTGGCCAGGACCTCCCTGTCCCTGTCCCTGCAGCAGGTCCACGCAGTACTTTTCTACAGTGCACGTCCCCTAGCAGGGCTCTTTCCAGCATGCCACATTCCTTCCTCTGCAGAGCAGCACAACCTCCTCCCAGACACGTTTAGCAGAAAGAAAGAATAACAGTGCTATTTCATTTTTATTCTGGGCCCACAGCGGGCTGACAGCCAATGATATATTCCACCCCAAATCGACCTGCAAAATAGTAAAGTCCTTGTATTAAGCCTGGAGTTTTGCATTAAGGTCGCATCTGGTTTCAGGATCTAGGCAGCAACTGTTCGTAAAAATCCAAGAGGACCATCACGCCCAATTGGTGTTGTAAATCCTGTTTCTACATGGTCAGCTCTCCTTTTTCTAATGTGCATAATGTAAGTATTCCTTTGCAAGTGAAAATGTCTATTACAAGATGACGTACAAGAGGAAATACAGTCATATATATGCTTGAAACAAACAAAACAAACAAAACTTATTTAATAAGAATTTATGACAGATGCATGTATCATTATTCATAGAACTGAAGATAAAACTGTTGTCAGCCAGTTCCAGCATACTGCTGACAGTTGTTTCGACAATTACAGCTGTCACATCTTTTTGCTTTAATTCCTGCCTCCCAGCCTTTGACTGCAACTTACATTTGCCTTATGCAATACAGTTACCATAATCTTACCAGGCAGAGGACACACATTTGCTCATATTGATTCAGATGTGGGGGGCGCAGTGGTGCGGTGGGTTGGACTGGATCCTGCTCTCTGGTGGGTTTGGGGTTCGAGTCCCGCTGGGGGTACCTTGTGATGGACTGGCGTCCCGTCCTGAGTGTGTCCCCTCCCCCTCCAGCCTTATGCCCTGAGTTGCCACGTTAGGCTCCAGTTCCCCGTGACCCTGTATGGGACAAGCGGTTCAGAAAATGTGTGTGTGTGTGTGAGAGATTCAGGTGCTTTGGCGAACCGCCACCTAGGAGCCTCCCGGGATGACTGGCTGTTGCTTGTGGTGTGAGATGTGCTGATTTTCTGGCTAGTGCAAGCTCTTCTGTGCCACACCTCATCTCTTACTGCCACACAGAGCCATTGGCTGAGATGACTGTGTACTAGGAATGATTCTTGCTGTTTATGTGGGCTGCCAGCCAGCATTTTTGTCTTTATATAATTATGGTGCTGAAAACTGTTATGATCACCCCTTCTCTCTCTCTGACACACACAAACACATTTACATTTGTATCTGTTATGTGGCACAAGCGTTTCTCCAAAGTAACGTATGACTTACGGTACACAACAGAGTATCACAACCCCCACACACATGCAGGCCATAGCTTCTTCTGGACATGTCAGTTGTCAGTGAGGGTCCCAGGCATGTCTCAGAAATCTTGTGACTCTTGATCATCTATAATAACAATTAGTCTCAAAACAAAAAAAGTGTCGGAGACAGTGCAAAAAGCTGAACAAGCAAAGGAGAGTGTTCATTAAAACTCAAAGTAATATACAGACACTCCTCTACTTAAGTAAATTTGACTTCTGTAAATCCGGATTTAAATAAAAAATTCCAAGTATACACATTATTTACGGATAGCGCTTACGCAAAACATCTGAAATACGTTGAGCACAAGTCGGCATAGCCAGACAACGCAGGAAGCTGCATCTTCCCATTTTTTAAGTGTTTTGAGCCATTTCCTTGTGTTAGTGTAGTGCTTTTTTTCACATTTTTTTCTACTTCTTTCATAATTTACAATGCCTGGAGTACATGCGCACTTGAAGGAAAACTAGAACTGTCTCTCAAGTGTACAGGAATCAGTCTGGAGATGAAATTAATGTGGAGATATAAAGGTGGACAAAGATTCTGTAGCATGGGAACCAGGTTCAGCCGTATTGACTGTAAATATGATAGTGAAGGATGCTGGAATCTGACATAGGTAAACTTTGACTTACGTGAGGGGTTGAAGAATGGTCTATTTGCATAAGTCGAGGAGTACAATGAGCAATGAATGGCAATATCATTATTAATCAGTTTGTGTGATTTGAGTTGCTGTTCTTTGAATACAACTGATACCTCATAAATAGTTCAGGAGAGAGGGGTTATATACTAATAATTTTATATTTCTGAATAAAACTGATGAAAGTACTTATAAAGAAGGAGAGTGTCTAAAGCACCCCTCCTTGAACCGCCACCTTAGCGTGGTGGAGGGGTTTGAGTGCCTGAATGATCTCAGGAGCTATGTTGCCTGGGGCTACATGCCCCTGGTAGGGTCTCCCTTGGCAAACAGGTCCTGGGTGACAGATGAGACAAAGTGTGGTTCAAAACCGCCTAATGATGACTATTAAATCAGGGTTCTTGTTTACCCCGCCCGGTATGGGGTCACCGGGGCCCCACTCTAGAGCCAGGCCTGGGGGGAGGCTTGCATGCGAGCGCCTGGTGGCCAGGTCTATGCCCACGGGGCCTGGCCGGGCTCAGCCCGAAGCCAAGATGTGGAGCCGCTCTTCAGTGGGCTCACCACCTGCCGGAGAGGCCGTAAGGGGCTGGTGTATTCTGATGTGGTTGGGGCCGAGTGCCCGGCCAACCCAAACCTCGGGCGTCAACTCTGGCTTTTGGGACTTGGAATGTCACCTCACTGGCGGGGAAGGAGCCTGAGCTAGTGCAGGAGGTTGAGGGATACTGTCTAGATATAGTCGGGCTCACTCCCACTCACAGATTGGGCTCTGGAGCCACTCTTCTCGACCAAGGGTGGACTCTCCACTATTCTGGCGTTGCCCAGGGTGAAAGGTGGCGGGCGGGTGTGGGCTTATTAATAGCCCCCCCAGTTCAGCCGCCATGTGTTGGAGTCTACCCCGGTGAGAGGGTCGTCTCCCTGCGCCTTCGGGTAAGGGAACGGTCTCTCACTGTCATTTGTGCTTATGCGCCTAGCGGCAGTGCAGAGTACCCGGCCTTTCTAGAGTCTCTGGGGGGCGTGCTGGAAAGCGTTCCCACTGGGGACTCTGTCGTTCTACTGGGGGACTTTAACGCCCACGTGGGGAGCGACAGTGATACCTGGAGGGGCGTGATTAGGAGCAACGGCCTCCCTGATCTGAACCCGAGTGGTGAGTTGTTATTGAATTTCTGTGCTAGTCACGGTTTGTCCATAACAAACACCATGTTCATGCATAAGGGTGTCCATCAGTGCCCTTGGCACCAGGACACCCTAGGTCGGAGGTCGATGATCGACTTTGTAGTCGTTTCTTCTGACCTTCGGCCATATGTCTTGGACACTCGGGTGAAGAGAAGGGCTGAGCTGTCAACTGATCACCACCTGGTGGTGAGTTGGATTTGGTGGTGGGGGAAAAAGCTGGACAGACCTGGCAGGCCCAAACGCATAGTGAGGGTCTGTTGGGAACGTTTGGCGGAGGCCCCTGTCAGAGAGGTCTTCAACTCCCACCTCCAACAGAGCTTCAAAAAGGTCCCGAGGGAGACTGGGGACAATGAGTCCGAATGGACTATGTTCCACACTTCCATTGTCGGTGCGGCAGTTCGGAGCTGCGGCCAAAAGTCTCCGGCGCCTATCGCGGCGGCAATCCCTGAACACAGTGGTGGACACCGGAGGTAAGGGATGCCGTCAAGCTGAAGAAAGAGTTTTATCGGGCCTGGCTGGCTCATGGGACTCCTGAAGCAGCTGATGGGTACCGGCGGGCCAGACGGAACGCGGCATTTGACTGTGTCCCTCGTGGAATCCTGTGGGGGGTACTTCGGGATTATGGGGTTAAGGCCTCGCTGCTACGGGCTGTTTGTTCCCTGTATGACCGGAGCAGGAGCTTGGTTCGCATTGCCGGCAGTAAGCCAGACCTGTTCCCAGTGCATGTTGGACTTTGCCAGGGCTGCCCTTTGTCTCCGATTCTGTTCATTATCTTCATGGACAGAATTTCTAGGCGCAGCCAGGGAACAGAGAGTGTCTGTTTTGGTGGCTGCAGTATCTTGTCTCTGCTTTTTGCGGACGATATAGTCCTGTTGGCTTCATCGAATCAAGACTTACAGCGTGCATTGGAGAGGTTTGCAGCCGAGTGCGAAGCGGCGGGGATGAGAATCAGCACCTCCAAATCCAAGGCCATGGTTCTCAGTCGGAAAAAGGTGGATTGCCCCCTCCGGGTTAGGGTGGAGTTGCTCCCTCAAGTGGAGGAGTTTAAGTATCTCGGGGTCTTGTTCACGAGTGAGGGAAAAATGGAGCAGCAGGTCGACAGACGGATCGGTGCGGCGTCCGCAGTAATGCGGTCATTGTACCGGTCTGTTGTGGTGAAGAAGGAGCTGAGTCGTAAGGCGAAGCTCTCAATTTACCGGTCGATCTACGTTCCTACCCTCACCTATGGTCATGAACTTTGGATCATGACCGAAAGAATGAGATCGTGGATACAAGCAGCAGAAATGAGTTTCCTCCGCAGAGCGGCTGGGCGCACCCTTAGGGATAGGGTGAGGAGCTCAGTCATCCGGGAGGAGCTCGGAGTAGAGCCGCTGCTCCTCCGCATCGAGAGGAGCCAGTTGAGGTAGCTCGGGCACCTGTTCCGGATGCCTCCTGGACGCTTCCCTGGTGAGGTGTTCCGGGCATGTCCCACTGGCAGGAAGCCTCAAGGCAGACCCAGGACACGTTGGAGAGACTATGTCTCCCAGCTGGCCTGGGAACGCCTTGGGGTTCCCCCAGAGGAACTGGAGGAGGTGTGCGGGGAGAGGGAAGTCTGGGGAGCTCTGCTTGGACTACTGCCCCCGTGACCCGGTCCCAGATAAGTGGAGGAAGATGGATGGATGGATGGATGGATGTCTAAAGCAGTTAACATATTTAAAATTCAAAAATTTTAAATTATTATTATATTTTTGCTACAAGGGGGTATGGTGGCGTGGTGGGTTGTGGTGGGTTTAGCTGGATCCCATCTCTGGCGGGTCTGGGGTTCGAATCCTACTTGTGGTGCCTTGTGATGGACTGGCACCCTGTCCTGGGTGTGTCCCCTCCCCATCCAGCCTTCTGCCTTGTGTTGCCGTGTTAGGCTCTGGTTCGCCACGACCCCACTTGGGACAAGCAGTTTCAGAATCTGTGTGTGTGTGTGTGTTTGTGTGTATTATTATTACTATTATTAATAATTTTTAAAAATAACAGCGCAACAGAATAAAAAAAAATCATTAAAAATGTGAACAATGAAATACTTACACATCAACACTATCCATAAATTATTAATACTCCCTTGTCCAGTGTACTGGTGCAGAGCCTAATTGCATAGGGTTTGAGGGGAGGTAGACCCTGCCACCTGGAACACCAGTCCATCCCAATTGCACACACACATTCACTCACATACCTGAAACACATATCTTTTGAGCTATGGAAGGAAACTGGAGGACATAGAGGAAACCCATTTGAACACAGTGAAAACATGCAAACGCCAGGCTGAGCTAGATTTGAACCCACAATTCAGGAAGTGCGAGACGCCCCTGCCCCACCATGTCAACCTAAGTCAGTAAATTTACATACAGGTTGACACCCCATAGGTTTATTTACTCCGTTTTAATGTCAGTGTGTGGTGTTTTTGTTTTCTTTTCCTCAGTTGCAGCCTGTCCACTTCATGAAAACTTAATCCTCACTCTCTCATTGGTACATTGATGTTTCATATATTTATTCACTTTGTCGCTTTGTTTACATATATTTTATTTACTTTATTATTTTGCCTATACTTACAAATTCGTGTTATGCGTTGGTAAGTCGTCTGTCATTTTTGTATCCTTTGTCATGTTTAATACGTAATTTGAGTCTGCCCTCAGTATGGAACGCTATAGCAAAAAAATAAATTGTGTTGCATTGTGTAAATAATGAAAGAAAAAGGGGAGTGGATAGAAAAAGGAGCCTACAAATGTGTTATGTACAGACAGTATTAAACATATGTATCTTAAGCACGGGTTTAAAGGTGTTCAGGATAGCGTTGATATTCTTAACTTATTTCTGGATTAGATTTTCTCCATGTTTAAAAAATAAGCAAGGATTTTGGCAAGCTACTTGAAAAAATTGGTCATCTAGCTCAGTATTTTCTATCCCTTTTAAATCAGTGGTAATCAGGAGTTGCTTTTACAAGAGATCATTTAACAAGCATCTTTTCAGGAATACACTAAATTTGCTATGCAAACCTGTAATAATAGTATAATAATGACATGTTCGTGCTATAAAAGCAATCAAAAGCAATCCTAAATCAGGTAATAACAGGAAATTGCTTTTTTAATAAAATGAAACACCTGTCTGGATTGTGTTCTTCAAGTGTTGCTGATACTTTTTAAGCTCTTCATAAATATTTTGTACCTGAAAATGCCATTCCTGTCATAGGAGTTCATGTATTTACCAAAGTTAATATTTAAAACTGTTTTAAGTCATCAAAATGAACACTGTGTGCTGCTAGTCCCATTGCCAGAGTCAGTTGTACATCTGATTTAGATTTATGAGGTTATAAATGCAAGCACTGTTGATGTTATGTTCTGTAAATTGAAGGAGAACTGGTAATAAGTAAACCTGCATAAAATGGACACTTTGCCAACCATTCCTCTGCTTCCTGAACCCTCATCCTTATGCAGAACCTTCACAGAGTATTATGAAGGCAGGGACCCTGACAGTGCATGATTGTACACCTACAATACTGCAGCTTGCCTGCTGAGAAGTGAAACTAACCAGCCAGCGTATGCTTCTATGCCTGATTTAATGAATGAAATATTGTGCAAGTGCCCACAGAGGAAAGTGCAGTTGGGTCTTTTCATTATCCGCTACAGGCACAGCTCAGGTTTCTGCTTTTCAAATTGAGTGTCTAGACTGCAGACGCCCCCAGCTCGAAACCCCCCACCCTGTGCAATGACTAGTGACAAAGTGCGTCCGATTCTGCGGCCAGGCAAGGAATTTCTCAGGTGGGTTGAACACAGATTAGTAGTGACTGCGTTGGTCTGGTCAGTGTGCCAATATGAGCAAACAAGGAAAGAAATGTTACATGGCAAAGCACAACCATGAGCTCTGTGGAAGCAGGAGAAGTGCACTGGACTACAACAATTATTATCAGTCTGCTTTGGAACTAAAGCAGAGACTTGAGCTTCATAGTATTATTACGATCTTTACTGTGAAACAGAATGAATGTGTTTATCTCCAGTGGAAAACTATTTAATTTATTTATTTATTTATTTGTGTGAAAGGGTGTGTTGGTGCAGTGGGTTTGGCCAGGTTATGCTCTTTCATGGGTCTGGGGTTCAAGTCCTGCTTGGGGTGCCTTGTGACAGACTGGCATCCCATCCTGGGTGTGTCCCCTTCTCCTCCTGCCTTGCGCCCTGTTTGCCGGGTTAGGCTCCGGTTCGCCGCAACCCCACTCGGGACAAGCGGTTTCAGACAGTGTATGTTTGTGCTGATTTTGTTCTTTCAGTTTTTGTCTGAAGGTGTTTGTTATACTCATTGTCTAATTCTCTTGGACTGGCACTGTCTCTGTCATTGCCAGAAGCTCACAACAGTGGATTATTTTGCAGAACCTACCTACAAATGCTCATTCTCTGTGTCTGAGGGTAAGGTTGAGAGAGTGGCATTTGAACTCCAAGGAGCATTCAGGCAGAGGACGAGACAGATACACCACCTACACTCTAAAATCTTTGGATGGACTTTTGGCTACTGGTAGTTTTAGACCACCAGGAAAGTGTTGGAACTGTGCTGAAGAAGGTCACAATTGTCAGGCCATACTGTACATCCATTGCCAAATGCTGGAGCCACATGTTTGCTCCTGGGAGAATTACTTGGACAAAGCCTTTGTTACAAATAAACTAAACCCATTATGAGTTTCTCTAAAATACCTTTTGTATCCATCCATTTCCATTAGCCCCTTGTGCTGTTCAGGGACACAAGGGTTTGGAGCTTATCCTGGAATCACTAGGTTCAAGACTGAAGGGCGATACACACTGGGTCATATACCACTTCATTGCTGTGGCTACAGGAGCGAAATGCACATTTATGGAATGAATGGGGGGGTGCGGTGGCGCAGTGGGTTGGACCGCAGTCCTGCTCTCCGGTGGGTCTGCGGTTCGAGTCCCGCTTGGGGTGCCTTGCGATGGACTGGCGTCCCGTCCTGGGTGTATCCCCTCCCCCTCCGGCCTTACGCCCTGTGTTACCGGGTGGGCTCCGGTTCCCCGTGACCCCGTATGGGATAAGCGGTTCAGAAAATGTGTGTGTGTGTGTGTGTGTGTGTGGAATGAATGGCTTAACAATCAGAATTAAATAGGGGTTTGTGGAGACAACATTTTTTACATATCTTAATTTTATAACTTAATTGATCTTCAGCCAAAAGTTTTCTTGTTAAATTTAAGTTATATAAAAATAATATTTTTTTTAACAGAAAGTTATAAAAAAATTATTATGTCTATGTTCTTATCATTATGAGGTCTATTTTCTTAGGTTTGTATAGATAACTCCTCCAATGCTCCTCCCACACCAGGACATTAAAGGGGATGGGTTGGTTGTAGGGCTAGCCTTTCCATCTTGTGAAAACTAAGCTAGAGAAATGCAAATAGAAATGATACCAAAGACCTTAGTACAGGACAGAAGTATTTGGCAAAGTATTTTTGGTAGCCTATGCTCCACCCGGGGTGACAGGAAAAGTTAACTAACGAGTGTGGATTTTAAAACAAACTGAAAGTGGACAGATGCTGACAAATGTAACACATGTTGCGTTGAGTTAATAAAAGACAATAAAATAAAAAATTTGTGACAGACTGGCATCTGGTCCATGATAACAGTTGGCAAAAATGGAACAAATTAAGCAATGAATATTAAAGTAACAATGATTTAAAGTGTTACAGGAAGACCAACTCTCCACCAAAATAAAAACAGCTGCTTTTTGCCTTTAGTGCGGATTATATTTCCTGTTGATTTCTTAAACTTAAATTTTAGCCAACCCTAGCAAAGCAATGAAAAAATTAACTTCTGTAAAATTTGTATCACACCACATAAGTTGAATCTTTTGCCTACAGGGCAGTTATTTATCTCCCGCAGATGCACAGTGTTTAAGTGATTAAAGTTATCATTAACTTTTATAAATATTTAGATTTGCAGGGAACACAACACATTCTGAACTGATTCCTGACTAAGGTGACATCGCATACTGTTGCCCAGCATCCATAGTTCTTGTCTTATAATAATGAATGGCTCAAGTAAATATCTAGCAAATCTATACTCATTGTAGAACATTCAGCAAGCAGTTTTTTTTTAATTCCCTGTAAGAAATTAAAAGTACTTTGACATCCTGTATGAAACTGCTATTATAAAATTAGCATCTGAGTATTTAATTACACTCATACCAATAAGCAGCTCCAGCAAAACTGAGCCCAAAAATTATTACCCACAACTTTTTTGTTTTAATACAGTTGATTGGATAATCATGTATATTTTTGGGACAACATATTCAGTCAGGCTAAGGTAGGGACTGTCCTGTCTGTCAACAATAATCTTCCCTTTTACCATGTGTTTATTAATGTCTTCAAGAATGTTATCCTGTTAATACATAAACTCTTTTTGAGGTATTACACTTGAGATCCAATAAAGCATAGCTGTTAATCTGTTGACAAGGATTTTTTATACATACTGACACAGCCATATGAAATATTTTTTCATACATAAGGAAAGAGAAAAAAGTAGGAAGTAAGCCATCCTTTAAAGTAAAATGAAACTGAGAAGGTCGTTTATCATAGCAGTGTTCCACCTGACATGGGCTTTTCAAGGGACAGGGTAGAATTTCAGGCAATGTAATAGAGGCCAGGTTTCCTTCATCGCTGCCTCTCCGTCACTGAGCCGGGCCACTGCCAAGGAGGCGGCTTTGCTGCAGTCAGGAAAAACTTTTACATGTCTGACTGGCCCAGTCTCAATGCACACTTCATTTCTGGTTGCCCCCCACAGAACAGCCAGCTACTACATTTATCAGTGTCATCATAGTTTTACAGAGCAACATAGTAAAGGCATACAGGAGGTACATAGAGAACAGCATATTGATTGGCTGCCTGTAATCTCAGTACCTCAGACACACATTAGTTTTATCCACATTAAATGATGATTATTACATGTAGGCTCCTCATTGCACCGTATAATTATGCATTGAAGCCTATTTTTGCAGCATCATTAAATACATTTTGTTAATTTAAGTATTTCGATTGAAATAATACAATGGAATCATGTTATATTATTTACAACAGGTGAAGTCTGCAATGTTTCCTCTTTTGGAGGAAACTTAGTTGAATTATCAATACAGCCATCAAAAGTCTTCCACCAGTACAGGACTATGACAGCATCAGCAATATCAGCAATCATAATCAGCAATAATAATTATGTGCACATTACCAGAGTGCTGAACTAACAACAGTGAAATAAATAAGGCTCAAGTACTGAGACAGAAAGTGCTGTGGTGATGTGATATGGTTTGCCACTGTCATCATTGTAGCAAACTGTCTAGATATAATTTCACCAGAAGAAGTGACTGATGGCCACAGGAGTGTGTCATGAAGTATTCTCAACATATCCAGTATCCCATTATAACCGTGGCCATTACAATGCACCAAATCAGTTTAGATTCTCAAACTGATTCTAATTGTTCCTTTATTTAAAACTGGTCAATCGAACCCTGAGAGAGTAAAAACGGAAGAATCAAGCTGATCTTCATCTCTGGAAAAAAATTATTTATTATTGTTTATGGGGGAGCGGTGGCGCAGTGGCGCAGTGGGTTGGACCATGGTCCTGCTCTTCAGTGGGTCTGGGGTTCAAGTCCCGCTTGGGGTGCCTTGCGACGGACTGGCGTCCCATCCTGGGTGTGTCCCCTCCCCCTCCGGCCTTACGCTCTGTGTTGCCGGGTAGGCTCCGGTTCCCCGCAACCCCATATGGGATGAGCGGTTCCGAAAGTGTGTGTGTGTGTTTAGGGGGGCATCTGGTGACAAAATAGTTTAAAAAAAGTAGTTCTAGTACCCTGATGGGATGCCAGTCTGAATAATTCCTTAATTCTCATTCTCCTGTTCTGTAATACAAACACAGATGTATAATTCTACAAATATTTTCCAGACATTTGGAAAAAGGCATGCGTGTGCTCCTATTTGTGAGTATTATGCTGATGGTTTTATGCCAAGCAGCTTTTAGACCTTTCTCAGTTTTTACAGAAGATATTTGTATGGTTATTGTTACTGGAGCAATTTATGGTGAGTATCTTTAATGATTCTGGAGGAGGAGAGGGTTTGGGATTGAAAAACTTTAGACTGGAGGACAGCAGTCTGAACCCCTCTTGAGACTGTATCATGCAGTTGTCGATGGCTATGAAATGGTTTGCACTTATTTGCTTAGGCCTCAACAAATAGTTACAATCACTTCCTTTATTCAATACACATAGAGCCCTTTGTATAATATTTGTATATGTTTAATACATACAGAGCTCTTTTCTGTGCATTCTGTAAAGAAGCTGTGGCTTTCAGCAGAACGTCCCTTCTAATTTGTCCTGAAATGAGAGAAGAGCACACAGAAGTCATAGCATCCACTAATGTGAGAGAGTAACATCAGGGTAATATCAGTGTTGCTGCGTGGGTTCAGCAGAGAGACACTGAATGGGTGTGAATGACTGAGAGGAAGGGGTGGTGGACATGAGGATGTGGACAACAATTCTCTCTTACAGAGGACTCACAAAAAGTTATCCTGTATGAGAAGTGCTGGGGCCCTGCCAGCAAACTCACCAAAGACTTCCTCTGATGTCTGCTCTGGTGGGGGCTGCTGAACCGCAGTTTCCTCCTTGGTGCGGGGGGTGGATTGTGACTTATCAACACTTCGCCCATCGTAAATAAATAAAAGACCCACTATTCCCAGTTTTACATTTTCAGTCATGCTCTTTGGGGGCTGATTTCCTGAGGTTTGAAAAGGAGGCTTTAAACTGATGAGTGCACTGGGTTCATAGTCATTTCTAATAAAGTGATGTGCCAGTAACTATGTACCTTGTAATGATCACTGACAGTGACCGAGGCTTCGTTCCACTGACATGTCCAATATTGTCACTCATCTGTAGCTCAGCAGTGACTCTCAGTTGTTTCCTGCAATAAGAAAGCTTTAGAATTAGAGCTAAAGCACTTTTTGCCCATGGTTGTTCTCCTTCTATGAGACCAATGTGCTGTGCACAGTCTTCTGGGATTAAAAAGGTCAGCGCTGAGGTTTCATTCTGCCATATGCTTCTACTTTTAGATGAACCTTCTTTTTACATGTTGTACATTAAAGGGTTATCTCCATGGCTCAGTTCCTGGGGAAGTACTGTCCCCTGGACAGCGGAGAGGCTGTTAAAACAGGCATACCTGCAGGTCACCAAAAACAAAACCCTAGGTTCTTCCAAGACAACCACGGTGGAGACAATAGGGTTAGGGTTAGAACTGCTGTTTTCAATGACCCAGGTTCACATCCCATGTTCTTGCTGCAAGACTCAAGGAACTTAGATCTGCTATTAGAGAAATGACTCAGTTGCATAAAAGGGTAAGCAAAAGCGTAACATTCTAAGTGACTTGTGTCACAAACCCTGGAGACACACCTAGCACATCTCTCAGCCCAGACTTTTATGCTAGCACATAAACAGCCGCACCTCTTAACAATCAGCTCTACGAGGACAAAAGATGCACAGCATAAACCAACAGCACGGACTCTGAAAAGGGACGATACTACTATTGACCTGTGTTGGAGAAATTTGAAAGTATCGTCCTTTCCATTGTGTTTCTTTTCTTATTCCTGCTCCGAATCATGATTTCTCTGAAATGTCCAAGTCACCATGGCATCACTATTCCTCCTCAAGTTCCTCCTCCAACACTGGTGTTTCTAATTTTATAAGTATATTCTGCTCCTGGGTTTCACCTCAGCATTGCTCTTCACTTGTGTTTTTATTGCAACCTCAGAAAAAAGCATGAGATAAACAAAAGTTAATGAATCTGTATGTTTCAGACAAAAATATTATAAAACCAGGTAAATACGAGGAAAAAGCTGGGGGGAGGGGGCGTTAACCACATGATCCTAGCACACATATGCACATGTATTTGACAGACTACAGCTTCTGCAACGTTTTCTCTTCTCAGCGACCTACTAAGTGTATCACGAGGATGCTGAACTGATAAACTGCATCATGGTTGGTGGGGGGGTGGCAAAGGTCCACAACAAGGAAACAATACAGTCAAGTAGCTGCTCTAGCGACACACTGCCACTACTATCCATCATTCAGATGTCCTATTGGACAAGTACAGGGAAACTGCTCGGTACTATGGTCAGCACAATGTTTGCATGGAGAGAACATTTCCAAGGTCCATCTTACATCTTATCAAGTGCAGTTCTAATGGTTAAATGCAACTTCCTTCATCAAAGGACAACTTTCTCACATTTTTACTGTGCAAATGGATTGCTAAGTTTCTCTTTTAGAAGCACTGAGCTGAAATCCTCAGGGCACTGTTTCCAGGGATGGCATAGAGGACATGGGCTCATTGAATCCCTGTATGATGCTAAGGACATGGGTTTAAAATGTATCATGTCGGCCTGTGAGAAAAAACAAGTCCTCCTCTGGGACTGCTGGCTGACACAGTGTTAAGGTGGTGGATTGTGGGAAACAACCTCCAGGCAGTCTCCTCCATGGCTACTCCAGGGGCTCACAAGGCCTGAGCTCAGGCCTGTTCTGGGCGATCTGCTGGGCTCTTTATCAACAGCTAAACAAGTGAGAGGGGCCTGTCCCAGCTCACTGGAATGCCGCACTCGCCTTGCATCTTCCTGCCTGGAAATGCAATCTGAGGGAAACAGTCTGCTTCCCAGTGGTCCTAGATAAGGCTCATTTATCACATCACACTTAACCTGACGCTCCTCCACGTGGGGAGAGTTGGGGGTGAGCAGCAGCCGTAGGTGTGGGGCCGTCGTCCCAGCAGTCTGCTGTGGGCAGTCGTTCTGACCGAGGTATGCAGACTGATGGGGCTCACGCGAACATGTCTGAATTCCTGTCCAGTTTACATTTCCTCCTGGAAATCAGTCTTGGCAATACCATTCAAGACTTTCCTGTGATTCTCCTCAAAAAGAGAGAGAAAAAAACTGGCTACCAGTAGAAAAGATTATCAGACTTCAGGCTAAAAATGTACCTTTTAATGAATAACATGATCAATATGTAGCTTACGGATGGTCATAACTGCTTTAATTTATATAAAAATCAAATTAAGTCAAGGGAAATACGTTTCCAAGCAACATTTTAATGAAAACAATTCATTTTCCCATGTCTTACAGAGGACTAAATCCCTGCAATTGTTTTCACATGTCATTTCTGGATGTCTGTACCAGTAATGAGCACTGGTATGCACTCAGTCAACCATGTGTGTATGTGAAGGTTCAGTACTAATCATGGAGCCCCATTAACATGATTAAAAGCCTAATTACTACATGATGATCTTACACAGTGCTGATTTTTAACAGAAGTTCATGAATTATGCTAAACTGCATAATTTGTAATTATGCACAATGCCCGTTATCATCCATCCATCCATCCATCCATCCATCCATCCAATGTCAATGACTGCTTGTCCTGAGCAGGGTTGCGGCATAGCTGTCTAGGTTCCTGGTGGTTTTACCAGAAGCACAGAGTGCAGAGCTGACAGGGGGCTCACCCTGTACAGGATGCCTGCTAATGTCAGTTATGCAGACGCTCTTATTTAGGTGATATAGTACATACCTGTGTGTCAAATAATCCATATACCCTGCATCTGTACTGTGAAGCTACAGGGTATGTATTCAAGTTGTTATAATGCTGTTAAAATTTGCAAACAATTTCAGGCAGTAAAACCATGTTCTGTGTTGCTGTTCACAACAAGTGAATGAATACAGGCAAAACCTGTATCACCTAATACTTATGTAAAGGATTGGTCATGTTTTTGGCTCTGCCTGTGACAGATGAAGCATAAACATTATTAGCTGTATGGCAGAGATAATGTGTAAGTCAAAAGGTAAGCTCAAGAAGTGCATTTTTCCATAATGTGGGCTGGCTTTCTTTGATACATTTATTTATTTAGCAAATGCTTTTCTCCAAAGCAACTTCCAATGGATACTATGTAGTGTTATAACCCCACACACCTTATTCACCAAGGTGACTTACACTGCTAGATACACTACTTAGAATGGGTCACTCATCCATACATCAGTGGAAGACACACACTCTCTCTGTGTCACTCAGACACTATGGGGAAACCTGAACAGCATGTCTTTGGACTGTGGGAGGAAACAAAACCCACGTACACATGGGAAAAACATGTAAACTCCACACAGACTGAGTGGGGATCAAACTCACATCCTCTTGCACCACCCAGGTGCTGTAAGAGAACAGTGCTGCTCGCTGTGCCACTGTGCTGCCCCAAATCTTGATTCCATAATGGATATGTATTATATGAGGAGTGCAGGGGGTGCGGTGGTGCAGTGGGTTGGACCACAGTCCTGCTCTCCAGTGGGTCTGGGGTTTGAGTCCTGCTTGGGGTGCCTTGCGACGGACTGGTGTCCCGTCCTGGGTGTGTCCCCTCCCCCTCCAGCCTTACGCCCTGTGTTGCCGGGTTAGGCTCCGGTTCCCTGCGACCCCATATGGGACAAGCGGTTCTGAAAATGTGTGTGTGTATATAAGGAGTAGGTAAAAGCAGCAATTATAGATTTTCAAAGACTTGTATTGAGAGGCACATTGATGTGTTTCAAGTCAGATCTGTCTTTAGATCATGTATTCATGCCCTAATAGTGATGCAAGAAGCTGACAACCAGGTCTCACAGGGCGGCCAAAAATAGCTTTAACTGATGTTTAAAGTGATTAAGGTTCCCCCATTTTCCCTCCCCTTTCCTGGCTGTCGTCTCTAAAAGCTTCTCAAGGTGAAACCAATTTTTCTTGTTATCCATCTAAAAAAAAAGGAATAAAGTTTAAGCAAGTCTAAAGGCCAGCCTCAAAGAAAGCAAATATTGTTCAATACTAAAACATAGTAAAAGCCCATATAGCTGGTACCATGGGGCAAATTTTTACCATTTTTACTCATTGTAAAATGCACAGTTCATTTTAGAATTTTGCTTAATGTTTACAATGTTCATCTGAGAGTTTGAGGGAGAAGGTCACTAACTGTGGCAGGAAACAATATAGACAGTAAGCAGGAACTATCTGACCTTAGGTGAAGAATAGACAATGAATTGGATGGGATGGATGAGGTTCACGTCATCATATGTAGATGCATTCATTTAGCTGGCACTTCTCTCCAAAGAGACTTACTATTATTTACCCATTTACACAGATGGGCATTTTTTATGGAGCAATTCTTAGGAAAAGCACTTTCTTCAAGGCTGGAAGTCCTGTGCTAGAGAATATGTATAAACTGTTGAAGAAAAAGAAGACTGTTAGAGACGGTTGAGGGAATAGATGGCTGCAAGAGGAGTGTCGGGTAAGTCTGTAAGGTGAGGCCCTGCTGACAGGGTTCAGGCCTGCTTTGCTTTACGACAGCTGGCACAGGACCCTAACTCTCTCCATCAAGCCGATCTCAGCAAAAACACTCCATTAACCTTGAACATGTCTCTTTTTATTGCACCGTGTGGACAGTGTGAGTTTCTTTCATAGCTTATAAATTGGCTTTGCTCAGTTGGAAACACAGGGAATTCAGTTTGTATGTCTGTGTTTGTGATGAATTACATTATCAGTCATATTACAATATTTTGGCATTTTGCAGCCTGCCAAGGTGTGTGAAAACTAAGGGAAACACGTGGAGTGTAAGTAGATCTGTAAGACATTCCATCAGCTCAGGATCCTTTTGAGCAGGCAGTATGGGCACTGTGGGAGAAACCTCAGGGAGCTACTTGATTCAAGGAGAAACAAGTTCTGGGCTCATGGGTGACCAAGACGTTTTGCCTCTGTGGTTAAGGTATAGATTGATTTTAGTCTCCTGTGCCTTTTGGGCCTTCCTGGAAAATCCTGGGATTTCCATAGTGGGGAGCCAGAGCTCTAAGAAGATGATCCTTTATCCCATACAGCAGTGCTGTATTACTGTAATGTGCTCTGCTGTGTGTAACAGACAACTGCAATACTGGATATGTGACC
Source organism: Scleropages formosus (assembly GCF_900964775.1). Classification (NCBI taxonomy): domain Eukaryota; kingdom Metazoa; phylum Chordata; class Actinopteri; order Osteoglossiformes; family Osteoglossidae; genus Scleropages; species Scleropages formosus. Next base: position 3,159,567 of record NC_041815.1, on the reverse strand, counting down.
AGTGACCTGTCTTTTCTCTCAGTCAATGCTTTGTTTTCCCAGTACTCGCCAAGAGCTTCTGCACACAATGAAAAGTGACAATGCATACCCGCAGAATTTGTGCATTACGATAGGCACTGTTGATATCAAGTATCAAGAGATATTTTTCCACTTGGTTCAGTCGCTCATGAGAATTTGTATGGAATTGTTTTGTGGCATGGTCCTGTTTAATGTAATTCGATGGCTAGACCGTTTTTATCTCTGTGTATACAAAGCCGACAGACCTCACTTTACTTGTCCCGGAAAAAAAGGAAAATGCAAAATGGAATCAGTAGCCTGATGACGGCTGCCCTCGGGTATCCGGGTGGGGTGCAGTGGTGGCCCCGTTGCGGCTGCCTGTGTTTTGTCTTTTCAGGACGCCTCTTGCTCTGCAGAGAAGGGCTCAGAGGTGAGTGAGTGCAGACTGACGGGGGCTTCCTCTGTGCCCACTGCTGTTTGTGAAAGGAAGCATAGACACAGAATGGAAGTCCCTGGATGGAGGAGCAAAGCCTGAGCCCTGCCTGGCCCACTGTCCACATAATGAGAGCTCACACAACGGAGTAGTCCTTGCTCTGCCTGCAGCTACTCACTTCACTGTGCTCTCATCTGACTGGGTGGCATTAGATCAGTCTACCTGTCCAGGTCTCTCCTCACTATGGTGCCCCACACACAGTCAGTATCTTGAACATGCACATTACACACACAGCACACAATTGATTGTCCATCTTTCATTATGAAAGGTTAAGATTCATGAAGTCTCACACACTGGATATACAATATGAGGTATACATGCACTAATTCTCAAACACAGCCTTGTGGATAAATACACACAAATGCACACAAATTGTTTGAAAAGCTCAGGAACCAGACCAGACAAACAATGTGACACTGGGGGAAAATTTTATGATGTAATGCACCATGCAAACCACAATGAGATCACATGTGATATGGAAATTACGCTGAGCAGTCATGTTATTAAGCCCCTGTGTCTCAGTACAGGGCCAGGATATCTTTGTTTACAGTGAATGCCTGTAGCTCTTCAGCGCTTACCCATTGTGGGCAGCTGCAGACTTTGGGGACACAGTGTCATAATGAATACTGTGACCAAAATTTTACTGGCTTTCCCCTTGCAATTGAACAAGAAGGAAAGAACACTTGTAGAAGGAAATAGCACACACAGAGCAGGTGACCACAGGGCTATATGTATATCACACCTTACAGAGTAGCAGCAGAAAGAAAGATTCAATACTTGAGTTCTTTAAGAAACCTGTTGTGTTCCAGAAGGCTTCCCTACATGCACACTGCTGGAGGTCTTCATGCTTAAGTGGGATATCAAGACCATTGACTCTGCCACTGTATCTCAGAATATTTCCAAGCTCTGTGTGGTTGGGGGCAAACATATGCCAAGGGACATGTTTGTTTCTTTCATTTCAATACCAAATGGTCATTTACATTTAACTGACACTTTTCTCCAAAGCAACTTACAATGTTAAGGTCACAGTTACTACAAGCTTACAATTATTTACCCACTTATACAGCTGGGTAATTTTACTGGAGCAATTTCAGGTAAGTATATTGCTCAAGGGTACTACAGCCAAGTATGGGGATCAAAACTGCAACCTTCACATCCACAGACAGTAGCACTCACCACCACGCTACCAGCTGTCCCCATCTGTGGGTCTATAGTTCAACATTTAGTTTAGAATTGTCTGAACTAAAGGAAGCATGAAATTCATTTGGGTAGAATTCAGAACTTCACTTGGAAGGCAACATGCTTATTTTTCAAAGCTTTCCCTTTTTTAAAATTAAACATTTGTCCAAGAATGTGGGTTTGTTACTCAAGAGACCACATGTAACAGTCAAACAATACATGAAACCTGTGCAATGATAACAATGGCTTATGTATTTACCCTTTGGCTTATTGATCTAAACATTGGACTAAGCAGAAAAAGTCCTTAGGATTTACCCTTATTGGAATAATTTACTTAGATACCACACAACATTACATTATTGGGTGTTTTTAGAGTTGTGACAGTTTGTTTCTCCTGCTTTTTAAGAGCAGACACTGATATCTCCAGCACTGAAACTGACTTGTGAAAGAACTGATTTGTTCAACATGTCTGAACCTTCCTATAACTGTACAAAAGTTTTTCAGGAAAATGGCACAAATCAACCCACAGATGATATCTGTAACCTTCCTTTTTCCACTGAAACTGGAGAAGTGCAATAAGGAGGCCGAAGTTTGGGAAGTTCCATGCTTTGCTCTGTGTGACATTGTTTGATTCCTTTGTCAATCAGCTTTTGTTTTATTTTTCCACAAACCAGTGAAGATAAATGGCTGTCCTGTCTCCTGAACCCACTAATGATATTTTATTTTTTGGCATGTTGGAAGGCAGGAAAAACCTGCTCTGCTGGAGGCACGTTCAGTCCAGTGGTCACTAAACGGGGCCAAGAGCCAGGAGGCTGCAGTGAATAGAGGAAGGCAGGCCAGGGCTCGGTGCCCTGCTTCACACAACCTTTAGCCGGACCCCCACTGTTATCTGCTCTCCCCACGGCTTCCTCTGGCCCCCTAACCGTGCATATCCCACAAGCCCCTTCTCTGCCCTGCCAACTGTTCATCAGCTTTGGGCCTTTCTCTGTCTGCTTGCTTTTTTCCCTTTATTAGTAGTATTTCACTGTACATTCTTAACAGCCATCCTCTTGCTGTGCAGAGGTCATCAGCCATAGTGGGAATGACATTAGGTACAGGAATTTAGTCTGTCTTTAGGATTAAAAAAATGCCACCCTAATATGACTCAAATATGTCAAGGGAAAAATAGATGAATCTGCACATGTTCTTCAGGAAAAAGGAAAACAAGCAACCACAACATCCCAAAATCAAATGAAATTTGTAACCAAAGGGAAATTGTAAGCTATACATATACAGTATATTATAATGTGTGTGTATGCATATATATATATATATATATATATATACACACACACACACACACACACACATTATAATATACTCTCTATGTATAGCTTACAATTTCACACTTTGGACTATATATGGTGCCACTTTTCTGAAGAGTACTAAAGTAACAACTCACAAAGGATTTCAACATGCAACATTTTACAGACAGATCTACATTCAAAAGTGTTCTCCTAACTATAATGTAGTACAGAAGTTCACTAGCGTATTACTATCAGGTATTAAAGACCACAGAAAAACCATTAATTCCGTTAAACCAAATGTCAAGCCTAGATTAATAAAAGTAACAAAAGGCAAAACCAGTGATGATGTAGAATTTTTGAAACTTAAAATAAACTTGCAGTAGAACTACAGTAATTTCATGATTGAAAGTACATATGTATCAATGTGAAAACATGAAGATGAGTAGATATATATGAAGAATATTACATACATACATACATACATACACACAGTATATGTATATACCTATATGTTCTTTGTTTACACAAAGAAAATCCAAGACTGGTTAAATAGCAAAACGAATTTGGACTTGCTTTTTCACTTTCCAAAATAGACTTCAAAATGTTGCAGTTAACAGCAATAAAATTCATAGCCCTTATTGAAAAGGCATGCAAGAGCAATACGACACACAGATCATTTGTGCCTTGAGATTTGTCTACAGACTTGTTCCACACAAGTTATAAATGTAACACCTGGAAAAAAGATCATTCTCCTATTGGCTACAGGTGTTTCTAAAATGAGCAATCTTGTTTTTATTCACCGACTGTGCTATTTTGCTGACAGAAGGTCTTGGGCATTAAAGACAAAATGAAATGAATTGCAATCAATCTGTTTTGACAAGTTGAATTATATTTGTCTTGATGGCTGCTTAAAGCTGATTGCTGCTCCTCAGTGAAAGTGCAAAGCAGCCTGGGCCAGAGGACTGTGTGTGTGTGTGTGTGTGTGTGTGTGTGTGTGTGTGTGTGTGGCCCCCAGTTTTGTAGAGGCACAGTAATACTTATTATTCATATTGTAGAACCAGAGGAAATGTCTGGCAAACATGCACAGAATAACAGCTTCTGACATCGCAGTTACAGTGACATGATAAGAACTGTTTATCCCCAAGAGCAACTGTCTTTCATGTCAAATATTTGTTGCTGTGATTGCATCCCTTTGTCAGCCTTGACAAAGTTTCTTGCTACAGTTTGCCTTGATTTAGACCACATGGATAACATAGGTATTTGACGCACGCAAAGCATCATCACGCTCAACACTCAGGTACATTAAATCCATTTTACATGCGCTTCACAAAATATTTATTTCACGACACACGTAAGAGCTCACAGAGGTGCCTTTTTCAGCAACCTAGAATTTTTTTTTTTAAATGAAACCATCCAAAGCACAACATGTTTAAGTAACTACTTAAGAAATAAATTCTTTTCTGTTGAACAGTGTTCTTTCACCTTCATTTTGCACACACGCACACACACAGTGTCTGAACCGCCTGACCCATACGGGGTCGCAGGGAACTGGAGCCTAGCCTGGCAACACAGGGCGTAAGGCTAGAAGGGGAGGGGACACACCCAGGACAGGATGCCAGTCTGTCACAAGGCACCCCAAGCGGGACTCAACCCCAGACCCACTGGAGAGCAGGACACGGTCCAACCCACTGTGCCACCGCACCCCCTACCCTCATCTTGTATTGTATGTAATCAGTAAGGATTTGTGTACCAACATGAAACCAAAAGGCTGAAAGAAGCTGGGGAATGTCGAAGGGTAATTAGCCAATACTCAACATATCAGTTCAATTCGAGTCTCTGTGAGGAGTCCACTTTTCACACCTTCGAGGGCCACAAGTGCAGTCCTTTGGCGCCGAGTCAGTGAACAAGGGATACAGTGTCTTTGAAACCAAGTTACCCAATGATGCAGGAGAACATCGCTGGACTTATGCAACGGTGAGGGCAGGGATTCCTGTTCAGTTTTTTTATATAGAAAATAGGGAGTTTTTCAATGCTGCCAATCACAGGCAGGCCTCCGATAACACTGTGCACCCTGGAAAAACATGAACCCTATGAGTCTTTTCATACTGAGTGACATTCTCTAGAACCACAAGTACCTGTAACCAAAAAGGCCCTGCTTCAGGTTGTCATAATTCACTGTTTTACAAAGCTTTACAAAGCACATTGTTTCAGCAGAATATCCAGTGAAATAAATAAGTATATTTTGTGAGTCAATTGAAAATTACCAATGGGCTGGAATCCCTTTCATGGTGGACCCTGTCTCATATCGTATCATTGTCTCACAGTAATAATAATAATAATAATAATAATAATAGTAATAATAATAATAATAATGGTAATAAAACCTTCTCACTGTATCTATTTTGTAAATATACATGTGACACAAGCGATTCATTGAAAAATACACTTTCTTAGTGAAGAAAAACACTGACTGGTGAAGAAAGTAGTTTTCAAGGGCTGGTCTGTGGACAGAAGCTGGAGATGATGGAAATCTACATGAGCTGTGGCTCTGGGGGACTGAAGGAGCAACCAGCTCCTGCTTTAGGGAATTTCACTTAGTTCTATGCTGATGTGCTGAAATAGAGTTTTTCACTCTGAAACGTTAGGTTTTTGATATGAGCATTCCTGTTGATTTAGGCTAAAACAGCTGTCTTAGTCAGTCAGCTCTGCAAAAGTAGAACCGTATGTGGCTCAAGACTTCAGGGATGGCTTTACTCTAATTGTTTTGCAAAGCTTCACTTTAAAAAAAAAAAAACTGTTCTCCCATATCCCTGCTAGCAGTGCAGGAGAGGATTTACAAAGTAAATGTAAATTGTGGGTGGCTCCTTGTAACTGACACATTGTTAACTGCTGAGGAAGAACTTTACTATGAGAACTTATAAAATAATACATTTCACACAGTGGGCTCTCACAGACCTCTGGTATATGGTGTTATTCTGTTGTAAAGAAGACTCCGCTGGAGTGAAGTAAATCACAGCGAATAAGGCAACTGCATTTGTGAGCCATGTTAACCTCAGTAACATTTGCCATTACCACGTGTGCAACAAAAAAGCTCTATGCATATATTAAGATGACATACGGAAAAACACCCACTGTTTTGGTTCCACCTGCTGTCTACCTGAAATGAACAACATTTCTTCAGTGCTTTATTCAAAAACAGGCATTACTTTTGTAGTTTTTCCTGTGAAGGAACTGACTTTAAAAATTAAGATAATAATGACTTCCCAATCTACAGGAAACTTCCCAATCTATGCTTTTATGTCTTTCATCTATTGTTAAATTACAAATGAGATTATACTGCATTTTTAAGTATCTGGTTTAATATACTTTCAGGTATTAGAACTGAGGACTCATGTTTATGTGCGTGCTTTTCTTTCAGTTGTATATTTAAAAATTCTAGGGAGTATGAAACATAATAAATAACAGGATATTTTACATATAAACTTCATTTCCAGTTACAAAAAACATATATTGTATATATGTTACATATATTTAGTTTTAAGTGAAGTGTATAACAGCTGTAAGGCCATACAAAATCACTGGTTCCACGTGTTAGCAGTTCATCTCAAAAACATTCATCACAGGACTGTTACAATGTGTACCAACACAACCTGTTTCTTTGCCTCCTGTTTCCAATAAATCCTCTGACTCGTTTTTAATGACATGCTCGAGGCTGCCATGTGTGCAAGAAAACTACTCGAGGCGTGAAAGCAAAGCACAGGCCCCATTACTGTATGTTGTGTGAAAGAGCGGTGGCACATTTACAGGGCCTGTGCGCTTCTACTGCTCCATGTCTTGCGCGTACTTGTATCCTCTCTCCCATGTGGCATGGTTTGTTGGGTTAATCTCTTTCTGATTTGCCGCTGAATGGAAGAGTGAAAATGCTCTGCTGACAGCAGCTGTGCAGCAGAAATGAAAGGCACTGGACCTCCTAGTGCATTCTGCACTTCCCTTGTGCACAGTTTATACTGAAGGATTGGTGCATTCCAAGTAGCAAGTCCGTCCTACAGATAGGAAGAGATATTTCAGCAACAGCCATTCGGGAATCCTGGGTCACTTTCCTCCTGCTTTCTGAATGTATTTCTTTTTAAAATTATATAGTAGTAGTTACTAAATCTCGAGACCATGTAGGAACTCTGGGGGTCATGGCAACTCAGTATTGGGGCTATGCTGAAACTGTGAGAGGTGAGGGAGCCCTAAGAAGCCTGTGGCTGAGCATCAGGACATGTGGAGTTCAACACAATTCAAATATACATGTAATATACAGTAGAAGCTGCATGGAATTCAGAGCTGTTAAAAATGTTAGGTTAACTGAAGTTTAGTAAAGTATACATACTGATTTTTTTTAAATGGTCTCAGTGCCTGTTTTTAAAATTAAAATTATTTATACAGATTCTTAATATTTATGTTTTTGGTTGTGTACACACACAATGGGAATGAAGAAGTGAAGTGCAAGGACTTGCTGAGCTGCAACCACAAGGGATAATACATAGATGGCAGTAGTGCTTTTAGGAGCTTGAAGAAAATCAGCTAAGGGATATTGTTTTCTACAGAGCCATAGCAGGTTGTTACAGAAAATTTAATAAATTTGTAAAATAAAATTAAAAATTGAAAAAAGACAAATCCGTGCAGACAGACAGGCTGAGAGACAGACAGACCGATAGATTGGTGGGTCAAGGTAAGCAATGGAAGGAAGCAGCTCCATATTCCCATAGACTTTTTGTAAGTAAATTGCTTTTATTCAATAAGCCATTTAGTGAGTAAAGGATATTCATATAAGACAATGTACACACACACACATTTTCAGAACCGCTCATCTCAAGCGGGGTCACGGGGAACCGGAGCCTACCTGGTAACACAGGGCGTAAGGCCGGAGGGGGAGGGGACACACCCAGGACGGGACGCCAGTCCGTCGCAAGGCACCCCAAGCGAGACTTGAACCCCAGACCCACCGGAAGGCAGGACTGTGGTCCAACCCACTGAGCCACAGCACCCCCCTAAGACAATGTAAAAAAGAAAAAAAAAAAAAAAAATTAAAAGAATCAAGGTATTCAGAACTGAAAATGCAGTCTCTTAAATAGTTTTAAGGCTATGAATGATCTCCTCCCTCACTCTAAATAAAACAAAACAGTAACAGGTTCAATCTATGCCATTAAATCAACACCCACTCAGAACTGAGGTTAAACAGCAGGCCCAGGCATACCCAGTTTGTCTGATTTCTGTATTGATTTGTTTTATGACATTAATGGTCTGCAGGAGACATGCGGTCATTAATAAATCCAATATTTCCTGTAGTACGGTCTTGTTTTACCACCTCAAAATTGCTCCAAGGAATGCACTTTCATAGCCTCAGCCACGCAACAAACTAAATATTTAGTATAATAACTGGTTACTGTGTTATCAGTTCGGTTAGCACTGTCAGTCTCTTCAGTAGCAAATTAAATATTGGGCCACTCTGTTTATTTACAAGCTGTGTGGGTCTGCGTGGACTGTGCTTCCACTCCAGGCACGCCATTCCATCTTAAATCACTCAATACCATTCTATCCCAGCAAGAGAGGTGGGGTAGGTGTGGCTTTTATGAAATTGAAAAGTTTTTTCTATTTCATTTTTTAAAAGCTGACACCAGAGCAAACTCCTGACAAACAGTTGAATAGCTTTACTAACATCTATCCATCCATCCATACATCCATCCACCCAAGTGGAAACCAATCATAACAAAAATTTTACACAAATATACGTTAAACATTAAACATTAATTGGTCAACAGTCAGAAATGCTATGTGATGACAAGATGTTTTTCAGTCATTTGATGTTTTTTAGTTTTAATTTTAATAGACCTCAAAGTCAACGAAAATATAACAGTAACAGTTTTACAATGTATTTTTAATTTAATTTACTATAGGTGTGTTTGAGACTACTACTCTGTAGGATCACCACCTACAGGATGAAGACTGAGGATGCAAAGTGGGTCAAGTAGCAGGTTTGTGCAATATGGAGTTAAAAAAAAAAGGTATTGTGCCTTGTCACCTCTATGGCAGGAGGGTTCCTGAGGTGGGGAGTATTGGCTAGATATAGCTGGTTTCAACTCCTGATCAGAGTTGTCTCGTTCTTTGGAGTTCCTCCTCATGAAAGGCCATGGGTAGATGTTTGATACTCACAAGCCACTGGAAGAGTGCTGTGAATTTGGAGTCGATCCAGGTGGAGGAGGGTGTTTGACTCAATGAGACTACAAGCTTCTGAGAGAAAAAACTCTATACCATTTGCCCATATGCACCATGTCACATACTGAGCTGTGACAGGTATGTTGGTAGCAAGAAATCAGTAAGATGCCAACAAAACACCATCAATGAAGTGCTGAACCTTGTTGCCTGTTCATATGCATTTCACCTTGTGGTGCTATACTGCTTGTTTTGATTCAGTATTCCACTTAACATTTTTTGTTTGAACAAGGCTGGGGATGTGGTGGTGCAGTGGTGCGGTGGTGCGGTGGTGCGGTGGCGGGGTAGTGCAGTAGGTTGGACTGGGTCCTGCTCTCTGGTGGGTGTGGGGTTCGAATCCCACTGGGGGTGCCCTGCTACGGACTGGTGTCCCGTCCTGGATGCGTCTCTGGCCTTATGCCCTCTGTTGCCAGGTAGGCTCTGGTTCCCCATGCCCCCATATGGGACAAGTAGTTCAGGAAGTGTGTGTGAACAAGACTGGGTGCTGGGAAGGCCTACTGGTATCTGTTTGTTTATCATTAATGCAAAAAAAATTTTTTTTTAATAAAAGTATGACAAGTATATGCATTTGGTTGTTAAAAGTAAATTATTTCTGTAATCCTTTTGCTTACCATTCAGCTGTTGGGCATTCCGTGGCATTTGGTACCTTGTATTGCAAACCAGATGGAATGAAACATTTGGGGTATTTCTAGGTGGGAGTCCTTGGGCACAACCAACTTGACAGGGGTGTTTTACTGTGCAATGGGATAAATGTTTTTATAAGTTGTAATATAGGGATATTTATAGCAGAAAAATGTTTTGTATGTTTTTGTATTTATGTTGGATGTTATTTTTGGGGGAAATGCATTTTGGAATAGTTGAGGCTGTATGGTGTAGCCAGAAGGGCGGAGTTACTGCTATATAAGCTTGTATACACACACACACACATTTTCAGAACCGCTTGTCCCAAGCAGGGTCATGGTGAGCCAGAGCCTAACCTGGCAGCACAGGGTGTAGGGCTGGAGGGGGAGGGGCCACACCCAGGACAGGACGCCAGTCTGTCGCAAGGCACCCCAAGCGGGACTTGAACCCCAGACCCACCGGAGAGCACCACCGCACCCCCCTCTATATAAGCTTGTATTAGGGCACTAGTGGGGTGTTGCCAATTGGTGCAAACTTATGCAGACTCAAGCAGACAGGCACTCACACAGCAAGTAGGAGAGTTGTGTATTACTGTTGGTGCAAGGGGTTAAGCCCATGGCGCATAGGCCTTATGTTCTTTTTGTAATTTAATGTTTGTTTTTGTATTAGGTTGGGGTTAATGTGTTTTGAGGAACATCTTTTAAGTAAAGAAAAATAAACCTTTTTGGTCCAACTACTTCAGTTCTCCACTGCTGCCTCCATCTGTCATCCATATCCTCACACACCAAAACAACTCTATACTCCTGCTGGTAGACTTCAACAATCATGTTGGAAATGATGGAGATACGTAGGAAGGTATAACTAGGAGGAACAGCTTGCCACCTCTGATGTGAAGCTGTGGAATTATGACTGGACTTCTGTGCCAGCCATGGCCAATCCATAACAAACGCAGCATCTAAACACAAGAGAGCTCATACGCACCTGGTTCCAGAGCGCTTTTGGCAATGAGTCAGTGACTGAATTTGTGCTTATGTCATCTGATTAAAGATTTATGTTCAGGACATGGGTGAAAACAAGGATAGAGCTTTTGGGTTGACCACCACCTGGAGTTGAATTTGACATACTGGGCAGACTCAAAAGTTCTGTGAATGTGTTTTGGGAATCCTTGTTGGGTGACTTAGTATGAGTTGATGCCTCCTACAATGACAACCCCTGGACTTCAAGTGAAATTTACAAAGTACAATCTGTGTGCATTGGTTTTGTTTTGTCTCCACTCCTGTTCGTGATTTCCATGGACAGAAGGATATCAAGATATAGCTAAGAGTGGAATTATCCCAGGACACATTGGAAAGATATCTCTTCGCTGACCTGGAGGAACTGAAGACTTCCTATTAACACCAGGACAAGGACAAGAACAAGGCCAGGACAAGGAAACTGAGTGATTGGCTGCATCTGAGACTTTTCCCAACTTAAAATAAATTTAGATTCATTAAGAAACTCTGTTAATACAGTTTACTGATTTAATGATTTAATACTAATGGTGACAAACAGATCGAGATACAAACAGCCTTTGAGTCCCATTTGTGTTTGTAAAATGAGGAGGCAGTGGATCTTAGTATCTGCAGCATAAAGGAATCAAATACAACAGCAGGGCTTTAAACCTAAATTTGCCAGGATCCCTTTCTGGATCGGGGCCTTGTTGTGGAGAAAGAGGTTGCTTGATCTAGGGATCTCCAGCGCTATATCACCAGGAGCTATATGCTCTTGGTAGGGCCTCCCAAGGCAAACAGCTCTGGAGTGAAGATCCAGAATAACACGATCCAAAAATCCACCTGAAAGAGAGGTGTACCCTGCCCAGAATAGGGTCACCGAGACCTACCCCTGGAGCCAGGCTTGCGGGAAGTGTGCCTGGGCGAGTGCCTGATGGCCCGGCAGTGCACATAACCCGGCCAGGCTCAGCCCAAAAAGGCAGCATGGGGGCCATGTGGGTCCACCACCCGCAAGGTTCTACACGGGGGGTGGGTGCAATGCCTTTCAGGCAGCAAGAGGGAGAAGGGTGGCACGTAGTGTCTCGGACCCTTGCGGCAGAAACTGACTCTTGGCACATGGAATGTCACTTCACTGGGGGAAAGGAGCCAGAATTGGTGTGGGAGGTTGAGAGATACCAACTACATACACATAGTATCGACTCTGGAACCAAACTATTTGACAGGGGGTGCTTTCTCTCCTACTTAGGAGTTGCACAGGGTGAGAGACACTGGGCAGGTGTGGGGATACTCACAAGCAACTGACTGACTGCCATACAACTGAAGTTTGTCCTGGTGGACAGGAGGGTTGCCTCAATACAACTTAAGGTCACAGAGGGGAAAACTTTGATTGTTGTGTGTTTAGAGTAGTCGACCTTCTTGGAGAGAGTGGATGGGGTTCTAAACAGGGCCCCACCTACAGACTCTATAGTCTTGCTGGGGGACTTCAATGCTCACATTGGCAATGACTGGGAAATCTGGAGTGCGGTGATTTAGAAGAATGGCTTGCCCGATCTAAATCGAAATGATGAAATGTTATTGAACTTCTGTGCTAGTCATGGCTTGTCCATAACAAACACCATGTTCAAACATAAGGATGCTCATAAGTGTATTTAGTACCAGAGCTCTTTGGCCAAAGATCAATGATTGACTTTGTAGTCGTTTCATTTGACTTGAAGCCACATGTTCTGGACACTCGGGTGAAGAGAGGTGCAAAGCTGTCAACCGATCACCATTTGGTGGTGAGCTGGATCAGATGGCGGGGAAAACTGGCAGACAGACCTGGTGGACCCAAGCACATAGTGAGGGTGTGCTGGGAACAACTGTCAGAGGACCCTGTCCGGAATGATTTTAACCCTCACCTCTGTAAGAACTTATCCCAGGTCCCGGAGGAAGTTAGGACATGGAGTCTAAATGGACCCTCTTCAAAACCTCCTTTGTGGAAGCAGACAGGCACAGCTGTGGCCAAGAACTTGTGGGTGCTAGTCACGGCGGCAACCCAAGAACCAGCTGGTGGAATACCGGTGGTGAGGGAAGCCGTCAAGCTGAAGAACGAGGCCTTAAGGGCCTGATTGGCTCTGGAGACTCCTGAGTCAGCAAATAAGTACCGGCAGGAAAAAAGGCAGCAGGAGCTGCGGTTGCAGAAACAAGATCTGGAGCATGGGAGGAGTTTGGAGAGGCTATGTAAAATGACTTTCAGTCAGCCTCAGAGAGATTCTGGAGAACCATCCGGCAGCTCAGGAAGAGTCTGAGGAGCTTCGCTCAAGCTGTGCTCAACAAAGGTGGAGAAACTCTGACTTCAGATGAGGACATTGTCGAGAGGTGGAAGGAGCTCTTTGAGGAACTCCTAAACCAGAGAGATATGCCTGCCTTACAGGAGTCAGGGTCAGAGGCTTCCGGAGTATCAGAGTCCATTTCCCTGGTGGAAGTCACTGAGGTAGTTGGAAAGCTCCATAGTGGCAAAGCACCGGGGGTGGATGAGATTCGCCTGGAACTGCTCAAGGCCCTTGATGTGGCTTTCCAGCCAGAGGCTGTAATGGCTGACATGGCTCTGCAATGTTTCATGGACCTTGGGGATCGTGCCTTTGGATTGGCAAACAGGGGTGGTGGTCTCTATCTTTAAGAAAGGGGACTGGAGAGTGTGTGCCAGCTATCGGGGTATCACAGTTCTTAGGGTCTCTGGGAAAGTCTATGCTAGGGTGTTGGAAATGAGACTCCGGCTGACAGCTGAATTTAGGATTGAAGAGGAACAATGCGGATTCCATCCTGGTCATGGAACGGTGGACCAGCTTTTCACCCTCTCACAGATAATTGAGGGGGCATGGGAGTTCACTAATCCAGTCTACGCGTGTTTTGTATACTTGGAGAAGGCCTATGACTGTGTTCCCTGGGAAATTCTGTGGGAGGTGCTTCGGGAGTATGAGGTACCGGGGCCACTCTTGCGGGCCATTTGGATTCTGTACCCATGAAGCGAGAGCTGTGTCTGGATACTTGGCTTTAACTCAAGCCGTTTAATGTGGGAGTTGGACTCTGCTAAGGTTGTGCCTTGTCCCCACTCCTGTTTGTGGTTTTCATGGACAGGATATCAAGGAACAGCCGAGGTCAGGGCATCCTATGTGGGGGCCGGAAGGTGATGTCTCTGCTTTTTGCTGATGATGTTGTCCTTTTCGCATCATCACATGGATGCCTCCAGCACACACTGGAAGGGTTTGCAGCCGAGTGTGAAGCGGTTGGTATGAGGATCAGCACTTCCAAGTCTGAGTCCATCGTTCTGTCATGGAAAAGGATAGCATGCCCTCTTCAGGTAAAGGGAGAGAATTTGCCCCAGGTGGAGGAGTTTAAGTATCCTGGGGTCTTGTTCATGAGTGAGGGGAGAAGGGAGCGTGAGATTGGCTACAGACTGAGAGCAGCAGCAGCAGTGATGCAGTCACTGTACCTGACTGTATTGGTGAAGGGGGGGGTAAGACATAAGCAAAGCTCTCTCTTTACCGGTCCACCCACATCCCTACCCTCACCTATGGTCATGAACTCTGGCTTATGACCAGAAAATAAGATCACACATACAAGTGGCTGAAATGAGTTTTCTCCGCAGGGTGGTGGGACTCACTTTCTGTGACAGGGTGAGAATTCAGAGTACAGCTGCTACTATTCCACACTGAGAGGAGCCAGTTGAGGTGGTTTGGGCATCTGGTAAGGAGGCATACCAGGCACGGCCAACTCGGCCCAGGACCCGCTGGAGAGATTTTATCTTCCAGTTAGCCTGGGAGCGGTTGAAGATCCCCGGGACTGAGTTGGAGGAAGTCATGAGGGACAGGGATGTCTGAGCTTCTCTGCTCTCCCTATTGCCACTGTGACCCTAGAAGGACAAGTGGTCAGGACAAGTATGGAATTTGCTCTGTACAAATTAATTATACAATGTTACTTGACTATTAGAGGGGGGCGTGGTGGCGCAGTGGGTTGGGCCGGGTCCTGCTCTATGGTGGGTCTGAGGTTCAAGTCCTGCGTGGGGTGCCTTGTGACGAACTGACGTCACCTCCCCCTCCAGCCTTGCGCCCTGTGTTGCCGGGTTAGGCTCCGGCTCCCCGTGACCCCGTATGGGACTCTGTGTGTATGTGTGTACTTGACTATTAAGGGGGCATGGTGGTGCAGTGGCTTTCACTGGGTCCTGCTCTCTGGTGGGTCTGGGGTTCGAGTCCTGCTTGGGGTGCCCTGTGACAGACTGGCATCCTGTCCTGGGTGTCTCCCCTCCAGCCCTGCACCTTGTGTTGCCGGGTTAGGCTCTGGCTTGCCGCAACCCCGCTTGGGACGAGCAGTTTAAGCAAATGTGTGTCTGTGTACTTGACTATTAGAGCCTTTGAAACTAAAAAAAGTTCAACCATCATTTTAGTTTTGTTGTCATTTCAGTCCCTGAATTCCTTGGCTGCAGTGCAGCATGAGAGATCGCTTTCTGTATCCCTTGGCTGTTTGTTTTCTAAACCAGATAACCCCATGGGATTACGATATATTGAGAGAGAATCTACAGTGATATTGGGTTTGGGTTTAACTCAGTGCCAGCCTTTTGGCTTCAGAAAGCCAAGGTGCAAAGGAAGAGTGCAGTTCTTCTGTTTGGGAATATAGAGCTGCTTCCATCCATTGCTGGGGAACAAATTTAACTGTAGTTTCTGTGTTCCTGTGCACACTCAGAAAGTGTTGCTCTGCAGTTACTGCATCTGTTTATGAATGCCCTATAGTTGGAACAAAAATATTAATAATGATGACGATAACCAGGGACACACCCAGGACAGGACGCCAGTCTGTCATAGAGTACCCTAAGCAGGACTCGAACCCCAGACCCATTGAGAGAAGGACCCAGTCAAACCTGCTGCACCACGGCACCCTCAACTAGAAAAAAAGGGGGGGGGGGGAAAAAAAAAAAACTGCTGCAAATAGATAACCAAAGGAAAAAAATGTTTAAATTTTAATTGCTCTCCATCTGCAGCCTCAGTTTAATCTGTCATATGTGATGTATAGTATTCTGTTTTTTTTCTTGGTAAAGAATATAATAATGAAGAAATTTTTGGAAAAATATGAATCTGCAACTGGTAACAACATATTCCTAACTTCTCTCTTGCATGATGTCTTTCTGTCCCCATCTTTTTGACATGTATGAAAATATAAGAATGCAAACCTGTCATTACAGCGATGCTGTGTTGAAAATTCTTGGTGTCTCCAACAGTAAAGCTGTCAGCGATTATACAGGCTTAACGATACACTGAGCTGTAACCAATGGAGGTCGAAGATGGATCCCCTATAAAAATCCCTTTGTTACTTTGTTGCTGCCAATGTGATATTCAGTCTTCATACCTTTGTAAGACACATTTCTCTGGTGATATGACAATATAAATGTATTAGGATGCATTATACAATGTTATCCATCAAATTCAAAAATATATGTACATTGAAAAAATGCTTACTTTTTTACTTTCACTAACTGCTTGTCCAACCAAGGTAGCAGAGCTTTGGAGAACTGAGTACTGAGGGTAACATTAGGAGGAATAGATTCAAATTATTATTATTATTATTATTATTATTATTATTATTATTATTGTCGAGGTTACAATGAGCAGCTTATGTTAAAATAGTAATCTTGAATTTTTGAAGACTGCATGTTTTTCTTTCCTGTAGTTTTTTCCTGTAATGTTGAAATATAACCGTGTAGAATTTGACAGAACATTCTTGTGTTTTTTTCACTTTTACCCCTAGACCCACCACAGCGATAAAGACTATTATACAAAGAAACAATATTTAAATTAACATAAAATGAAAATATAATACACACAAATTTTAAACATGTTAAAAAAGCAAAAGCCTCAAACATTTTCTGTTAACTTCTGTTCTATTAACTTGTAGAGATTTGATTTTTCATGTCTAAAGGCAATCTTCCTTGCTTATTTCTTATTTCGGTTCTTATGCTTTACGTCTATTTATTGTCATTGATTATTTGTTTCACAGGAGTACCTTTTTTATTTACTGTGCTTCACTGATAAAGGTTTAAGTGCATACTTTGCAAAATATATGGTTAACTCGTTTGGAAACATGATTTTTACTGCATTCTCATTTCTTTCATGTTATCTTAATTGTGTGTTTTATAGAGGGGGTGTGGTGGCGCAGTGGGTTGGACCATGGTCCTGCTCTCTGGTGGGTCTGGGGTTCGAGTCCCGCTTGGGGTGCCTTGCGACGGACTTGCGTCCTGTCCTGGGTGTGTCCCCTCCCCCTCCGGCCTTACGCCCTGTGTTGCCGGGTAGGCTCCGGTTCCCCTGCGACCCCGTATGGGACAAGCGGTTCTGAAAGTGTGTGTGTGTGTGTGTGTGTGTTTTATAGATGCAGTTCAACAAAAAGGTAAATAAACCGACTGTGACCCTGAGGTGTGATTTACTGAGTGCTTGTCCTGTGTAAACAAACAAAGGAAGGAAGGAAGGTCAGAGCTGTAGCCCTGCAACAAGTGGATGCCTGTCGACAGAGTTGGTGTACACACCTGGGACAGCATGCTTACCTAGAAGATGTTGTCAGAGCTTCAGAAACACAGGGCATCACTGCATTCTTGAATACTTGGTCTTGTACTCACAGCTGGGAGAAGTCTCACACACACAGTCACACATGCATTGTGATGTTTCTGGGTCTGTAATGAACATTTAGGCAGACATCCTGTATGGCTCTGTGTGTGTTTTTTTTTTTTTTTTTTTTAGCTGTGCGTGTATACATGTGTGAGGGTTGCAGGGGGTGTGGTCTGATTTTTAAGTAAAAGCACTTGTCGGATGGAAGATGTTTTTAAATTGGGATATGGGAGTCAGTGTGGGTGAACAGAGCACCCACACTCAGGCCAGAGCATTAAGATTGGATCACAGCGTTACCCTCCTCTGTGTGGCCTGCAGTCTTGTGGGGAGGTGGGGGAGAGGGGGTTGGGCTAGCAGCAGCGCAGCCAGAATCTCCACACCTCTAACTTCCAGGTTTTGGGGAACAACATCTGGTGTGGGTGTCAGCTCAGCCTGTGACTGGAGCTCAAAGAAGAATTTAATTTATTCAGACTTTTCTCCATCATTTGCTGCTGTTCAGTGCAAGTAATGGTTTAGTGGTGGGTGGCCTTTGAAAACTGTCTAAACTGCATATCCAACACCAGAAAGCACAAAATTATGTGTACACACAAAATCTGAGGAGAAGGGTAACCCTATACTCAAAATTACTTGATTGTCTATCTGCTGTACTTCAGGATTTTTCTGAGAAAATCATGCACACAGCACCCATTATTTCACTGATGCAAGGAGTTTACATGACCATGGTAAAATTGACATGCAACAAACAATATTTCACATAATAATAATAATAATAATAATAATAATAATAATAATAATAATAATAATAATAATACAGTAAGCAATTTTAGGAATTATTTTGAATTTTTTTTTTTTTTTAGAGATTGAAAATGTCATTCGGGCAGACCATTATTGTATAGGATAAAGTCTTTGTATTGTATGATTTTAGTAGTGCAGGGATATTTTTGTCAAGGGAAAAAAGAGAATGCTTTCAGTCCAAATCAAACAGGTTAAATAAAACATTGTTTTGTTTGGTCAGCTTCTGCAAAGCAAACAGTGAAAGTATGTCTGTAAGTGTATGCCAGATCCCTTTGGTTGTGACTGTGTATGCCAAAGTGTCAAAAACCAAAGCTGGTGGTACTACGGTGGATGCCGTTACCGGAGTCTCGCAGTTTTTACCCTTTGGTATTTCAGCAAGAAGGTTTCACTACTGCACATGCTTCAGTGACATTTAAAAACCTAAAAAAAAGAACTTGGGAATGATTTTTGTTATTGTTGTTGTTTTTTTAATCCATCATTTAGCTGAAACCTTTGGTCAAGATGACTTATAATGCACTGAACTCATTATGACCACTCATCCACTTTTACTGGCCAGGGTCACCATGTTCCAGAGCCTATCCGAGAGTGATTGGGTGCAGGGCTGTGGGAGCTCTGGATGGAATGCTACTCTATTACACAGTTGCCCCACACACAGACACACAATGACACATTATGGGCAATGTAGCACCCCAGTTCACCTACACTGCTTGTCTTTGCATTCTGGGAAGAATCTGGAGCACCCCGAGGAAACCCACACATATACCAAGAGAACATGAAAACTTCACACAGACCGAGTTAGATTCAAGCCAGTACCCAAACAGCCCAGGAGAAACATATCAGCTCAATAAACAGACTTCCAAAAACACAAACATACACTGAACTGCTTATCCCAAGTAGGGTCACAGCAAACTGGAGCCTAACCCAGCAGCACAGGGCTGGACGGGGAGGGAACACACTCAGGACGGGACACCAGTCTGTTGCAAGGCACCCCAAGCAGGACTCGAACCCCAGACCGACCCAAGAGCAGAGAGAGGCCCCACCCGCTGTGCCATCGCATCCCCACACTGACTTCCAAAAGCCATTGGCTAAATGAATAAACATAACATGTGTTATTCCATTGGTGCCTATTGAAATATGATTGCTGCTGAGCCATATTAAAATGACACTGTGGTGCTGAGGGTGAAGGGAAGTTCACTGGAGACTGATCCGTCTTGTCACACACTGCAGTACGATGAACACATTTCCCGGCTGATGTAGTGAAACAATCTGTACGGCCCATGCAATATACAGTATGTCCATTTCATACATTTCCTTGGTGTAACATCTCATTTTATTGCTAAACTGGCACTGAACTTGTTCAACAGTGCAGCTGACAGATGGAACAAAGGTGACGTTTGTCTCGCTCGGGAGACTTGCCAGAGTGCCTGTCACAGTGACAGGTGGAACATTATTTATGGCAGCTGCAGACGTCACCCATGAGAGAGCCTTGTTTCCTTTGGATTGCGCTGGGCCTTGGGTGTCTCTCACTTCCACATCTACATGGTGAACATGCCGCACGAGAAGCCTGTTTCAAAGCACAGATGTTTGAACCACCCCCATCCCCCTTTCTTCTATTGTGTATTTTTCTCTGCCTATTTATAACCTCACATGTTTTGGACTTGAAAGCATCACAGATCTCAGCTTTTTGGATCACCAGTGCGACATCCGCTCTGCTCCCAAATGCCATAGAAAAGTTGTCATTTCAAAAGCCTGACAGCTTTTTTTCTCAAGACAGGGAGAGTGAAATTGGTTTCCATTTCAGTGACAAATCCCTTGTTCAGAAATTAAACCTTCATTTCACTCTCTCATGGGCAAAAATACACTCATCAGGAAGAAAAAGGAAGGAGTTTAAAAACACAGTACAGAGATCACACGTAGATGCTGAGCACCGAAGTGGCTCTGAAACACCTCGGGGGGCTCAGGTCATGAGCTCACACAAGGCTTTGTTCCCTCCACCATGATGAATATGCCTGGCACCCCTCCCTGCTGTACAGAGGCCAGGGCTCACAGCTGCCTCTCCCTGCAGGCCTCCAGCTCACCACATTCTCTGTCCTTTGCACATCCCTGCCAGTGGATGAGGCGGTGCGCAAAGGTGGTTAACTTATACACATGGGGATGTTCATGAGTCAGGCTAATATTTCCTGTGTAGGGCAACAAGTCTCTCATGTCTTATCCACCTTTCCGACGTTGCAGATACATACACACACACGCACACACACACATACAACAGACGTCAGAAGAGTTTGCTAGTTGTGGTGGGTGATCGCTCAGGCCTACCCCCCCACACCGCATCTGTCCTGTGAGCAGGGGCCAGGCCACACACCAGGGCCAAACCACGTAATCGCTCTCAGCTGTGGCCCTTGACATGCACAGTGAAGCAACCACACTAAGCGTAACCCAAGGAGCAAGAACAACTATCGACCTGTAAGATGAGGAAACGCTTGGCAGAGAACATACACACTGGCGGTGCAGGTCAGTGGGCAACATGGGAGATCCATTGTTTCACTCTCACAGTCAAGTGCAATAAATGTAACGGCACTCCCCCTGAACTCATGTGCATGTTAAATAAAAGCCTTGTTTGTCCTGTCTCATGAAGGGAGCCACCGGATGTGCCAAATCTGGCCAGGCTGGTTTCCATGGTGATGCATAGTGACTTGATGGTGTGACCATGTAGTGCAAACTGACTGTGATGTTCCTGTGGCTTCAACATTGTTATATTTGTAATGTCGTCTCACAGTTGACAGACAGGGAAAAAAAAACCTGGTGATGGATGACAAATATTTTGAAGTTTGTGATGCGTGGGAGTTCTGTGAGCCAGACATGACAATATGCAACAAGACTTTCAGCCTAAGCTAGTTTCTCTGTGCCAAGCGGATCCATGAGACCCTCAACAGGACTGATGAGTAGTGCCTGCCAAGCTGAACCGCCTTGGGAAAAAAGGCAACAAAGAAGGAGAAGAAAGTGTGCAGACTTGCAGAAAGCCCTCATTATGTTCCAGATTAGGAGTGATTACAGTGTTGGTGCACTTTAAAACCTTTGTTTGCCAACATGACAAGCCTGAGTTGGAGTGTAATTCGATAAGGGCAATGAGCATAAGGGGTTTGCAGGCCTGTGCTGGACTCGGGGAATGGAAGAACCTCCTCCGGAAGCCTCGATGCAGCTGATGCGCCTTTAACCCCTAGGAAACCACATGAGTGCACATGCTTCCCTTGCATTTTACTGCATTTCAGACAGACAGCAGGCAACTATGGATATGTGTCATGTCCCAGTGAGTGGTAATTCACCAAAAAAGAAAAGGAAAACTCTTTTGATTTACAACTGTTGTGGTTTCAGTATATGCCCTTCATAACAAAGCACACAACACAAATAAATAAAAGTATAAATAATGAAGTTTTTAAGGGACACTAAGACATAACAAATCTCATGGTCTGCTATGGACAGAGTGAACTGTTCCATCCTGGTAATGAAGGGTTGATTAATCTTTTGTCTTTTTTAATCTGCAGGTAACATCACTAAGTGAAACCATCTGTGAGCTGTGGCGGTCAGGAAAGCGTACATGATTTTAGCCTTCCTTCACCAGGACATGTCAATCTTGACAGTCTCACAGTAAGTTTATTCTCTGGCAACTGGACAAAAAGCAAACTACAGTCTTATAATACTTCACTCCTTCTTCAGCTATGTCAGCAGTTAATACTGATTTAACCAGATATCAGTAAATATAAAGGTATAAAGTGAATATATTTTCTCTGTACTTAGAGGCAAATATTTCCACATAGATACTTTGAAATTTACTATATTACTTTATGCATGTGCATACTGCGCATTCAGAAAATATTCAGACCCCTTGCCTTTCTTCAGATTTTCTCATGTTGCAGCCTTATACTAAAATCCTTCAAAATTCATTTTTCCCCTCATCAGCCTACACTTAATACTTCAAAACAAAATGATAAAAATTTGCAACAGATTTCTAAAATCCTCTTTTGCTTTGTCATTATGGGGCACTGTATATATACAATATTTACACTGCTGACACTTCCTCTGTGCAGAAATATACATGTGTTTATTCTAATGTGTTTTTAAAGGTTCAGTTATGTATTATAAAAAGACCACAAAAAGAACTATTTGTTTGTATTTTGGACACCACCCAAGATGCACCAGCAAGTCCTAGACATGAAAACCTATTGTTTTCCCAGGAACTCATTCTAGAACTAGCACAATTTTGTTCATTAACTGCAGGTGTTGTACATTCCTCTGCTGTTTCATTCAGTGGTGTACTGTGCATAAGCATTATGTATTTGTTTATGAATGTGTTTTGTATAAATTAAAAAAAAAGATTAAAAAAAGTAATGAAATTGCATTATGAAGAGTATACACCATTGAGATTTTTTAAAGATACAAAACTTTGTATATTTATTTATTTTTAATTGTGTTCATTCCATTTTTCTTTCCTAGAGTTTCTGTCTGTTCTTTTAGTGAAAATTATCTGTTTTTTCATGTGCTGCCATTAGTTGGAGGAAAAATGCACTCATGAAGAGCAACACAGTGGTCCTGGTAGTAACAGGACTGATTTCATTCCATAGACTTCTAACAGTTTACAGTGCTTACAGCTCCTGTCTCTTGTTTCTCAATTCGGTGTTCAGTAACAACATGTAGAATGGATTTAGAGATTTACCTGGATATAAATCAAGGTCCATCGGTTTCATTTATGTTTTTATAAATTGCGTGTTTGACACAATTGAAAATATCCTATAACTGAAAGTAGCTGATCAACACTGGACACAAAATATTCATGGCTTTGATGTGAGATTGTGGGAGTAATGCACTTTTATTTTCAGTAATTTTAAATTAGCATTAATTTTTATCTTCTTTTGAAGTTAATAATAAAAAAAAATTAAATTAAAATTTTTCAACGTGTAATGGTGTTACGTCAGAGGGTATGTCCCGTCTTGCACCCCATGTTGCTGGGATAGGCAACACACACTATGACCCTGCAACTGACCAACGGTCTTTGAACGTGGACAGATGGAAGTGGAAATGAGTTTTTCAAATGTATTACAGCTTTCGCTGAGGTTTTTCCAGAAAGTAACCTACTGACAAGTGGATGGATGTCTGTATTGTTCAGCTCTTTGTTCAAATGCAGAGTTGCACAGTTCTGCTTGAGGAACAAATTTCATATAAAGTATGGAAGTGACCTTGAGCTGTTGTCTCTCTGTACTACATTTACAACCTTCTTACCAACCTGACTGTTAGATTACTCCAAACCTTTCATGATCTTGCAGGTTTTTTTTTTTTTTTTTGTAAATCTGCACATAATAGAATATGTAACTAATGGCTGCTACATGTTTATCTGTCAAAGGAGGAAAAATATATTCCCACAGAGGGATGTGTTCAACTTTATGACCAAACTGAATGAGTTGCCAAACTCTGAAGCAAACCTGTATGCCTCAACAGTATGTCTTAGACATTTGAGCTCCATTTTGGTGATCATAGTCCTGTAAAGCAAATATTGGCCAGACAAGCCATTTACTGGTCACTGATCTATAGAAGGGGGTGCGGTGGCACAGCAGGTTTGGCCAGCTCCTGCTCTCTGGTGGGTCTGGGGGTCGAGTCCCGCTTGGGGTGCCTTGCGACGGACTCGCGTCCCATCCTGGGTGTTCCCCTGGCCCTCCAGCCTTGCGCCTTGTGTTGCTGAGTTAGGATCTGGCTTGCTGCGACCCCCCTTGGGACAAGTGGCTTCAGCAAATGTGTGTGTGAGATCTATAAAATGAGGCTCATGTGATGTGAGCAAAAGCAATGACACAGTGGAGTATAATAGAAAATATGTACAACAAAGGGATGGTATGGTGGCACAGTGAGTAGTACTGCTGTCTCACAGCACCTGGCTGGTACAAGAGGACAGGGGTTTGATTCCCCATGCAGTCTATGTAGAGTTTGCATGTTCTCTATGTGGGTTTCCTCTGGGTGTTCTGATTTCTTCCCATAGTCCAAAGATATGTTGTTCAGGTTCACCCATAGTGTGGGAGTGACAGAGAGAGAAAGTGTGTGTGTTCCACTTATGGATGAGTGACCCATTGTAAGTAGTGTAGAGTACATTGTAAGTCACCTGGGTGCATAAGGTGTGTGGCCTGATAACACTACATAGAATTTATTGGAAGGTGCTTGGGAGAAAAAAGTCTGATAAATTTAAATGTCATTTACATACTTCCAGGTTTTCCTGTGGTATCCCTTCACAAACGTAGTTTCAGTACTCAGCATTTTTGGAACAGTAAAGGGGCGTGTGTGTGTGTGTGTGTGTGTGTGTGTGTGTGTGTGAAGCAAAACTCTCTCAGTGAGTTTTCCTCAAATAGGTAACAAAAACTCTTTGTATTCTCCCAGTACTGGAACTTCATTTGCCTTTCATTTTCCTCTAGAATGTGAATTTCTTTCGGCATGCCAAAATATGCAAAGGACTGTGAAATACATGTCATGTTATATTGTGTAAATATTGAAGATTGATTTAAATTAGATTTTCATTTTTTTTCACTTCTTTTTTATGTTGCAACCATATGCTAAAATCTTTTAATTCATTTTTTCCTTATCAATCTATACTGATTGCTCCATAATAACAAAGCAAAAACAGGATTTTAGACATTTTTTCAAATTTAAAAAAAAAATAAAACATTGTAATATCACATTGACATAAGTATTCAGACCCTTTGCAGTGACACTTGAAATTTAGCTGAGGTGTATACCATTTCTATTTATCTTCTTTAAGATTTTTCTAAACCTTGTCTGGCATCCACCTGTAGCAAATTCAATGGATTGGACATGATTTAGAAAGGCACATACCTGTCTATATAATGTCCCACAGCTGTCAATGTGTATCGACCAAAAGCCAAGTTATGAGTTCAAAGGAACTGCTTTCAGAGCTTACAGACAGGATTGTGTTGAGGCAAAGATATGGGGAATGCTACAAAAAAATTTCTGCAGCATTGAAGGTTGCCAAGAGGTGCAGAGAGGTGACCAAGAATCTGATGGTCACTCTAACAGAGCTCCAGATATCCTCTGTGGAGGTGGGAGAAACTTCCAGAAGAACAACCATTACTGCAACACTGATCTGTACTTTACAGCACAGTGGTCAGATGGAATCCTCTCCTCAGTACATGAAAGCCTGCCATAAAGGACTGGAAATAACAAGATTCTTTGGTCTGATGACACTAAGACTGAACTGCTCATCACCTGTGTAATGCCATCCCAATGGTGAAAGATGGTGGTGGCAGCATCATGCTGTGGGCTTGTTTTTCAGTGGCAGGGACTAAGAGAGTAGTCAGGGCCATCTGAAAGCTGAATTTAGCAAATTATAGACATATCTTTAGGGAACATCTGCTCCAGAGTGCTCTGGACCTCAGACTGGGTCAAAGACTTGCATTCCAACAGGACAATGACCATAAGCACAAAATAAAGACACAGGATTGACTTAGGGACAAGTCTGTGAATGTCCTTGAGAGGCCCAGCCAGAACCTAGACTTGAACCCTATCGAACATCTCTGGAGAGACCTGAAAATAGTTGTCCATTGATGGTCCCCATCCAACATGGCAAAGCTTCAGAGGATCTGCAGAGAAAAATGGCCAAATCCAGGTGTGCAAACCCTGCTGTGTCATAACCAAGAAAACGCAATGCTGTTATCACTGCCAAAGGTGCTTAAACTAAGTACTAAGTAAAGTGTTATGAACAGGGACGAGAGACAGGAGGTACGGGTTTGGACCCAAGTGCAGGTACGTTTATTTTGATGCAGTCATGGGATGAGACAGAGAACGGTATCTGTTCTCTGATTTTGTATCTGTTTTTCTTGCTTTATGCCTGTGTTAAAACGCTCTGTGTCACTGCGTGAGAAGAGCGCTCTATAAAAATAAATTGAATTGAATTGAATGGAGGTCGGGGACAGATGTGAGTCTTCTAGGGGCAGACGTCGTTTTCCAGGGCGAAGGCAGATCTCAGTAACCAGGTGAGCAAGCAGGGGTCAGAAGCCAGGAGAATCAGGAACACTGAACAGGGAATAGGCAATAGGGAATAGGGAATAGGGAATAGGGAATAGGGAATAGGGAATAGGGAACTGGGAGTAGATCACTGAATCACAAGCCAGGCAGGTCAACATTGTTCGATTCTGCAACCCTGTGTGATGATGATGCTCCTTTTATACCTGGTCATGCTGATCAGCAGCAGGTGCGGTTGTTTGCTGACGAGGGGGTGGCATGGCATAAAGGGTCTGAATACTTATGTCAATGCAATATTTCAGTTTTGTATTTTTAATAAATTTGATAAAACTCTAAAAGCCAATCTTCGCTTTGCCCTTTTGCAGTATTGAGTATAGATTGATGAGGGAAAAAATAATAATTTAAATGATTTTACCACAAGGCTGCAACATAATGTGGAAAAAAATTAAGGGGACTGAATACTTTCTGAATGTACTGCATACATATACAGTATATATATATATATATATATATATATATATATATATATATATACACACGCACTTCATACTAGACAGAAGTGATGAGGTTTTACTTACTTTTCTATAAAAAGTTAGCTATTTCAAGCAATTTTTTTTTTTTTGTGATTTTAATAAAGCAGAGGCAATGGGCCATATTAAAACTACATTATTATATTGAATGATGCAGAAATAGTACACCGCTGACTTGAGCTGCACTTCA
This sequence comes from Scleropages formosus, assembly GCF_900964775.1. Lineage (NCBI taxonomy): Eukaryota > Metazoa > Chordata > Actinopteri > Osteoglossiformes > Osteoglossidae > Scleropages > Scleropages formosus. The sequence continues at coordinate 3,132,587 of NC_041815.1, read as the reverse complement.
GCATGTTTTAACTTGATAATAGGGCAAGCAAATGGTTTGGACAAAAATAAAAGATCACCACAATGTAGCCTTGGTGCATACTTACAACTGTCCATATTTGGGATAAAAAATAGTTTTCCTACCTGTTGCTTGCATTTTTGACTGTGTCTTGCAAAAACAGAGCAAAATATGTGTTCTGTGGTTTTTAGTTTACGTCAGTATGTGGGCCTTATGCCTGGTTCCATCAGTCCATGTCATTATTTCAATCATCCATCCATCCATCCATCCATCTTCCTCTGCTTTTATCCGGGGCCGGGTCGCGGGGGCAGCAGTCCGAGCAGAGTCCTCCAGACTTCCCTCTCCCCGCACACCTCCTCCAGTTCCTCTGGGGGAACCCCAAGGCGTTCCCAGGCCAGCCGGGAGACATAGTCTCTCCAACGTGTCCTGGGTCTGCCCCGAGGCCTCCTCCCAGTGGGACATGCCCGGAACACCTCCCCAGGGAGGCGTCCAGGAGGCATCCGGAACAGATGCCCGAGCCACCTCAACTGGTTCCTCTCGATGTGGAGGAGCAGCGGTTCTACTCCGAGCTCCTCCCGGGTGACTGAGCTCCTCACCCTATCCATAAGGGTGCGCCCAGCCGCTCTGTGGAGGAAACTCATTTCTGCCGCTTGTATCCGCGATCTCATTCTTTCGGTCATGATCCAGAGTTCATGACCATAGGTGAGGGTAGGAACGTAGATCGACCGGTAAATTGAGAGCTTCGCCTTACGACTCAGCTCCCTCTTCACCACAACAGACCGGTACAATGACCGCATTACTGCGGACGCCGCACCGATCCGTCTGTCGACCTGCTGCTCCATTTTTCCCTCACTCGTGAACAAGACCCCGAGATACTTAAACTCCTCCACTTGAGGGAGCAACTCCCCCCTAACCCGGAGGGGGCAATCCACCTTTTTCCGACTGAGAACCATGCCTCGGATTTGGAGGTGCTGATTCTCATATTATTTCAATCACATCTTTGGAAATTTTTGAAAGTGGTGGTAGGAACTGTGTGTGTCGGATAGATATTGATTTATCGAAACTGTGGGGGAGATAACCAGAAATGAGACCCAGTCCCTGGGGTGTCAGTCGTTGTTCTAATTCTTCAAGCATTCAGCTGCTTTCCATTGTGATCCTTCAAAAAGGAAGGTTTGCTGTTTTCCACTTCTGAATAATACTGTTGTGCCAGAAATAAATAATAAAATGTAAGTAAAACAAAACACTCATAAAATAGCAGGAAGACAGTTTTCACTCCAGCCATGAAAGGGTATTTGCAAGTTGGTGTCGTTATGATGAATGCATTCATTATGCTGAGGTTAAGCTCATTATGGGATCATAATTTCAACATTTGGTTCAAAAGATGATCAAGGATTCTAGTACTATGTATTTAATAAATTCATGGAACTGTGAGATTATGTAAACACATACACATTTTAAGAACCGCTTGTCCCATATGGGGTCGCGGGGAACCAAAGCCAACCCGGTAACACAGGGCATAAGGCCAGAGGGGGAAGGGACACACCCAGGACAGGACGCCAGTCCGTCGCAAGGCACCCCAAGCGAGACTCGAATCCCAGACCCACGGGAGAGCAGGACTGTGGTCCAACCCACTGTGCCACCACAGCTCCGTTATGTAAACATTTAATTAAAATTGATATAGATTGCTCCACTTAATATCGGGGAAAAAAAATTCATGCATCATTGATAGAAATTTTTTATAAAATGCTATTTAGACACGCACTGTAATTAACTCTGGTGTAAGAAACGTCACCTTATTTTTGTGTCCCTTTTCTCACTACTTATCACCTCCAAGTCTCCTCATTTCCACACCCATCAAACCCCCTGCCCCACCATAGCTACCTTCCATATCTCTCTCCTCTTCCAGTCTTCCCCTTCCATTGAGCCCCACACATCTTCTTTGCTTCACATTGCCACACAGGATACACTCCAGTGTCCATGATCTTAGTTGCCACAGTTACATGCAGCTCAAGAAATTTTTTTTCCTGCAGAAAAGGAATGTGGGCAAAAGCTGGACCTGTTGTAGGTCCCCCAAGCAGCATTCTGCTCACAAGCAGCTGTTCTATGAAGTGTGCCCAGATACATCCCTTGGGGTGGATAACCTGGTGTGGGGGCCAGGGCTTGGACAGGGTTCGCTTTCTGCTCCATAAAACAGCGGTGCCCCCTGGGACAAGTCCACACTGGACTCCTTGTTGCCCTGGGAGGTGGCAGGGCAGAGGACCTCAAATGTCTCCTCAGAGCCACTAAAGCCCCGCTGGGGTCACACTTCCACCAGCAATACTACACTCTGTGCCTGCTGAAATACATATAATGTGCTCTTTCAGTGGCACGTCATAAAGCTTACGGAACATCCACTAACGCATCACAGAGGTGCTGAAAGCCGAGCATTTCTACATCTCAAACACCAGTCATCATGTTGAACCTTTTCCAAGGTATCGCAATCAAGATGAACTTTCTGAACCGTTTCAACACATTTCTTCCATTACTTTAATTTTTAGCACCTCATGCAGATCATGACTTTCCTTTTTGCACCTTTGCAAATTTACTAGTATGTACTGTACAGACAGTATTTTTCCCTACTCAGAATCAGATCAGAACTATAAAGGAAAGGAACAAATGACTTAAACAGGGACTCTGTATGTTTCATTTCTGCAACACCCAGACTAACTCCAGCCTCTTTTCCTCATGTGCTTTCCTTTCCTATTGTGGCAGCAAGTTAACAAAATAATTGTGTGTCCTTTAAATTACGTCTCCTTTCAGTCCAGCAAAGGAAGAAGTATAGTAACAACAGTCAGCCATAAACAGTGTGTGTGTCACTATTTGTGTAAAGTATGTTTGTATCGGGGGTTTTTAACCTGCGCTCCATGGGCTGCTAGGGGGTCTCCAAAGAGCAGGTTTGGTTTTGAAACAACACTGGCTAACTAAAGGTAAAAATAAAGTAAAAATATTACAATGCTAGTGGGGGCGTGGTGGCGCAGTGGGTTGGACCACAGTCCTGCTGCCTGGTAGGTCTGGGGTTCGAGTCCTGCTTGGGGTACCTTGCGACAGAGTGGCGTCCCGTCTTGGGTGTGTCCCCTCCCTCTCCGGCCTTACGCCCTGTGTTGCTGGGTAGGCTTCAGTTCCCCGTGACCCCATATGGCATCAGTGGCTCTGACAATGTGTGTATTACTATGCTTTTACTGTCTTTGGCATGGTTGAATGTAAAGCTAATCAATTTTCAATTATATAAAATTGTGTGCAATATTATATATATTAGTTACAGTATGTAATTCTTTAAAGTACTGCAGTAGTTGAAAAATGTGCACAAAGTTATTAGCTGAATTGCTTAAGTTAAACGAGCAGCTGTATAAACAGGTGTATCACTGTAAGTTGTTCTGGAGAAAACGGTCTTCAAAGCAACGAATTCTGAAGAATTTGCCTGACACTTTTCTTCAAAGCAACGTACAATGTTAAATTTGTATACTGAGCTGCCTACAGCTGTTCATTCATTTGTACAGCTGGATAATTTTCATGTGAGCCACTCAGGGTAAGTAACATACAAAAAGGGTACTACTGCAAGAGCAGGGATTTCAGTCAGAGTTTACTTTTATTTGTTTTGTTTCTATTTTTTTTAAGGATTTTAACAAATGTACTACATGCTGAGCAATAAATTACATTTGCTCATTATTCAGCACATCACATTAGATTTTTTTTAGAAAAAATTTACTGGTATTTGAAAATACAATTAAACTGTAAATAATTATATCAAAAGTATGGCACATATGGAAAAAACTATTATTTAGATGTGTTTTCATGGAAAAAACATAAACAATAAAGCTAAAATGAAAATCTAGAGTATCTTTATGCTGTATCGTGTGTATTCTACTTTTGAAAATCATGCTGAATAAATGCCAGGATAATGCTGTAATTCTAAGTATAAAATTTTTTCCCCCAGTGATTTAAATTGGTCTTATATTAGCATTAAGTAGCAATTCAGTGCCTTTACCAAAATATCATAAGCCTGGTTGCAATGACGGAGCCTGATGGCTTCAACAAGTGAGACAGAACTATGAGTTCCTTGCACCACTATGACTGCACTTAAATCTGCACAGATATGGTTTTACTCCTGAGAAACATCAGTCAACCAAAAAAGTAACAGTGAAACAGAGAAAAACACTGTATGCAGTAATGAAGTCAGGAAAGTGACAAATTAAAAAGCAGTTACAGGCTGAGAGATTGGGGGAGCTGAGGATGGACCTGTGGGAACAGTGCTCTCCGGGGATAAAAAAACAGTGATGATGACGGTCCATCATATGTTTCATGATAATGCTCATTTCAGCACTTTAGTTGCGTAACAAGAGCGCAACACACACTGAGCGTTTTGAAAGAGGTGTTGGGACACTGGTAATAGAAGGTGCTTTGTGTGCTGAGCAGGTCGTACCTGTGGCCTGTTGCCGAGGGAAACACTTATGTCATCATCATACACACAGACACACAAACACTGCTTCATTCTACAGGAGTGTGTTGAAAATTGTTCTGAAATAGATTAATGAAAATTACTTAGTTTTTTTGTGGGGGCGTGGTGGTGCAGTGGGTTGGACCAGGTCCTGCTTTCTAGTGGGTCTGGGGTTCGAGTCCTGCTTGGGGTGCCCTGCGATGGACTGGCGTCCTGTCCTGGGTGTGTCCCCTCCCCCTCTGGCCTTATGCCCTGTATTGCCGGGTAGGCTCCGGTTCCCCGTAACCCTGTATGGGACAAGCTGTTCCGAAGGTGTGTGTGTGTGTGTACATGTACATACACTTAGTTTTTCTTGCGACAATTACACACACACTTTCTGAACCACTTGTCCCATACAGGGGTTGCAGGGAGCCAGAGCCTAACCCAGCAACACAGGGCATAAGACCGGAGGGGGAGGGGACACACCCAGGACAGGATGCCAGTCCATCACAAGGCACCCCAAGCGGGACTCAAACCTCAGACCCACCAGAGAGCAGGACCTGGTCCGCGCCGCCCTCTTGTGACAATTATGTATGAATTATTTGCTAAGGGAAAGTGTTAATAGTGTAGAAGGATACAGATGTTTACAGTGACAAGTTTTGAAAGAACAAGTTTATAGATCCACTTTTTTTGTAATAAAAACTGCTTAGCATACTTCATAAATGTAGATCTTTGACAGAATTATGTAACAATTTATAATTCCACAATATCTTTCATCAAAACACGAAGGCATATGTAATGCTGCTTTTTTCTTGTTAAGGCTTCAAAGCACTAAAGATTTGTTTTTACCTCCATGTTGCTTCATGATAACATCTTTGAAATGTAAAATGTAGCTTCATGTTACCTTGAATGCTGTCACCAAAGAGAAGCATTCCCACCCTGACATGAGCCATCACCTATCCATTAGCTCATTGATCACAAAAAGAGCATGCAGAGGAGACAAAATACCATTGACCCATGAAGTGATGGCCAAGGTTTCAGATATGGACTTCTGGTTCCATAAACATGACATTATCTTTCTACAGGGACATCCAAACAAACCGAGCACATTAGCCCATGTGAGTTTGCTCCTCTTCAGTCACATCCCAGAAGTGAATGTTTTGCATCAGATTGTTGCTCTTGACTCATGAGGGGATAAACCGACTGACCCTGACCCAGCAGACCCAAATAAGGGTTCCTGAGCATGCTCAGTGAAATGGACACGCAGACAGGTAAATGGTGCAAATACTGCCCTCTACAGACTCAACACAAATAGCTTACTTCCCGAGAAACATACAGTGCAACACTGGAGATCCTGAACCTTCCATAACACATCAGGAACTGTTACTGCATTCATAGACATTATTAACATTATTGCTGCTGCTAATTTGGCTTTGGTGTTGTTTGTATTATTGTGTTGTTTGCATTCAATCGCTAGATCCCAACTAGACTGCTACGCTCCTACACCTCTGCCAGCTTGATGGTCCCATGAACAAGAGGTAGAGAATGAAAAGCCCTGAGGATTTTAATTTTTGCTCAGATGTGGAGAAATATCCTCCCCCTCTCATTCAGATCTGCTGAATCTCTCTCTACATTTTAGATCTTCTCCCTTGATCTCATAAGGGCATGTTAAATATGTAAATGTTTCCTGCGGAAGTGGGGGCCCGGTGGCGCAGTGGGTTGGACTGGGTCCTGCTCTCCAGTGGGTCTGGGGTTTGAGTCCCGCTTGGGGTGTCCTGTGATGGACTGGTGTCCCATCCTGGGTATGTCCCCTCCCCCTCCAGCCTTACGCCCTGAGTGTCCGGGTTAGGCTCCGGTTCCCCTCAACCCCGTATGGGACAAAGCGGTTCTGAAAATGTGTGTGTTTGTTTCCTACAGAAAAGGAATATTATTAGGTGAAAATCTACTTTGGGTTTGGACGGGAGAATCCGAACCAGGAACCCTTAGCTTCGGCTTCGCTTTTTTTTATTCGACTTCTTACTCCGAACCGTAACCCAGTCGCCGTAAGAGCGCTCCGGGGTACTCAGCTTCTCGTTAGCTGTACTGTGGCCTGTAAGTGTCGACACCGAGTTCGACACTACAGAGGCATCGGGACTCACCGAGTCCAACCAACTCTGCGTTTCTCGTATAGAAATCAAATTCTTAATGCGTTCTTCTAAATCGCGGACCTTCCGCACCAAGTCATTATTAACACATTTTGAGCAAATGAAATGTTCTACAATGTCAGCAGGTGTAACCAAACAAAACATGTTACATGATACACAGCACACAGGTATGCCGTCAGATGATACATTCAGGATAGAACTTACGTCGAACAGGGACTCCATTCTTTCCAAAGACACCGTATCAGTAACCGGTGTGTGACTCAACGCTCTGCCTCGCCTCGCTCTGGACGCTCTGCGTCTGCTTTCCCCTACTATATAAATATAAGGCCATGTACACACACACACTTTCAGAACCGCTCGTCCCATAAGGGGTCGCGGGGAACCGGAGCCTACCCGGCAACACAGGGCGCAAGGCTGGAGGGGGAGGGGACACACCCAGGACAGGACGCCAGTCCGTTGCAAGGCACCCCCAGCAGGACTCGAACCCCAGACCCACTGTAGAGGAGGACCCAGTCCAAACCACTGCACCACCACACGATATGTGTGTGTGTTTGAATGGAAATCCTTTACACAGTTACCTGTGTGATGTAAACTGGTTCATATTTTGGTATGTGACAAATTGACTGTATTCTAGGATCACATGTTTGCACCCACATCTCTCCTTCTGTTGATGTAATACATTCTTTGTATTGCTCTCTTCCTACGGAGAAAAGCTTCTGCTATATGAGGAAATGCAAGTGTAAATGTAAATGTATTACTGATTTCTCTTCAGAATAGTATAATGTTTGTTTCACACATAGTTGAGGTAAAATCATTTGTAATAAATTACAGCAGGTTTTAAAAACGGTGAAGCAGTGGACAGCAAGAAGGTATTGCTTTTATGCAGAATCCCATTTAAAGTGAATAAGAGATTGTAGACATTGCTAGTGGTGGATGCAAACCATATTTTGCAATTGAACTATGTACTGGAACAGGATTAAATACAGTTTATAGTTGTAACAGATATTCCATTCCTTCTCAGAAGAGGCAGTCCATGTTTAGTAGCTGCTCTCATAGTTACTGTAACCTGTGGGAGGCCTCATGAGCAGTGATGAGAAGGCAGAATGATGGTGAACGTCGCTGTGGTCTGCAGTGGTTCAAACCCACCAACCGGGAATGTGTGGCTGGGCCTCTCAGTGAGGCAATGCACGCGCGCACACACACACACACAAATGCACATACCCGTGCACAGTTACATTCAGAAACTCACATATGCACTGAATGCTGAGAAACAGAGACACATAGAAAAATATCACACTGAAAACACAGACATATGCACTCATGCACTGATAGACATAGACACATACTCACACATGTGCACAGACTGCAGGAGGAGGAACTGCCTGCAGATGACGACCCACCCTGTGGACCTGCTGACACTGGGAGAAGAAGGCAACCCCCCCACGTGGAAAACACACTCTGCACATTCTGCAGCCTTTGGGGAGGAAATGGGGAGGAAATTGTGCAGAAAGTGTAAAACTTTGCTGCTTACCCTGCCATTGTGTGTTCTAATGAAAGGGCCCTTGTTCAACGTCCACAGTGGCTGCTCTGCTTGCTCTTTTCAACTTTAGGGTCCACATAACATACAAGTCTGCTGTTGTACCTTTGAGCTGGTACTTTTACCCCTGGTGTCATATGCTTTTTATAATAACCTTTGTAAATTGGTTAAAGATGGTTTTGAAATTGGCTACAATGGGTTTCTTTGTAAAAATATTGAGGGCCAAAAAAAAACTTGACTAGCTTGAGTTAAAGACTACAACGTATAAAATACACATGAATGCCATGAGTAAAAATCATGTGGATTCTTTTTGTCCTATATATTCTACGTAATGTTGTGTCATTCAGCAGAAACAGCATTCCTATTCATTTTTATCATTCCAAGCTGGCTTCACACCAAAGAATCGCTGTTGAAAACTGTACAGAACAAGAGCTGAGCAACAGCTAGAAAGTTCTTTCAGGCTTTGTTCTGTATTGCATTAAAATCGCTCCAGTGGGGACTGTCAGCCATATCAGTGGTGTCACTTTTACACCCCTACTAATGTTTATCTAGGAGCTTTAAGAGCAGCTCCCTGTGTGTATATGTGTGTGTTTATGTGTGCTGTCAGCTTTACCATTCAGCTGCCTGGTGGGTCTCCAATGAGGTGACTAAGTCCATACTGTCATGTCCTGTCAAAGGCAGTCTTGCAAGTGAAAAGAACTGTCCAGATTCGTACCAAGTGATATTTCCTTAGTGTCTAGTCTATATAGAAAAAAAATTAAAGAAAAAATAAAAATAAACAAAAGTCCTATTCCAAAGTATTGAGAAACTGTGCCAGAAGATTTCAGTGGAACACCAGTGAAGCTGAAACAAGTGAGCACATTTAAAATTTGATGGGGAAAATTAAAATTTAAGGATTTACTCTAAACAAAACTCACTTTGATTGACTCAGTTGACTACAATTTTACCTTTCAAGGTGCACTAATTTGTTACAAAGCTGGGAAAGGACTAGTAATGAGAAGCGGAGATAAAGAGTTTGAGGCAGAACATTTGATGGAAAGCTTGGAGACTTAGATGGGATCTGACTGTTGTTGCCCCAAGAATGGTACCTACTGTGAAATGAAATGTTTGAGTAAACATTTCTGCCTGGTGAGAAAACCATTCAATAATTTATATAAAGATATCCACATGATTTTTTAAATCCTGATTATGAATGTGAAGTTCATGTGAAATAAGTGTGAAAAATGAAAAGAAGTTCCGAGCATGACTCACATTGTACGTACTGAGCAGAAATGGCTGTTTCATATTTTTTACTCATTGGGCAAAACTTTACGGGTCACTTCACTCCTTATGTCACCAGCCCGGTAAGAACCAGTTGAGATTTGAGCACAGATACAGTAAACCACGATTTTATCCTGGATGCCAAAAGCTTTCACAGATCAACTGCTCCACTCCACAGTTCACAAACTATGCTGGCTCATTTACTTGAAGGCAGGGGAAAAGTTAATTGGACACTTTCTGGACATTACTTTCTCAGAGCTGGAAGTGCAGCTGAACTGAAAGCTTTGGAAAGGTCCTGAAAATGTCGTGTAATCACAGCTGTGATTCATTGGCATATTGTACTCTGGCTTTGCCTGACAGCCCTTTCAAATGAAGCATGGGAGAGCTCCTTAGGTTCCATGGCAGGTAAAATGTGCATTTAAAGGTTAAAAGAGCAGCCATCTTTCTTGAACATATAAAAATTAGGATGATTTGAAAAATGTATAAATCATGAGCCAGAGGGTTTGATCTGGATAGAATTACTTGCAAAATTAAATTGTTATTCAAAGCAATTGTGCAAGAATCTGCCAGCTTACTTTTTGTACCAACAAGGGCCACATTCATCAAGTGGGGAGGAATTTGCAGATTTGTTGAGTTTTACTCCTCTTAATCAGGGCGCTGCACATGGAGGTGGAGTTCCTGAACTGGCTCTGATTAAAGCCAAAGGGAGCAATGGCAACGAGTGGGAGGAAGCTGTGGGGTCTGGTCTCGGCAGGATCAGCGGGGAAGCCATGGAAGGGGTTCTTGTCATTTCCCCAACGTTTTTCATCTGCAGCTGGTCAAACTGGGCACTGAAGTATAGGGGTGTACTTTAGGTACATATTTCAATCTGGTGTTGCCCTCAGAAATAATTTCTGAAGTCTGCAACTGCAATTTTCCATCAAATGCTAAAAATAGGCCTGCAAACACAGAGAGTGAAAATTGCAGAGAAAAGACATCATGCACAAGAAAATAAAATACAAATAGAAATCCAAAGGAAGCTTGGAAGAATTTTTTTTTTTTCTATCAGCAAATTTGTTTAATTTTTGTTTGTTTTTTTTATTCTAGAATTAGTTTAGAAATAAGATGAAAGATTGGTAGCCCAGGAAAATTAGTTTGATTACTGGTTAACATTTACACCTAATTTTCTCAGCCCCACATGCAGTTAGTCACCAAATATCTTAATTATGTGTTTTTTAATAGAGGCGTGTTACCTTGGTGACTAGCAGGTTTTTTTTAATTACTTGGCCATTTACATGCCTGGCGTTCCATTCCATGAGGAGGTGCAACAGCCCAGAGCATCAGCTGAGTGAAATTATTTTTGTTGGCATATTTATACTTTTGTTTATGTTTGGCTTTGAGATGCAAGATTGCTTGCTTTCTGAAGGACCAGGAGATGGGACTATTCCAGTCCTTCTTGAGTAGGGATTTAGAGCTTTCTGTACAAGTAAAAATAGCAATAAGCTTGCTGTTAGCAGTGAAAAAGAAGGTGTAAACCCAAGAGAAAAGTCTATGAAATACAGTTCTCTCTGAAGCTCCAAAGAAGATTGCTGTGAATATTAGGGTATGAACATGGGTGCCTAAAACCACTGTGGGCTCTAATGAGTGGCAGCTATGGGTTTTGTGGCTCAGAATTTATACTGTGGAGCCAAAGAATTATTCTCTAAAATACTCCATATACAGTAATAGAGCTTCTTCTACTGCTTGCCTATGAACAACATATGCCTTGGTTTTGACCATAATAACAGTCCTCAAAGAATGCTGTAAAGAACTTTTACCAGTATCTTGAACATATGACTATATCAGAGTGTATTGAACTGTTTAATTAATAATATTTGGATGAATTTGAGTTTGCTTTTGTGCACCTTTTTATGTTTGACAGGCACTGAGCAGTGAGATAGCTTCCACATGGTCAATTTGTTCTGAGTTACTGTTAAAGTTTTCATATAAATGCTCACTATACAATTGCACGGCATACCCATTACTATCTAATTTTATTCCCTCTCCAAATGAAAGATTTGCCCCTGGGCTTAACATGTCTCCTGTAAATTTATGACAATGTTTATATGTCTGGTTTCAATGACAACTAAATAACAAAATAAAACAACATTGCATTGGAAGATGAGTAATGTTTTCTCTTGATAGAAGCCAGAAAGGACTTTCAGAAGACACTGGGGGTGCAATTTATGTCTCTTTTTTCTCCAAACTGAGACACTCCTGTCTGCACTGACAGTTTTGCTCTCTGATGCTGCAGCATCGCTCCAGCAACAGGTCAAAGTTTTCTTCCTGGTCTGGAATGTTAAATCTGGCTTCTTTTAATACTACCTAAAAATTGACCAGATTTTAATTTAATTGTAACCAAGGGTCTAAGCTGATCTCTTGGCGGTTTACTATAGTCAGGACTCTGATATTGACAGTTGATGCAGTAAATTCGGCAGGTGTTTGAGAGATTTGTAAAAGGATATTACTTTGAAGTTACATATCGTAATGACCCCTGTTACTGTGTTTTAGCAGGAAATGTGTTTATTGTAATTGGTTGGATTTGGTGACATATGGGGAATATAAGGGGGCAATTGCATCTGCCGTGGAGAGAAAAAAGAAGAGAGCCTGGGGGCACTAAGCAGGCTGGGAAAGCTAGCTAGATGCACAGGTCCTGGAGGAAATGGGGTCTTCAGACTGAGAGCGTTATTTTCCTGTGTGCCGGTGTTCTTATTAAACGTTTGAAATGAACGCTGCCTCTGCGTCTCTCTTCACCCCATCCAAACCTACACCACTGCTGGCCACATTGATGTCAGAGGTGGGATGGGGCATGACGATGAGAGGCTGGATTTGGGAGCAACTGAACACTAAAGATGAGGAAGGGGAAACTGGTGCGAGATCAAAAGCCAGCCGTCCTGCGAAAGGAGAGCTTGCGATGATGGAAGTTGAGGCGGAGAAGCAGGTGGAGAGCATAGGTGTCCAAGGGGACCCCAGGGAAGTGCACGCTGTGGTGAAGACAGCAGAGAGGGGCTGCGAGGTGTTGCTGGAGACAGGCAAGCAGGTCGAGTGGGGTCTCCCTGCGCCCATGGAAAGTACGGCAGAAGAAGGCAGCGAACCACCAGTGGGTGCTGAGGAAAGTCACCCCACGGAGAGCAATGCTTTCCCGAAAAGGTTGGACGACGTGCTGAACGGCACAGAGCAGTGTGCCTCGTTTGTGGACAGGCAGGGCTCTGTGACGGAGGTGAGCGAACCCGCCAACGCGAATTCGCCCGCGGAACAATATTTTGCTGCTTTCATGGAGAAAGCGCCCAGCCTGGCTGAAGACTCGGAGAGCTTTCTGAAAGAGCAGCATGGCGGACCAAACGCTGGAAAAGCAGGAGTGCTGCTCAGCAAGAAGCAACCGGTTTTACGAGCGTTGCGGCGGGTTCGGCATGTGGCGAAGCGGCAGCGGCTCGAGCAGCAAGCAGGGCTGCTTGCCCGCATCCTCTGCTGAAAGATGGCCAAGCAGCAAGAGGTGCGGTGAGACGGCTGGGGGCACAAGAGGGGTGTTCACCCCCGACAACGAAGCTGGGACAGCGCAGGGGGGCTGCGAAGACTTGACCCGACTGTCCAGCGAAAGCTGGTCAGCTGCAGGGAGTGCAAGGCGGTCAGCAAAAGCCCCCAAGCGCACCACTGTAGTGGACTACTGCGATTTTCCCCACCCCAACTGCCACAATACGATGAACACACAGACCTTCTTATAAACTTGATACACCTCAAGTTTTTACACAGATGAACAAAATAATCATGTGGCACATTTTGCTTAAATATTAATTGTGGCTTTCATTGCCCCTCTCTAATATAATATCTTCAGTAGAGTTCAAGGAAGGTGAGTGGAAGGTGGATGGTCAAGACAATACACATTTCATTAAAATTGAAAGAATTTTTTAAACCTGACTGGAGGGATTGGGATTCTGGCACTTGGGGATATACCTCCAAACCCTGGCTGTGGGCAGCATCTAGCCAGAGATGAGCTTCATGCAGATCCACATCCACCCATCAGGAACATAAGCTGTGCTTTGATACCCTCTTCCCCTCTTTTGCTCTCCCTTGTTTCCTTTCTGCCTCTCTCTGCCTTCCCTGTTCACATTGCTTCTCAAAGCAGCCCTCCTCAATAATCCTGCTGACACAAAAATAATGATGCTTTTTAAAGTTGATGTAATAGACCTTGCAGGTGGTAGGCCCACATGTTCCCCCGACATTGTCTTTTCAGGCTAAGCCCGGCCAGGTTACGTGGGCTGCCCGGCCACCAGGCACTCGCCTGGGAACACTACCCCCAGGCCTGACTCCAGGGGTAGGTCCTGGTGACCCTTTTCCGGGCAGGGTAAACGCTCTGCTGTTTACTTTTTCCATGGAGATTTTTGGATTGTGTGAGTCTCGATCTTCACTGCAGACCTGTTCACCTTGGGAGACCCTGCCAGGAGCATACTGCTCCCGATGACATAGCTCTGGAGATCTCTAGATCACGTAAGCCCTTACGCCACACCAAGGCCCCGATCCAGGAAGGAGAAATTCAGAGAGGGAAAAAAATGAGTGTATAAACTAAGCAAGAAGATAATCTGGTGAAATAAAATTAAATTTTAATATATATTTAATGCGCAGTGGGTTGGACTGCAGTCCTGCTCTCCGGTGGGTCTGGGGTTCAAGTCCTGCTTGGGGTGCCTTGCGATGGACTGGCGTCCCGTCCTGGGTGTGTCCCCTCCCCCTCCGGCCTTACGCCCTGTGTTGCTGGGTAGGCTCCGGTTTCCCGTGACCCCGTGAGGGACAAGCGGTTCTGAAAATGTGTGTGTGTGTGTGTATATATTTAAAAAAAAAATGCATTCGCTTATGCTTTGCAAGCCCTAACATTATTTAAGATTAATTTTTGCACATTTCAAATGTTTTAAAGATCTGAAGACTGTTAACAAGGAAATTCATTGCGCTTTAATGTGATTCTTTCCTTTCCTTAATTCCCTATTCCCTCCCATTTTATAATCTATTCAACTCCACTATATGTTATTCCAGATCCCACTGTATGTAACTCACCGTGTTACACAATTACACAGAGAATGCTGGTGTAGCAACAGGGGACAGGAAATATGGATGTATAACAAAAAGGTGTTCCAGTATTTCCTACAACATGAAAGCTGTGTTCAGATGGTTCTTCTGGGCTTGAAAGGCTCCTTCCTTTTCTTACTTTAGTTGTGTTTATTAACTGGAGAATATGTGGTGTAGTTTTAGAGCATATGAAAGGTTTCAGGAGAGGTTTTCCAGGAAGCTTAGGAGGTGGATTCAGAGGGTTAACAGAAGCCCAGGTAGCTGCTGTGGACACACACACACACACACACCAAAATAAGTACACACAGACACACAACAGAGAGGAGTTAAGTTCACCTTCCTCACACATGGGCACATAACCCTTTATCCAACAGGACTGAAATGTGTGGGTTGAGGCCATTCACTGACTGTATCAGAATTTCAGAACCACTGTGCTGTAGGATAGCTGCTTGCTGGCACGTGTACAGAGGCTCATAGGACAAGAGAAAAGCATGGCCCCACAGTAAATCCCCCATACGTGCTGCAGGTTTCCTATGATGCTGACACCTCCAGTACAAACAAAGTTCAAATGTTCAAAGCAGGAACCCACCAGAGATCTTTTTTTACGCACTTAGTGCTTATGCCAGCTGTGTGATGTTCCTAAAATTAATAAAATTTTATTGAACTCTGTTTAACATAGGGGTGTGGTGGCACAGTGGGTTTGGCTGGGGTCTGCTCTGTGGTGGGTCTGGGGCTCAAGTCCTGCTTGAGGTGCCTTGTGGCAGACTGGCGTCCTATCTGGGATGTGTCCCCTTCCCCCTGCATTGCCGGGTTGAGCTCCAGCTCACTGCAACCCAGCTTGGGACAAGTGGTTGTAGACATTGTATGTGTGTTTAACATGAACAAAGTCTTCATCAAAAAGTAAGGCCAAAGGAAAAAAAAAAATTAATTATTATTGCCACGCCCACACCTTCGGACCAACACGGAACACCTGTGACCCAACGCAGACCGCAGCATAAAAGGCTGCGTCGGACAACCAGCTGATGCGGAACCTTGATCTGCCTCCTCGTTAGCGACCTTCTCCAGCCATTTCCTGTTCCTGAACACCTTCCCCGAACCCGTCCCTTGTTCCCCCGATCTACTGCCTCCTTCGGATTATCGACCTCTTGCCTGCACACTGACCTCGCCTTTTGGATCCTCCCTGTTACGACGTTTGCACCTCGAAGACCCTTTGCACGTCCTCTGACCTCCTCTCTTGGATTTCCCCGAAGACACCACGATTACCGCTCTGCACTTGGGTCCGCCGCTTCCCTCAGACGCAACCATGACAATTATTATCATTCTTACTAACAGTGGACAAACTAAAACCTCTAACAAGCAATCAAAGAATATGATTACTAAGTAATAATGTAAAACATACTTAATACACTATCTACATGCTCCCTATGCATGTGATTCTTAAGTACAGTTAGTTTCTTTCCAATATTTGCGCCAATGTTCACAGAAGCAGCTGCATAAAACTCAGAATATTGACAATTCCTGGTCACCCCCCTACCAACTTTTTTGAGATACGCAAACATTTATGTAGATTACAGGAGTAGCTGCTTAAAGGCTAATCTGGGCATGATCTTAAAGTTAGGGTGCATGAACATTAACACCTTACATGAACTTGAGGGATCATGGGCAAAGTGAGTCTGGAAGAGGTGAGCTTTCAGACCCTTTTTAAATGTGGACAGAGTTTCAGCAGTTCTGAGTGGAAGGGGGAGGTCGTTCCACCACAATGGAGCCAGAACCGAGAACCTCTGTGCTTTACCTTTTGTGTGTGAGACCACCAAGCGGGCAGATGTGGAAGAGCGTAGCGGTCTGGTTGAAGTGTAGCGGTTTCTCAGATCTTGTGGATAGCTGGGAGGGAGCAGCTCTATTGATGCATTTGTTGGCAATAACCAGGGTCTTAAATTTGATCTGGGTGGCTATAGGAAGCTAGTGCAGAGAAACGAGTAGAGCACATACATGTGAACGCTTCAGCATGTCAAACACAACTCGGGCAGCACTGTTCTGTATCAGCTGTAGTGGTTTGATGGCAGTAGCAGGAAGGCCACACAGGAGAGAGTTGCAGTAGTCCAGACGGGATGTCACCATGACCTGGACAAGTAGCTGGGCAGAATCTCTTGTGAGGTAAGGATGAATCCTGCAGATGTTATGCCGAATATTTCTGCAGGTCTGTGTTGTGGCTTTGATGTGCCGAGAGAAAGATAGACTTGAGTTGATCATCGCTCCCAGACTCTTATCGGAGGAGGTAGGCAAAATGAGTGAGTTTTCCAGTTTGATCGTGATATCGTGACAGGAAGACAGGCCAGCTTGGAGGTGTAGGATCTCTGTTTTGGAGAGGTTGAGTTGGAAGTGGTGATCAGACAGCCATGCAGAGATGTCCGACAAACAGGTAGAGATGCGCGCGGTATTTATGTGTGTGTATATATACACACATCCTTACTCTTATACTGTATATATTTATTATCCACAAAATCACTGGCCTTTAGTACTATAGAAATAAGAAGGTTGCAGTTCATATCTATGCTTTATTCCAAGAGTTTGACAATGAAAGAACAATGATCTGATATGAGCTTTCACTTGATAAAAACACTGAAATGGCACTCACGCATCTTGTTAATGATATTCTCATTTCCTCTGATGCTGGACATATCAATGTTGTTATGTTGCTGGGCTTGAGTACTGCATTTGATACTGTTGACCATAGTATCCTACTGAGTAGACTTGACAACTTGGTTGGACTATGGGGTACTGTTCTGAAGTGGTTCTATTCATATTTAGCTAAGTCTAAACAATTTGTATTGAAGTCTCCTGAGTGTGGCCCTTCATTCTCATGTATGGTTGAATGTGGTGTGTCTCGGGGCTCTGTGTTAGGTCCATTATTGTTCTCACTCTATTTTACCATTGATTGATACCATTGGTTTGATTACAAACAATGATGAGACTGCATACAGAGACAAGGTATGAAATCTGACAGCCTGGTGCTCTGCCAACAATCTCATTCTTAACACCAGGAAGACAAAGGCGATTTTAGTGGAATTCAGGAAGGAAAAGAGAATTGACCCTAGTCCTGTGCTTATAAATGGCAAGGCCTTGAGAGAGAGTCTCCAGTTTCAAATTCTTAGGGGTTAAGATTGCAGAAGACTTCACACACCTGTACTGTCATTGGAAAGGCACAACAACACAGCTATTTCTTGAGAAGACGAAGGAGAGAGAGACTGCCCCAGGATCTTCTTGTGAATTTCTATCGATGTACAGTGGAGAGTGTACTGGCGTACTGCATTATCACATGGTATGCCAGCTGCACAAGAGAAGACCAGAAGGCTCTGCAACAGGTCATCAGGACAGCTTAAAACATCATTGGCAAACAGCTACCAGCAGTCAAAGACATTTA
Source organism: Scleropages formosus (assembly GCF_900964775.1). Classification (NCBI taxonomy): domain Eukaryota; kingdom Metazoa; phylum Chordata; class Actinopteri; order Osteoglossiformes; family Osteoglossidae; genus Scleropages; species Scleropages formosus. The sequence goes on along the minus strand of NC_041815.1, from coordinate 3,114,702 downwards.
TATTTGTCCAGATGTCAGAGCAGAGCCTCCAAAATTATCATGCACTCCGCTCACCCTGCACACCACCTCTTCAAACTGCTCCACTCTGGCAGGCGATACAAGAAAATTCACACACACACACACTAAAAGGATGAAAAACAGCTTCTTCCCCAGAGCTGTGAAACAGCTGAACACTACCTGATTTTTGTCCCCCAAATACACACATGATATATTCAACTACACACACACTTTGTTGTCTGTTTTTTATTTATTTGTAAGTCTTTTATTGTCTGTCCTACTGCCTTACTGGTCTACTGTATTACTTTGTTTAAATTGTTTAATTTTCTATTTATATACTTAAATGTTTGTGTTTTATATTGTTGTCTAAAGAACTCAAGGAATACCACTTGAATTTTGTTATATTGCACAGCAGTACAATGACAACAAAGTCCTTAATTCAACTGATATTATTCGCAAACATAATGTAAGTTTCCACTCATATGCTGACGACACACAGCTATATGTTTCGTTCAAGCCTGATGTCCCATCACATGTGCTGTCTTTAACTGTCATGACTACGCCCACACCTCAACCAGAAGCATCTGGCTATAATTGGAGCACCTGGCTGTAATTAGAGCAATTGGGTATAAAGAGCACCACTCTACCGAATCCAAGTTGTGGAATCTTGTCTGAAACAGCTGCCCCCCTCCCCCAATGCTGTCCAGTCCAGTTTAGTTTTGTGATCCTTACTTGCTCCTGCTCCTGCTCCAATGTTTCCCTCAGTACAACCTATTGCTTTGTCCTTTGACCATGACACTGGATCCTTATCTTGACAACATTCGCCCATTGACTAACCACTTGTCTGTTCCTGACCACGAACCCTGGTTAGCCCTGTAGCACCTCAGTAAAGTCCTGAACTTGGGTCCAGTGCCCTGTTTGTTGTCTCTGTGCCCTGACAGAAGATTCTGCCATCACATGGACCCAAAAGAGATTGCGCATCTCTGGAATGCTATCTCTGCCCAGGAGTGTGCCTTGGGTCACATGACCAGACTCTGCGACAGATGACTGAATCCATGCAGGAGATGCTGAGTGTCCTCTAACAGGAGTACACTCCAGGACCTAACGGAATGACCACAACAGCCCCCGCGTCATCACTAGTCATTGCTGCGAAGGTCCCAGCGATGGACCCCAACTTGCCATGCCCATCAGATACAAAGGTGCCCCAGAGATGTACCAACGATTTCTTTTGCAGTGTGAGCTGTATTCTCCATCTTGCTGAACATTTATCAGACTGATGAAAGCTGGCTGATGTACCTTGTGTCTTTGCTAACTGGACCAGCTTTGGATTGGGCCATGGTGGTATGGAGGCAGCTCTTATCCTACTTATGTGTTGACTTTGAAAAGGGGTGTGAGGCCCTTCAACCACCCCATGTCTGGGGAAACCGCCAGGAACCACCTGTTAACCGTGGAGCAAGGCATATTGGTCCGTTTCCACATATGCATGTCAGTTTTGCACCCTTGCAGCCAAAACTCAATGGAATGAAGCTGCCAACTGGTGTGTTTCCAGCAAGGCTTAAATCCCCACATTGAAGCTGAGCTGCTGTACAGGAGAGAAGAGTGGACCCTGGACCAATTCATAGACAATGCCATCACCCTGGACATCCTGGCGCGAGAATACCTGCTGCACCCTGGGCCGGTGCCCTCTACCTCTGGGCCCCTCTTTGAGCCCCTGGTGCTCACACGGACTGGCTGGGGGTGTCTGACACTGGTCAAGAGGCAATGGTGGCTGTGTAAGAGGCTTTGCCTCTATTGCAACAATCCTGAGCACCTCCTCGTAGCATGCCTGTAGAGACCATCCCTGGGTTGTCCCCATACCACAGCAACAAGTGAGTGATCCCCAACCAGCCTCTCAACTCATGGTCCTGATCAACTTGCTGTGGGGTGTCAACTGGGCCATTGCGCAGGCATTTGTAGATTCCAGGGCGGCCAGCTGCTTCATGGATTCTGAGTTCGCCAAAGCACATGGAATTTTCCCCGATGCATGTGATGTGGCGCTATAGGTTTGCTCAATGAGCAACTGTTGGGCACGAGAGTAGTAGAGTTCAGCATCTAGCGGCTGACCCTTGAGGTTAGGGGTTGTCTTTAAAGGACTTATCCTTTTTCACAAAAGCCCCTGACAACCCCATTATTCTGGTATAAACCTGGATGGCCTAATATGACCGGGTATTCTCTTGGAGGACTGAGAAGTCTATGTCCTGGGGAACACAGTGCACCTCCACATGTTTGTCCCTACCATATAGGGCTACCTCAATAGAGAGCCCCGACACAGCACAGCCCCTTGGGGCAGAGTATACCCCTTGTCCCTCCCAGAATAAAGGGCTGTGGAGGACTATGTTGTTGAAGCTCTGGCCTCAGGGGTCATTTGGCCATCCACATCTCCTGTGTTGGCAGGGTTCTTTTTCTATAAAAATAAAAACAGGGGGTTGCAACCATGTATTGATTACTGTGGACTCAAAGATATTGTCATGACTGGCTCTGGAAGGAAGCGGCGGACCCAAGTGAAGAGCGGTATACGTGATGTCTTCGGGGAAATCCAAGAGAGGAGGTCAGAGAACAGGCGATTGGTCTTCGAGGTGCGAACGTCGTAACAGGGAGAATCCAAAAGGCGAGGTCGGTACACAGGCAAGAGGTCGATGATCATAAAGAGGCACAGGATCATGGGAACAAGGGACGGGATCTGGGAAGGCATTCGGGAACAGGAATTGGCTAGAAGGTCGCAAACGAGAAAGCTGAACAAGGTTCCGCATCAGCTGCTGGTCTGACGCAACCTTTCATGCCCCAGTCTGCGTTGCGTCCCAGGTGTTTCGTGTTGGCTCGGAGGTGTGGGCGTGGCAGATATAACCGAGAAATACCCACATCCCTTATTCCTCATCACGGCAGCACGGGAGGAGGTCCATGGGACCAAGGTTTTTTGAAATTGTATGTGCTTTGTAGGTCCAATCTGGTCTGGATCAGGGAGGGGGAGGAGTGGAAGACTGTGTTTAGCAGTGCCTTGGGGCATTATGAGTACTTGATAATGCTTTTCGGATTAGCGAATGCACCCTCCATTGGCAATTCCTGCAGGACCTTGAAACAAGACAGGTGAAGGAACCAGGACATGCAGACATGCCAGGGGGAAAGGATTATGTCCCAATAAGAATACAGTCTCCCATCCTTCATTGGGTACATGACTTTCCTGCCGCTGGCCACCCGGGTAGCTGCAAGACTCTCGCCCTGCTCCAGAAGAGATTCTGGTGGCCCTCCATTCAAGAAGACATTCAGGAGTTTTGGGAGGCCTGTAAGGTGTGCGCCCAAGCAAAGACCCCAACTCAGAAGCCAGCTGGGTTGCTTGAGTCTCACCCAGTGCCTTCCTGACCCTAGTCCCACGTAACGGTGGAGTTCATGACAGACCTCCCAGCCTCAGAAGGTAACACCGTCATATTGATGATCCTCGACCGCTTCTCAAAGGCATCTTTGGTTTCCTTTGCACAAACTCCCCACAGCCCTTGCGACTGTGAAATTACTGTTCCACCATGTCTTTCATCTGTATGGACTCCCAGAAGACATTGTGTCGGATCGAGGACCACAGTTTGCATCATGGGTGTGGAAGTCATTCTGGCAGAGGTTAGGCGTGTTCATAAGCCACACGTCTGTTTCCATCCCCAGGCTAATGGAGAGGTTGAGTTGCCTAAATCAAGACCTCAGTTGTTTCTGCCAGAGCTACTGCAGCCAAAAAACAAGTACAGTGCTCGAGGTTCCTGCTGTGGGAGGAATACTCCCAGAATTCACTCCTCCCACTCATCCACAGGGCTGTCTCCGTTTCAGTCCCTCCTGGGGGATTCAACTTCCATTATTTCCTTGGCACTCTGGTCCCAGTGATGTAGTGGCTGTGGATGCATGGTATCAGAGCAGCGCAGATGCCTGGTGGAAGGCTCAGGAGCACCTACACCTACCCACTGGTATAAAACAGGCATACAAGCACCTCTGTACCCTGTTTTTTCAGTCTGGCTGAAAAACCAGCCTGGTTATCCACTAGATGTCTGCTAACTGTCCACTACAGTACAACCACTTATTCGAGAACATCATCTTTCCACAAAAGCAGAAAGGATGCCAAAGAGCTGCTAGAAAATGTAAGGACCAGTTGTTGGTGCAATAAAATGGTGGTACAGAAGTCAAAGAAACATATAAGAGACCTGGGTATGGCATGGATAAACTACAAGAAAGCATTTAAGTGTCACCTCATTCCTGGATAACAGCAACCATGGAAATGTATTGAGTATGCCTAATTCTTACTCATTCTGTGACATCAATGATGAAACAGTAGAAGACAGAATTGGGGTTATTCTTCAATTAAAAACAAGAAAGACTGCCATTAAAAATAGGATATTTCAAGGATAAACATTATTCTGTTTAACACTGATACAGCTCACAGACATTCTGAACAGAAAAGATACAGTATTTGAACTTGAAAAAGAACAATGATACCCATGACTTTTGACATGGATAACTTGAAGCTGATCGCAAAGAATGAATGGGAGGTGAATGGGGGGGAATGGGGGGCGAATGGGGGGTGAATGGGGGGCAACTGGGGGGGTGCAGTGGCGCAGCGGGTTTGGCTGGGTCCTGCTCCCTGGTGGGTCTGGGGTTCGAGGCTCAGTTGAGGTGCCTCGTGATGGACTGGCGTCCCGTCCTGGGTGTGTCCCCTCCCCTCTGGCCTTGTGCCCTGTGCTGCTGGGTTAGGCTCTGGCTCGCAGCGGCTTCAGCCAATCTGTGCATGTGCGCGTGCACTGTTATCCAAAAGAGCAATACTGAATTGAAATACATGTATTGTGGTATGGAAGATACAACATATCCTGATGAAAGACAAGATCAAGAGTAAATAACATCAAATCAGGCATAGACAAGCAGTCTCCGAGTTATGAACATACAACCCATACTTACGAACCACCCCCTTACTGACCAGAGTTTAATTTTTTTGTTGCCCTGAAGTAACAATCAAATAAAAACTTCATAATTAACCCTATTAAATTCAAAATTTGAGTTACGTACATGGTTCGTAACAACAAACGAGCACTACTTTGTGACACGTAAAACATTGCACCTCTCCAGCAGTTTGTCGGGTTGTGGGTGGGGCACGTGAACCTGAGGTAGGACAAAGGCTTCCTTCTTTTCCTGTTAACAGTGTCTTGTGTGTTGTTGTATTTGGCTTTATTTTTTGTATTTATCCTCTTAACCGTGGCACCAAAGCATAAATGTGATGCAAGTGATGGTGATGCATCAAAGAAAAGGGAAATGATCATTACTGAAACTAAAGTGGAAATAATTAAACGAAAGGTGAAACACCAAGGAACACTGGAAAATTGAACATCAAAGTTTCTTTATTGTTTTGCATGCCCACACACACACACACACTCTCTCTCTCTCTCTCTCTCTCTCTCTGTTTGTCTGAAAGAGCACTCGGCTACAAAAACACTTTTTCCAGTTGTAGAATCTCATTGCAGAAAACCCGCCCTCAGCGTTCTCAAACCTTTGCTCTTCCAAGTCCTGTCCCTTATCGTTCCCCAGTCCCGTTCCACATCTCTTTGATAACGACCATCTGCCTTGTCCCTCGACCACGATTTCGGATCCTCACCTGTGTTCAATTCTTCGATCGACCAACCAACCATTCGCCCTTCCACCGACCACTAGAACACATGTAGTCCTTTGATTCTGAATAAACAATCCTGCACATGGGTCCAGCCTCCTCCGCCTCCTCTGTTCATCATGACAGTAATAACATTTATTATTATCTCTTACTCTGTCTCCCTCTATTATAAATACTGTAGCAATATTTATTATTATTAATATCAGTATTATTATTTTCGGTGGGCTCACCACCTGCCAGAGAGGCCATAAGAGGTCGGTGTGTTGTGATTTGGGCGGTGGTCGGGGCCGAGTGCCCGGTCGACCCAAACCTCGGACGCCAACTCTGGCTTTTGGGACTTGGAATGTCACCTCACTGGCGGGGAAGGAGCCTGAGCTAGTGCAGGAGGTTGAGAGATACCGTCTAGATATAGTCGGGCTCACTTCCACTCACAGCTTGGGTTCTGGAACTACTCTTCTCGACCAAGGGTGGACTCTCCACTATTCTGGCGTTGCCCAGAATGAGAGGTGGCGGGCGGGTGTGGGCTTATTAATAGCCCCCCAGTTCAGCCACCATGTGTTGGAGTCTACTCCAGTGAATGAGAGGGTCATCTCCCTGCGCCTTCAGGTCAGGGAATGGTCTCTCACTGTCGGTTGTGCTTATGCGCCTAGCGGCAGTGCGGAGTACCCAGCCTTTTTAGAGTCCCTGGGGGGTGTGCTGGAAAGCGCTCCCACTGGGAACTCTGTCATTCTACTGGGGGACTTTAACGCCCACGTGGGCAGCGACAGTGACACCTGGAGGGGCGTGATTGGGAGGAACGGCCTGCCTGATCTGAACCCGAGTGGTGAGTTGTTATTGGATTTCTGTGCTAGTCACGGTTTGTCCATAACAAACACCATGTTCATGCATAAGGGTGTCCATCAGTGCACTTGGCACCAAGACACCCTAGATCGGAGATCGATGATCGACGTTGTAGTCGTTTCTTCTGATTTTCGGCCATATGTTTTGGACACTCGGGTGAAGAGAGGAGCTGAGCTGCCAACTGCTCACCACCTGGTGGTGAGTTGGATTCAGTGGTGGGGGAAAAAGCTGGACAGACCTGGCAGGCCCAAACGCATAGTGAGGGTCTGTTGGGAACGTTTGGCGGAGGCCCCTGTCAGAGAGGTCTTCAACTCCCACCTCCGACAGAGCTTCAACCAGGTCCCGAGGGAGACTGGGGACATTGAGTCTGAATGGACTGTGTTCCACACCTCCATTGTCGGGGCGGCGGTTCGGAGCTGCGGCCAAAAGTTTCCGGTGCCTGTCACGGCGGCAATCCCTGAACATGATGGTGGACACTGGAGGTAAGGGATGCCGTCAAGCTGAAGAAGGAGTTTTATCGGGCCTGGCTGGCTCATGGGACTCCTGAAGCAACTGACGAGTACCGGCGGGCCAGACGGAACGCGGCTCTGGCAGTCGCCGCGGCAAAAACTCGGGCCTGGGAGGAGTTCGGTGAGGCCATGGAGGAAGACTTTCGGTCGGCCTCAAAAAGATTCTGGCAAACCGTCCGGCGACTCAGAAGGGGGAAGCAGTGTTCCACCAACACTGTTTACAGTGGAAGTGGTATGCTGCTGACCTCAATTGAGGATGTCCTTGGGCGGTGGAAGGAGTACTTTGAGGATCTCCTCAATCCCTCCGACACGCCTTCCGAAGAGGAAGCTGAGGCTGGGGACTCGGAGGGGGACTCGTCCATTACCCTGGCTGAAGTTGCTGAGGTAGTCAAAAAACTCCTCGGTGGCAAGGCTCCGGGGGTGGATGAGATCCGCCCCGAGTTTCTCAAGTCTCTGGATGTTGTGGAGCTGTCTTAGCTGACACGCCTCTGCAGCGTTGCGTGGAGCTCGGGAACGGTGCCTCTAAACTGGCAGACCGGGGTGGTGGTCCCTCTTTTTAAGAAGAGGGACCGGAGATTGTGTTCCAACTATAGGTGGATCACACTCCTTAGCCTCCCTGGGAAAGTCTATCCCAGGGTACTAGAGAGGAGAATCCGACTGATAGTCAAACCTCGGATTCAGGAGGAGCAACGCTGTTTCCGCCCTGGCCGTGGAACACTGGACCAGCTCTATACCCTCTCTAGGGTGTTGGAGGGTTCTTGGGAGTTCACCCAACAAGTCCATATGTGTTTTGTGGACCTGAAGAAGGCATTCGACCGTGTCCCTCGTGGCATCCTGTGGGGGGTACTTCGGGATTATGGGGTTCAGGCCTTGCTGCTACGGGCTGTTTGTTCCCTGTATGACCGGAGCAGGAGCTTGGTTCGCATTGCCGGCAGTAAGTCAAACCTGTTCCTGGTGCATGTTGGACTCCGCCAGGGCTGCCCTTTGTCACCGATTCTGTTCATTATCTTCATGGACAGAATTTCTAGGCGCAGCCAGGGAGCAGAGGGTGTCTGTTTTGGTGGCCGCAGGATCTCATCTCTGCTTTTTGCGAATGATGTGGTCCTATTGGCTTCATCGAATCAAGACTTGCAGCGTGCACTGGAGAGGTTTGCAGCCGAGTGCGAAGCGGCAGGGATGAGAATCGGCACCTCCAAATCCAAGGCCATGGTTCTCAGTCGGATAAAGGTGGATTGCCCCCTCCGGGTTAGGGGGGAGCTCCTCCCTCAAGTGGAGGAGCTTAAGTATCTCGGGGTCTTGTTCACGAGTGAGGGAAAAATGGAGCGGCAGGTTGACAGACGGATCGGTGCGGCGTCCGCAGTAATGCGGTCATTGTACCGGTCTGTTGTGCTGAAGAAGGAGCTGAGTTGTAAGGTGAAGCTCTCAATTTACCGGTCGATCTACGTTCCTCCCCTCACCTATGGTCATGAACTCTGGATCATGACCGAAAGAATGAGATCGTGGATACAAGCGACAGAAATGAGTTTCCTCCGCAGAGCGGCTGGGCGCACCCTTAGGGATAGGGTGAGGAGCTCAGTCACCCAGGAGGGGCTTGGAGTAGAACCGCTGCTCTTCCGCATCGAGAGGAGCCAGTTGAGGTGGCTTGGGCATCTGTTCCGGATGCCTCCTGGACGCCTCCCTGGGGAGGTGTTCCGGGCATGTTCCACTGGGAGGGGGCCTCGGGGCAGACCCAGGACACGTTGGAGAGACTACGTCTCCCAGCTGGCCTGGGAACGCCTTTGGGTTCCCCCAGAGGAGCTGGAGGAGGTGTGCAGGGAGAGGGAAGTCTGGGGGGCTCTGCTTGGACTACTGCCCCCGCGCCCCGCTTCCGGATAAGCAGAGGAAGATGGATGGATGGATATTATTATTACTCTATTGTTATATAAAGGATGTTTTAGAGTATCTGGAAGTGTTTCTTCAATGTTTTGTATGCATAGAAAGGCACACTATATACTAAGCCAAACATCTGACAAACTGATGTCAGATACCCACAATACCCAACTGTTCCAGCTTACATTAAAATTCAACTTAAAGACAGACTCAGGACTAGGAACTTGTTCGTATTTCAGGGACTTCTTGTAGTCAAAACAGAGCTGAGTTCAAAGACCAAAATAACAGCTTTAAATAGCCTTGCATTACTGGTGTTAGCTAATAGCTTTGGAATAGCAGACTGACTAAAATCTGAGAAGCAAAAGATGGAAAGAAAGGCAAGAGAAACTTTGACAACTGAAATAATTCATCATCCAAAGGCTGATGTTGAAAGAATATTTTTCAGGAGAATAAATGGTGGCCAGGACTCATTGAACTAAAGTCTGCTTATAATAACAGAATATTTCACGTTACCAATTACATTCAAGCAGGCACAGACATGGATTTTCAGGTCACTTCAAACAGGAAAATAATTTCAACCTCTAAAAAAAGAGATGAAAGAGACATACGTCACAAAAAGTTGCTGTAAAGAACATCAAGGTACAACTGAGGAACAGTTCAAATAAAGAGGAAATAGATTTGCCAAAGAAGAAATCTGTATGTCATGGTATGGCAAGTTCTTCAGAAATTTTGATAAACCAGCCTTTGAGAAAAAGCAACAATGTGTGGTTACACAGTTCTGGGCTTCAAGGAGAGACAGACAGTTTAATTGTTGCACTACAGGACCAAGCACTGAACACCAGTGTCATGGTTGTGCTTAGCAAGGACGGACTCAAAGTGCAGAGTTATCGTACACCGATGTTTAATGAAGCCAAATCAGAATCCAAAAGCAAAGTCGAGGGACAGGCGTGGGACAGGCGTGGGTCAGGCGATCAGCAAACGTAGTACAAAAGGCTAGGCAAAGAACGTGGTTGGGAATACACAAGCAAAAGGTCGATGTCGGAGTAGGTTCACTGAAGCACGGCTCGAAGGGAAACAAAGAAGGCAAAACAAGGTTCCTCATCTGGGCTTCCTCGGCTTCCCTCTTTATTGCCGATCCCATTAGGAAACGGCAGGTGTTGCCGATGTGCCGGCTGCAGGGGACATGACAACCAGGCACCAACAGAAAAACATTTTGAACCAGTAAGAGTACAGCAAACGTAGAATCTAGAATAAGGAGAAAGAACATGTAAGTTACATAGTTGCAAAGTGCTCTCATCTAGCCCTATCTAAGAATTTCAACAGACACAACAAAGTGGCTAGCTAAATCCGCTGGACAGTTTGCAAACACCTGGGATACCAAACTGATAAGTGTTGTGAGCATACTCCTGAAAAGGTTGTCAACATTACTATATTACTATCACTGGGGACTTACTGAGAGTGGCATGGAAAATCAAGACCAGGGTGGTACCAGTAGTGGTGGGAGAGTTAGGGACACTCAGGCACAGAAAATTTCTAAAATCCTGTTTTTGCCTTATCATTATGGTGTATAAATGTAGACGGATGACGGAAAACATGAATTTAAACAATTTTAGCATAAGGCTTCAACCTGAAAATGTGTGAAAAGTGAAGGGGTCTTTCTGAGTGCACAGCAGATTATTTAATATTGATTTTTATTGGGAAAGAGATGTACATTGAGATGTATGTTGCTTTGGAGAAAAGTGTCTGCTAAATGAATAAATGTAAATGTAATGTAAATGAAAGAAAGACACAAAAACTAAATGACATGGTAAAGAATTTCCTTGAGTGGTTCCCCATTAATGGTTTAACTGTTTCATGCAAGAGTGGTGCAGTGGTGCAGTGGGTTGGACCACAATCCTGCTCTCCGGTGCGTCTGGGGTTCAAGTCCTGCTTGGGGTGCCTTGCGACGGACTGGCGTCCCGTCCTGGGTGTGTCCCCTCCCCCTCCGGCCTTACGCCCTGTGTTGCCGGGTAGGCTCCGGTTCCCCGTGACCCCATATGGGACAAGCGGTTCTGAAAATGTGTGTGTGTGTGTTTCATGCAATCTGAGTTTATACCTCTGTCTTGTAATAGAAGCAGCATTGTTAAGTTCAGATGTGGACTCTGTATCAACAGAATATTATATTGCTTTAAACTATCTTGATGTCATCTTACTGTTGGCTCATCATAACCTCCCTGAGTAGACCTAGCCCATGGTGAAGTGGGAGCACTTATCCTTCTCACTACCTGACTCTGTCTCTTTGATATACTGACAGATGTACAAACTGCTGAGGTTTCTTTTGCTACCTCTCATACCTATTAACTTTTCCTTTTCTAGAAAACTGACACTTTAAAGCAAAGGAGGCACTAGTCTGCCATGCATTCTGCTATTTCCCGACTCCAGATTCTGCCCTAATTTTCAATCTGCAAGGACCATCTTGTAGACACACATGCACATGCACAGCTGCAATGGAACCCAGTTTGTGTACTTCAGGGCAGCTGCCCCTTCTCTCTTGGCCCCTTTATAGAAACATATTTGCGTAGTTAGCATTAGCAATTTGTCATAGCCAGTTCATGAGTCTCTTGAGCCTAGGGAGTGCTATAAATCTGAGACCGAGGCCTGAAGCCTACTGCTCGCCAGAAATGAGTCTCCAGTGTGGGGTCATTGGAGGTTTAGGAAGGTAGCAATCTCCACCTCCTGGACTCAACAATCTCTTATGCTTCATTTCAACAACACCTCAGTATCAAATGAAAATATAATCAAAGGGAAGCAGAAATAAGCCTGCTAAGTGGGAACACTGATCTCAGTGCATACGAAGAACTGGACCTTTGTAGTGTTCTAAAGTAATAAAAGTTAAATGAGAAACCAAGTGCAATGAAATAGGGGACCGGGAAAAAAAAAAAATGTTTATGGAAAAATTTTGATGATTAAACTATAAAGTAATCCTCTTTTCCACCATGACATGCTATTAACATATGGACACTTATTTACCACCATAGACATGCTGTTAACATATAGACACTCAAAAAATCACAAGTTAAAGGTACAAATTGAAATTGAAAATCTTGCTTTTTAACAGTTATTTAAATTAATAAAAATAATTAAAAAAATGAGTCTCCAATATCCATATTAAAGTGGAGGTCAAATATTTAGGGCACTTTCTGTATATGTATGAGGTCCACTCTTTATGGGTAGCTATAATGGGGAAATTGATATGATATTCCCCTCCTTCTTCACATTACTGTACATCAGTGCTCTTAAACTAATGCTAAAGTATTACCGTGTCGCTTGCTTCAGCTCCCATGACTTCATACTCTGACTATACAAAACCATTACGGTGCCATGGTGTTTAAAGATTGGAACCTTTGATCTATCATGATGGTCCACAGAATCATGTCTCATATGATTTGTCCTTGTACTCTTTCTTATTCCTCTTACTGAAAGCCTTTAAAGGGTAAGCTGGGGGCTTAGCCTTTTCTTTTCTTTTCTTTTTTCTTTTTTCCTGGAAGACAAACAGCACCCCTTATGCTATAAAATGAGTAACAGTGGTGTCCTGAAGATAAAACACGAAGAGAAAAAATAAGGTGGGGATATTTTTATGGTGACATGGTTTCACAACCTGGAGTGCCTCAACCTCAGCCATGCCTGTTGCTTTCTGCCTCGGCTTCAGTCTGGACCTCATGCCCTGATTGAATGCTGAACCTGGATTCATTAGCAGGGGTACTGAGGAAACAGGACAAGAACAAAAAAAAGTAATTAGGCGTATGCAAAAAACTGTGAAGAAATCATCAAGTAAAAAAAAAGGAAAACCACAAGAATGGAAGTTATTTCATTTAGCAAACGCTTTACTCCAAGGTGACTTCCAATGAACACTCTTTGTAGTGTTATCAGCCCACAGTTTATTCACCCCAAGGTGACGTACACTGCTGGATACACTATTTACAATGAATGACTCATCCATACATTAGTGGAACACACTCTCTCTGTCACTCAAACACTGTTGTGTGATTTTAGAGTCACCAATCCACCTGAACATCCTTCTGAGGATGCTCTTGAGAAGGAGAGAGACCACTACCTCTTCCAGAGTCAGAACTGCGTTGAAGATGTAAGATCAGTGGTGTCAAGTTTGTATTTGTATTGCTTTGACACAAGGCCTGGCTCCATTCCAGCTAGTGTGCTGAAATTCCATGTCCCAAGAGGCAATCTTAATTTTGTTGGTCTGTGCATCCCATCTGTGCATCACTCAACAGGCATTGCACCTGAGCCTCATACTTCACCTTATGAAGATTGCTTCCAGGCCTGGTTACACAGATGGACCCCAATAACTCCAGTCTAGGCAAGATATACTTTCTTACTGTTTCTAACTTGATTGTATTACTTTTTTGGGCCTTTCAGCATTAACTACCTTGCAATGAGCAAACTCACCAGGGTCACAGAGCTTCAGAAAACACAGCTCTTAGTATCATTTCTTTGTCTCAGACAATCAAGTTACAAGATGTGTGTCATGACAATAATGCATTAAGGTGATTGTATTTCAGTTCCTGAATGTTACACACCACTGTCCCACAGTTATTTGTACATGTTATAGCTTTCCTAATTAAAGGTCATCCCGAGGAACTCAAACTCCCCTCTGTCTGAACACTTTGGAATTTGTTTGAAACAGGCCATATGTCAGGTCAAATGTGTGTTAAAAAAACCACAAGGATTCATCCTCCCTTGGTCTGCAGAGTGTGGGGGAATAGAGGTGGATGAGCCTGTTTCTCCTCACTCATCCCTGCCGTCGTCGTGTGAAAATCTTTATCCATGTTCTCCATGTCATGTTTGTCCATGATTAAGCACGAGTTAGTTATATTTCACCTCTCCTCACCTCCCTTGTTCCCTTACTCTCCTTTCCCATCTGTGGGCATGGCTAGAAGTGGTGTTCATTTCAGTCAGAAGTACCTGAAGCAGACATGGAGATTTTAAACTGCCAGATGCACCTTTCAGGAGCACTGGAGCCAGCAAGAGTCGGAAAGGATAGCTGTCAGTAAGAACAGGAAATTAAAGACATGGCCTTAGCACAATCATGTCAGCATTGGCACCTGTCCACAACCTTCACTTACTGACATATTTCCTGCCCCCCGGGAACAACAACGACAGAGCAGTATTACATAAACAGTGAAAAATTCTGGAAATAAATTAGAAATATTCACAAACAACTGAGCTGCTTTTATGTGATAGGTTGTTATATGATTAAATGATTGTAGTAATTTTTTTTAACACACTTAAGGTAGGCCCGTTCCTCTGCTACCAAGTACTTTACTACATTCATGTTATTGGAGGAAAATGTTTGTGACAGAGTGCATAGAAAGTATCTACAATATATTTGGGCAGACGGTAACAGAAATCTCTCAGCGCTATAACATTTCTACAGGAAGATTAAGCAATAGCATTCCACACTAGTTATAGAGATGAACAATAGGTCCCACTAAAACTCTCACGCTCACTCTCACACACACACACATTTTCAGAACCACTTATCCCATACAGGGTTGCGGGGAACCGGAGCCAACCCGGTAACACAGGGCGTAAGGGGACACACCCAGGGCACCCCAAGCAGGACTTGAACCCCAGACCCACCGGAGAGCAGGACTGTGGTCCAACCCACTGCGCCACTGTGCCACTGCACCCCCCTCCCACTAAAACTCATTTTCATAAACTCTTGTGACTGGCTCCAATTTTGTTGTAGGTAGACTAACAGACAGAAGCACTTATTCTCAGAAAAGGTGGTGACAGACATGGACCCATGCTGCACAACCTGGAGAATTCTAAAATACTTGATCCCCATTGATTAAATTCATTTTAACAACATCTTAAAGGCAGCATCATTAAAATGTATCGGGTGCAGCAGGTAACATAGTCATTGGTGCTACCATCTTTGGATCTAAAAATTGCAAGTTTGAATCTCATTTCTAAGTGCAGGGCTCTTGAGCAAGGTAGCAAGCCCAAATTACTCCACAACTAATTATGCAACTGCATAAATGGGTAAATATTTGTAAGTAGTGTAAGAATGTAAACTGCTTTAGAAAAAAACATCACTTGTGTCAGATATGTTAACAAGGCACAGACCTGGACACAGTATTTCAGCACATTTTTTTAATACCTGAATATTGTCACTTTAAGTTCTAGGAAATTCCTTTGAGCAAGAACTTAACATGCATGATATCAGTAAAAAAAAAAAAAAAAATCCACTGGTGTAGCACTGCAAGGAATTCTATGTTTAGTAACGAACTTTTCTAACATCTTTCGTCTTTTTTATTAAAAAAAAAACTAAAGTACAACTAGCACTGTCAGCAAGTTGGCATGAAGTCTTATGTAGAGTGGTCAACCAACCGTGTTCAATAAATTTTAAGTTTTGACCCAAAGGTAACAAAGGTTGAGAATAGTGGTTTAACCCAATTTAGATATTACCATGACCTTAATGAGGAACACATGACTTTAACTGGTCAGCTCACTGAGGTCAGAGGCTCAGGTGTTTGTAATTTGTATCATGGAGCAGTCTGCTATTGATCACCTTGGCAGTTTTCAGGTGGGCAGTAGATGGTCAGGGTTCCTAGAGGTCACAGGCAACTGTAGAGGAGGTTGACTTTGTAGAGAGCAGGAAAAAACACACACACACACACACACTTTCAGAACCGCTTGTCCCAGTTGGGGTCACAGTGAGCCAGAGCCAAACCTGGCAACACAGGGCATAAGGCTGGAGGGGACACACCCAGGACAGGACGCCAGTCTGTTGCAAGGCACCCCAAGCAGGACTCGAACCCCAGACCCACCAGAGAGCAGGACTGTGGTCCAACCCATTGTGTCACCACACCCCCCGTAGGAAAGCAATGTAGGAAAAAGCCAAAAAGGAGGAGTGTGTTGAGCAAAGACTGATGAGGTACATTAGTCATGGTACTTTGTCATGAGAAGAAAGAAGACAAAAAGGTTTCTGCTTGTATTTGTTTCTGTATGTCAGCAATATTGCTTCACTTTATTATGAAAGGATTTTTAAAAAAGATATACTTTGCCTATGGATATAAAATGTTGCATTATGTTTTAATTTAATTAACAAGTGATGTTAACTGATGACCAATGACATGAGGGTACAATAACAACACTGATATGAGTCATGCTAAAAAAAAAAAAAGAAAGCTCAATATTTAAACTTTCTGGGGCAGTAAAGTGGGAGCTGACTGTCTATACAGTTTCTTGCTCTTGGTTTAAGGTGCACTGAAAAAGTACACCTGGTATTGAATGTGTTCTTCACCTGCCAAGGTGTGATGTTGTGAACAGGAAGCAAGATGTTTGTTTAGCAGCAAAGTGCCATTGAGGGAGAGGGAAAATTCCACAGCAGAGTTTCAGCTCAGCCCATGTGAGTGAAAGGAATCAGTGAGATGTACTTCCTTTATTTTCTCCTTGCATCACTTCCTGACCACTCTAAGGAAGAAACACAAGGGGGTGTTGCAAACACTGATCTTGTCAGTATTCAGATCAGTCTGTGTGATGTGTGAGGAGAGAAGTTATTCTTCATCACATGCTGGGAGCTCTTGTTGCCAGAGGAGGGCGTCAGTAATGAACAAGTGCACTAATGCCAGTGAAGGCGGCACAGGGTTTTGCATCTCGCTTTGTGGTTACTGGTGTATCTGGTGGCTGTGAAATAAAAAAAGTGTCTCATATGTGTGTGTGTGTGTGTGTGTGTGTGTGTGTGTGTGTGTGTGTGTGTGTGTGTGTGTGTAAATATCCATACAGAATACGTAATGCATTCCAAAGCTGTCTAGACTCATAACCAACTAACCTATTTTACTGATTCACAAATCATCTGAAATTTTTGTTCTTTGTAATACAGTATGTCGAATCACCAAAACTAAATTAGTTTGAAGGTGACATTGTTTTCATGTTATTTTAACATATATTCAGTTGCTGTGGGATCTAAACCTCTACAATTTCCATTAATATAGTTGAAAAACAATTTTCCCCTTGAACTGAAACTTTATTATATGGAGGACAGCTGGTACTGTAGTGGTTAGAGCTGCTTCCTTTGGATCCAGAGATTGTAGGTTCCATTCCCACATTTACCCTTGGGCACAGTACCTACCCCCTCAGTTGATCTAATAAAATTACCCAGATGTATACATGGGGGGGGGTGCGGTGGCGCAGTGGGTTGGGCCACAGTCCTGCTTTCCGGTGGGTCTGGGGTTCAAGTCCTGCTTGGGGTGCCTTGCAATGGACTGGCGTCCCGTCCTGGGTATGTCCCCTCCCCCTCCGGCCTTACGCCCTGTGTCACCGGGTAGGCTCCGGTTCCCCGTGACCCTGTATGGGACAAGCAGTTCTGAAAATGTGTGTGTGTGTGTGTGTGTGTGTGTGTGTGTGTGTGTATACATGGGTAAATAATTGTAAGCTTGTAAGTGTAATAATTGTAACCTTAACATTGCAAGTCTCTTTGGAGAAAAGTGGTTGAATAAATGTAATGCTAAATTTTCATTATTTAAATTGAGGTAAACAGATGAGGCATCCACATTACCTGTTCAACAGCCAATATACATTCACTCAACATAGACAGGGCAAGACGTAATACCCAGATGCATATATTACCATGACAACTAAACAATAACAATTTAGCAGACATTTGCTGGTAAACATCAATGGTGGTAAATACTTTCTATCAATGCACGATGTATATTTGATTGACTTTCCAGTCACCAAAAAGTACACATCTGAACACATCTTCTACAGGGCTACCAACCCCTTGCCAAGTCAGTTTTGTTTGAGGTAGAAACAATGCATTCTATAACTGTCCCATTGCTCTCAGTAATGGAGCATAGCATAATTATGTGGTAAATGGTAAACTTTAATGTGAATGCTATGACTACAGTGTGTAAAGTGTCTAGCAGAACATATTTTATTTCCAGTGTACAAACCCAGGAAAAAATATTCATTCAACTTTGTGAAAGTTTCTATTCACCTGCGATCTCTATATAGGTGGAGTCACATCGAAATTGCTGGATATTTTGCAGCGTTTAAGTAAGCTACCTTTGGACTTTTTCTTTTTTTCACTTGTGTTTGGAAACAGGGTGCTACATGTCATCAAGCACACAGATCCAGCAGGATGCGATCAATGTTTTCTTGGCTTGTGTTATAGTTACTCTCCAACACCTTATGACAGCAAAAACAATCAGGTAAAAATCAAAAAAGTGTTAAGTTTACAACTGTATAATTACAATTTACAGTCGCATGTGCTGGGTGAGTTGTAAGGTTGTTAGGGGCAAGTGTGTATGAATATTTGGAGCTCTTAAAACTTTTTATAGTCTACTTAATGTTCACATATTAATCCACATTGAATACGGGCTGTTTTAACTCTGCAACATACTAAGATTTCTATCAATAAACAGTGCATTCCTTTTCTGAACAGAAAAAATAAGACTAAAATTCCATTAACAACTAAAGCAAACAGTACTTGTATTGCACTGCAGTTTCATTTTACTTTGTTGCTAACATGGATAATTCTGATAGTAACCTGAAAATGTTTTTCATAGGAGTGAGAGTTTTGCAGAAATTCCAAAATATGCATTGAATTAGCTATACATAAAATATTAGTTCAGCTTTGGCCACACAGTTTTAACGAGATCTTGCAGTTTAGTTTCATACATGTGCAGGGAAATCAAGAAATTACACAAGCAAACATATCCCATAAAGGGTTCTGAAAGATGATGCTTAATGAAAGACGTTTTGTTTTCTAACAAAAATAAAACTAACTGGTACATAGAAAAACAGAAAACAAACACTGTAATTTATTTACTTATAAAGTCTTTAGTGCTGTATGAAAATAAATAGCAATGTCATCTTCAAAGCAAATGTAAGGCTCTGAACACCTACATTTATCGCACACTCTTTAGTGCTTCACCTTAAAATGCCTACAACTATTTACCCGTTTATACAGCTGGGTAAATAGTTCACTCAAGGGTACTATGGCTGAAGATGGGATTCAAACCCATAACCTTCAGCTGCAAAGACAACAGCTCTAACCACTACATTGCCACCTGCTCTTCTCTCTCCTAGTTAAAGGCTTCTGCTCATAACATCTGTTGGTTAAACATAAATTAACTTGGAGATGTTTGTACATTCAGGAATTCCTAAGTGAGATGTTGGTAAAACAAGATACAAAGGTATAGAATATTATATACAGTACAGTATTATGCATAATTATCTGTTTATGTTGCATTATTATTTACACTTTTTTCCTGAGTCTATTCTCTTCTACTTTTTTAATTTCAACACCTTCAAAACACCTACTTTTTGTCTGCTATCCATTTAAAACATAGAGTAACTTGAAACAAATCACAAGATAAAAGTTCAGTAAATAAAATACTGTGGTGTGCAGTGCTCTGGGTTTGGATGGGGCAAAAAAAAAATGCACAGACAACATTCATTTCAAATGTTTATTTGAACATTAGCACACAGAACATTAATGCTCTTGGTCTGAGTATCCCGTTTCTTCACGGACTTGCACCTCAAGCCAACCTTGCCAACCTACTTAGCGCCCCCAAGCCTTTCTCCCTTCTCACCATCAAACACAGCCACCCCATTATATGTCCCAAAATTCCCCCCAGTGGTTGAACACTTTATTTAGAATTTACCCAGAATTCAACTATTTACAATAGACCCATTTCGTGCCCAAACTTTCGGCAACGCGGGTCGTTACACTGCTCCTTGTCAAAAAAGATGCATGGACCCCGCTGCTACCTGCTCCAGAAATGTCTCACAGCCCGGCACTGTCTCAGATGTGCCTTCGGTCGAGAGTGCAGGTCCTGGATGCTCAATGCTAATTGTTGGGGTGGGGACATTAGAAGAAGCTCACCACAGCGGTGTGCCTTGGGGCCAAGGTGGCCATCCTCGTCCCCTGTCCGCCCGGCCTCGGTCCCAGCACTGCTCCTTCACTTGCACGTGGCACGTACCAGACTTGGTGGTGCCCACGTGGTTTTTGGCGACCATCCTGTGCTCCCCATAGCTGGCTGGCTTTCGCAGGACCGTTGGGTCCACCCTCCGCAGCCTCTCCGCGCTGCTCCAACTTTGCCGTCGGTTGCGAAGACACCTCTTGCATGCCTGGACATCTCAGTGCACCTCTTGTCGCTCAGTCACCGCTCGGCGTAGGACCCAAGGGAGATCGACCTACTTCATGCTCATGCCTCTGCCGCTTCGGGGCATGCCAAGTCCAATGCGATGCTTGTGAGCCTGGCTGCCTCTGTTTGCACAGCCCTCCTATTTTTGGGGTGTTTGCTCCGCCGCGCTGCCCTTTTTTTCAGAAAGCTCGTCAGGGCTTCAGGCAGGATGGGTGCTTTCTTTGTGAAAGCAGCGAAGTCTTCACCCGTGAGAGGAATTTGTGTTTGAAGGTATGCTCACCTCAGCTACGAAGCCCTGCCTGTCCGTTGTCAAGTGGCTCTGTTCCATGTTATCTAGTACATCATCCGACAGAAGGTGTTGCTCTCTGTGGGGCAACTTTCCCCAGCACTCACACTCGACATCAGTTCACTGCATCCTTCTGCTGCGTTTTCCCTGGGCGACCCCACTTGATCGGTGCGCCCCTCTCCAGAAGCACCTTGCAGCTCTTCTCCACTATCTTTGCCACAACTCGTGCTTCCCCAGAGTCCCCCTAGACACCCGTGCTCTGCAACAGCTCGTCCACCTGGACCTCCACTGTCGCAGGCTACTCTTCTGCTGGATGCCATTCCGTCATCCTACTGGCTTCTCTTTTCACGCTTATTTCCCCTTCTTCAATAATACACAGCTCCCAAATACAGCCCTATCCAACTTCTAACACCAACATGGCTCACAGTGCTGTGGGTTTGGATAGAGTGAAGAAGAATACACAAGCAGCATTCATTTTGAATGTCTACTTGAACACTAGTACAGACAGAAAAAATACTCTTGATTTGTAGCCCTCAGTTCCTGGCATACTAGCACATCAAGCCAGCCTGGTTAGCACTCCACAGACTTTCATTCTTTTCATTACCAAACACAGCCACCCCATTATATTCCCAGAATTCCCACCAGTGGTTGAACACTTTACTTACCCAGAATCCAACTATTTACAAAAGCCCCGTTTCCCACTCAAACGCTCAGTAATGTGTGTTGTTACAATAGAACTGGTGATAGACAGACTGAGTTAATAAGAAGTATTAATTACAACAGGCATTAAGGAGCAGTTGATAGCATAGTGTAGTGATTAGCACTAATGCCTTTGGACAGTAAGGTCACAGGTTTCAGTCTCATCTCTGGCTGTTGTACTCTTACACAAGGTACTTACCCTAGAATTGCTTCAGTAGAAATACCCAGCTGTGTAAATGGGTAATTGTAAATCCCTGAATGTTGTTTTGGAGAAAAATGTCAGCTAAATCTAAGTATCAGTGCCCTGCACCCAGCTGATTCTGTCATATAGCAGATGGGGTGCTCATCATTAGACATTATGACTAAATATTGGTACTTCAAAGTAATATAATGAGGTTATGGGATGGCTATCAGAAGTCCAGGTAATTTTCAAGCTGAATATGCCATAACTTGAGAGCCACCTGTATCTGCCTTTCACTTTGCTTAAGTGTGTAGAGGTGGGTCTACTGCAGCCAGTCAGTTGAGAGGAGAAAAGCACAAAAGTAAACTTTATTTATGTAGTCAGTCATTCAGTTAGCCACATGAGTGACATAAATTGTTTTCATCCCCTTGGTTCAGCACTGGTTTATCAGGGTCAAACATGTACATTCACAGACTAAATCCAGTTTACACACAGGCTCACCCTATTTCCTGAATAGTGGAAGTCAGAAAAGAAAAGAAAAGAAAAGAAAAGAAAAGGCAAAGTAAAATTTGACTATGACTCTTTCCTGACCTTGACCGCCACCACCAGCCCCACTACTTCTGTCCCCCACTTACCTGCTGATATTTTTACACGTAACTGAGTCTTGTAACATTATGCAAGGAAGCATTGTGAACATTTGCATTTAAGCTCCCAGAGTGTTGAATAAGAAAGACAGAGCAGGATCAAGATGTGTGTGTTTGGTTCATGAGTACCTGCAGCTAACTGCTGTTACTTTTGGCAGGCTAAAGCATGCAAATAGGCCATAATCCTTCTGATGCTGGCATCAGGCCACAGGGTAGTACAGACACTTAGGTCATTGCTGGGTGGGCCTGCAAAGCAGTGACCACATAATGTCATCAACAGCAGGTTCAAACACAGGATTAGTGAGACAATGTTTCACGTGCACACACGTGTACGTCCACTAACACAGAAACTCATATGGCCGTCACAGAACCCCATGTTGTGCTCTCATTATCTTATACACACATGCACAGACACATACAGTCAAGGAACCTTGCACTGCTCTACTTTACACACACACATACATGCACATATGATTACACAATGGCACATACATATGTACATAAAAACCTGACACTCACTAGCTCAAGGAGATGCATGCGCACACACACACACACACACACACACACACACACACATACACACACACACAAACACATACTCACAGCTAATTGTAATGCTGAATATTTTTTCAGTCCTTCTATTGTGTGTTCCAGGCCTGATGTTGCTGTAAATAAATGTATACATGTATTCTCAATTTTATCTGGTTTGCCTCAACATTTTCTACAGTTTTAATTGTTTGCTTAATACTGTAAATAGATCATTTTTACCAATGCATTTATCTGGTTATGTATAATATACTATAATATAAATAAATATGCCAAATAACTATTTGTGGTCATCCAGTGTTCCACTTCAATGCATGCATTAGAAGTATAACTAATGCATATTCTTGAAATAATCAGAAGAACGTAGCCGGGAATCTCTGTTTGAATAAAACAAAATGATCTTCGCTAACATTTAACATGTTTCATGAGTTGAGTCCAGGCACTTTATGATGAAGTAGTCTTTTTTAAGGAAGCCAGATTAACAGCTTGTTCCTAACCCTAACCCTAATGTCCCTCACTAGATAATGATATGCACACTTTAAAGTACAGAGGGCAGACACCTGCTTCAGTGCTCTAATGTCTTTCAGCTGTGTCACCACATTAACGTTACAGGGGTCCGAGTGACTCACAAGGAGAGCTTTGTGTTGGTGTCGAAGCCTCATCAGCCTTTGCTCCTCTCTATCAGTGCTCTTGATAAGTGACAGATGACTGTGTTTAGTTAGCTGCCAGGCCGTGTGCTCTCCTCTCCAGTCAGTTCTTGCTCCAGACCCAGCCAAGCTTCTTGTCAGAGCTACCAACTCTGCACTGCTTTTATTTCTATCTGTCTTCTGTCTCTCCTATTTTAAACAATACTTCTTATTGTAGTACCATATATAATAATATAAAAATTCGGATTGTTTTACTAGCCAGTGGATATAAATGTATCAGATCTTTTTTTTCCTTTGTGTCTACTTAAAATTTGGTTTTAAGGTTTTACGCACAGTTTGAAAAAGTCAAAATCCATTTTTCTCAACTTATTCTGATTGATAAAAAATTAATATTTCGTTTAATGTAGATGATTTAAAAAAGGAAAAAAAAAATGAGTATTTGCTTAACCATGATTTCTGAAAAGTAATTGTTGGCAATACTTAATACTTAACACTATAGTATTTTACTGCGGTGGTATCCATTGTTCTTATGTACTGATCTCCTTGAATTCATGTACTGAGAGAATGTGTTTCCGTCTTTGTGATCACTTTGAGTTAAGCTGTTAATACTTAGTTTAAAAATATTTTGATAGAGTGGAAACTTAATTGTAGTAATTTTGGGACTGGGTTAGTGAAAGTGGCATAATAGCTTATCTGGGTTGTTCAAATAATACAGACACTGATTTATTCAATATTCAGGTCAATTATGGGAATCTATCATTAAATAAATTGATAACAGTTTTCTGGTCATGGGCTGGAACTGTGGCAGCAGTACACGGCAGATTGCTAACACATGTTACTGGTTTCACAGAAAGCATTAGGCCCTTAAATAGAGTCCTTCACAGGTCAGATGAAGGACTGACCCTTACTGGGAAGACACAGCAGTAACTAGTTTGCAATCTGTACCAGTGGCTGCTCTCGAAGGACCCTCTGGCTCAGCCAGCTCAGAGACCTTTAGTCCATTACAGGACAGGAGTCCGGGTGGTCCAGCACTTGTGCCCTTCACCCACCTCCCTCCCCTCATTGTGCTCAGTCCCCACCCCACCCAACAGCGTCTCAGACGTATTGTTGATAAAACTGACATTCCACTTGGTTTTCTTTGGCTGGGAGCCTGGATTTAATATTGAAATGGCAAATGCAATGGTTGTGTAATGGCTAGGTTTGGGGGTGAAAATGGATCACTTTGACTTCTTGTGTCCCTGGCTTCTGGGCTTTCTCCCACAGCCAGACCAGCTATAGTCCAGGATCACAAGGAGACATGGAAAGGAGCCGGAGATTCTGAAATCATGAGAGTCTGAGTCAAAATGTACCTGTCAGTCATCTCTCTAGGGGGGAGCTGGCAACTCTGACACAAAACTTTTGTGCTTACTCATACTGTTTTGACCTGGATCAGCTGGGGTCAAAGATGGATGGGAGTCACAGAAAAAATGTCAGTGAAGAAGATTATTGATGGAAGAAAAGACTACATGTTGAGATGTAATCATGACAAGGAAGAAGAGCAGTTACACACATACTGTATGATACATTGCATGCTGTTGTCCTGTAAAGTGTGTTTTCCTATGATTAGACACTGCATGAGGTCTCATGTGAAGCATTGCCAGCAGGGAGTGGCTTACTGCTGGGACCCTTCAGACTCTCTCCTGCTTCCCAGAATTTAGCAGGGCCAAAGTCAAGAAATGTTCCACATCTGAAAGAAAAAGAAAAGAAAATAATTAATGACCTTGAATTATGACCCGCACTGAACTTTGTATTTAAAGTGAATTTGCCAGTGATCAGCATGATCAGCAAGTTCACTGTTAAAGAAACTGCAGCCTTTGCTAACCAGACTGGTATTGTGGCTTTATTATGGTTGGAAGATCAAAATGTTTGATAGAGGGAAAAAAAAAGAAGAAAAAAAAACTTATGCAATGATATGATTGTTTACTTAACATCACATTACTTTACCCTATTTTGTTAAATACTAAACATTCTCTAAAGGTACTTTACCCCGTCCCCTTATTTCTCTCTATGACACCGAAATATTTAAACAAAGTGCATTAGGTAACAGAGCCTGTGTTTTGCAGCCATTGAAGCAATCAGAACAATCGGCCATCATCAGTTTCTGTCCTGGTTCACGTGGAAGAGACTCCTGGAGGGCTCTTGCAGGGATGATCTGAATCTTTCCCCTCTTGCTTGTGGTGTCTCAGCTGAACAACAGAGTAAACCTGGCAAGTGTGGTGGAATGCACATAGTTTAATAATTGGTGTTACTCAATATTTTTCATGTACTTGCTCATCCTCATGATTAGAGTTTTAAATTTAAAAAATAAAATTAAAAAAAACTGTAAAAACAACAAATTTTACCCCCCCCCCAAGTCTGTGTTGTGGCTAATGACTCCAGGATGGGCTCTGGACCACAAAAACAATAGTAATTCAATATAACTATTCCATATTCTATATAACAATTATTTTCAAACATTAATATTAATGCTATTTTTCATGTCTGTCACTAGTAGATATTATCAACACATACTGTACAGCTAATTTTGCTGTTGAGTGGGTAAAACAATTTTATTAGTATCCCATTGTTGTGGATGTAACACACATTTGTTCATTTAGCTGACATATTTCTCCGAAGCAACTTATAACGTTAAGCTACCTAGAGATATTCACCCATTGAGACAGTTTAGTGATTTTACTGAAGCAATTTAGGGTAGTCTTGCTCAAGGGTACTGCAGTTGGGATTCAACCCTGTTACCATTGGGTGCAAAGGTAGCAGCTCTAACCAATGTGGTACAAGCTGTACACAGGGCAGCAACCAGGTTTTCTACACCTTGCAGTCTTACCAATCTGCTTATTCTGCTAATTCTTATTCTGAAGCTTTATGAATAAGCACTTGAGAGAGTCTGTTACTGTCTGTCTGTTTGTGTGTGTGTGTGTGTGTGTGTGTGTTTACTTGTGTTTAGGGCTCATGTGCCTTTGCTCGTGCTGGTTGAGATGCACCAGGCTTCCTGTTGCTGCATGACTCCTTCTGTCCTGGTGATTCATGCATCTCCATGACACACATATCGAGTTTCCAGGGACAAACTGCAGAAGTCAGACAGAAGCCAAGGAAAATGATCCAGCTCAGAGGAAAATGTTTACAGACATGAACTCCAATGAACACACATGTGCACAGAAGACATGCGTAGTACAATATCTCACAACTATAATAATTCTTTGCAATAGCTTAAATGCTCATTTTTGGTACCTTAAGTACAGTGTGTTTGCAAGTTCTCTACTTTGAACAGAAAATTGATAACTGTTAGCAGAATAAAATTTTTTCAAGTTTTATTATTTTCTTTTGATTACAAAAAAGAATGTGCTGTAAATGCATACTCTTTTACATAGTTGATTTCACTTAATTATTTGATTAGATGTTGTAATATTTTAAAAGAATGTAATATGCCAGTACTACACTTTTACGTTTAAAAAATTGATGTAGTCTTCTCCCAGCTTAATAGATGAGAATAGATAAGTTCAATACCAAACAGATATGAGGTACTGCAGTGTTTTGGTTCTGTTGGAGAGGAAAAATAATCTTTATATTCTGATGTCTTTATTTTCTTTTTCATGGGACAACTGAAGAACAGTTTAAACATTTTACATTTACAGACTGTTCTGAATAATCCCGTTTTACAGTAAATGTGATCTGTGCAATGTGCACTTTGTCTCACATTTATTCTAGCACTTGTAAAAAAAAAAAAAGGTTTCATGATGCCCACCCCACCCCCCTTTTTGTGAAACATCTACATGAAAATGTCACAAAAAACTTTGTGATGTTGCAGCTACACAAACCATGACAAAACAAGTGAAAGTACTAAACAGGTATTTTATTAAAAAATTTAGGTAGAGTAAAAACTTAAAAAAAAAATAATTTAACAAATGAACTGTGTTTAGTTCTTTGAATAATTTTTAATGCATTTGTTTCAACTCTCCTAGATGTTCTGTTCAGTTTTATTTTGATGTATATAGATATGATAATTAGGGCAAAGCTATATTTGATTTTAATGTTGACATTTTTCTCAGTTGTGTTTTAAACATTCTTTAGCACGTGAATGCAAAATATTGTCCCAATCAATCAATATGTAGTCTGAAAAATATTTATAACAGAGGAAAAAGTAAATAATGGTTACAATATTCAATTATATCTTTACAGATATTAAAAATATTATGAAAAATTCAAATATAAATTTTAAATTATGCATACACATATTTTTTTTCATTTTTTTTTTTCATTTTTTGAGGAATTCTTTAATCACTAATGTTTTACTTACAGTGATTGTAGTACTGTTATAAGTAGTAGAAGTTGTGTGTTTTTTAATTTATTTTTATTAATGATATACTTCTCTTCTGTATATAAATTAAAGCTACCAATCTGTGACATTTTTACTGTCTTTCTGTTTGAATGTATAACTTATTCAGGCGTTTTATCTGATTTAAAAATAAATAACTCACGGTGAAGGTGCCTTTTAACACTTGTTTTTCATTATGCTGTATTGTCTTCCTTCAATACTTATTTGCATCACATGGATTATCACTGGATGAATAAATTGATTTTCTTTATAACAGCATTTCTTAATAATTAATTTACTAGAAATTTTGCTTTTGATTTGTACATAAATTAATTAATAATAAATGGATATTAAATTAATTTTCAGTGAAAAATTGCTGGCATAAAATACATCAGAAACACCAGTTAATAACTACATATATAAATACAGAAAAATGCTGTGTACTTTTGTTTGTTGTAAGTTATGCATTTTCATTACCAGTAATATTAATGACATTGATATATTTAATTAATATGAACACACAAAGTAAGGTACATCTGCAGTTGTGCTGTATTGTGAACATTTTAAATAATTTTTGAAATACCATACAGTATATTTCTGAAGATGTTGAGGCATAAAGGGCAAAGTTTGTCAGCATGCACAAATCCTAAAGCCACAGACAATGTAATGCATCTTGTGTCATCTGGTCCACATTTACAGGATGTTCCTCAGTACTGGATATCCCTACTACAGAATAGGAGTGCAAGCATGTTACATCACACGTTACAAATGATGAGACATTATAGTGAGCCATTTCAGCTCTGTGATACATATTTTAAGAGAAACTTTAATGGAAAAGAGTTGAGTTTCACTGGCACTGCGAGCCACGATAATACACACACTTGCAGGCTGTACTGAACAACCAAGTTAGTACACACAGCGCCCCTTTCCTCAGCACAGGAAATCATTTTGGCAGTCAGATGGGCCTACTGGCCAGCGCCGGCACTGGATCTACTTCATTACCCTGGAGGAATGTCCTCAGGTCTCCAGGACATTGTGAGCTGCAACTAGGCCATACCGGATCGTGATGAGCCACGCATGCATTGTTTCTGGTATGCTGCCTGTTGCATCCTTTTATGGATGTTTCCCATTCCGTTCTCACTTACAAAGTTCTTACACTTCAACAGCTCCTTTGTATAGACTCGATTCCCTTTAAATGGCTTCTGTGTCTTTACTATTATTATTATTATTATTATTATTATTATTATTATTATTATTATTATTTTCTCCTACATTATATGAAAAACATAGCTTTCTAAGTACTCAGAAATGATAAATTACATGCATATTTTGCAAGGAAACAAATGATTATGGGGAAGCCCAAATATGCAGAGTTATTTAAACATAAATCTTGCTGAATGCCAGTTGACAGGCACTATATCTGTGTATGTAATCCATATGTTCTGTCTGTCAGTTTAATACATACAAATAAACTTTTTTGGAGCTATAAAGCATAAAAATGTAGTGGCACTGGGGATGTTCTATGATATATCAGAAGCACCAGAGATAGCTGTTTCAAATGGACAGTAACTGGATTGTCCTGCCATGCAGTAGAGGGTGAGGATGACCAGACATCTTAGGGTAAAAGCAGTGGAACCCATGGATAGAATAAAATTAATAATTTTTGCCAGACTGTAAAATGCTCAGTCTGTTGCTGAAAATCTTTTTTTTTACCTCATTTCATTAAAATTAATTATTAAAAGATGTCTTCTCATTGCTTTTTTTTTCATCAGAGAAGTACACAAATATTGCTGTTGACTCTCTTGTATTTTCCAGTTCAAATGATGCCTGTTAATGGTATAACTTTTTGGAACTCTGTGTGTGTATTCTTTTACTCCCTGTAGCCTCCCATTGAGGACTGAGTTTACATATGAATTTAGAGTAACTGTATCACATGCTGTGATAAGATATAATGTAGAACTCATACGGTCACTCTTCAGGGATCCATCATCCTATCACTTCATGGTAAATAAAAAGTATACATTTTCCCTTGGAAGACACATTTTCTGGTTGCTGTAAAAGATGCTGCTTAAGTCTTTATTGGCTGCAAGCGTCATTTAACTTAATTTTTCCACTGTTTCTTATTCCGCATTACTGAGTTCACTCATATTCCCTTCCAACAAAGAAGAATATCAGCTGTATATTTAGTGTGTAATGAAGAACAGATTTAATCTAAAGGAAAAAAGTGCGTGTGTATACTGTATATATATTTCTTTTTCTCCTTTCTCCCGTTTTATTCTGTAATGAAACCCTTATTATTTGTAGATTATATTGTAGTGTTCCATCCAATTCTAAATGGTTGTGTCTGTTTCATTGTGTTATAGGGCAAGTGAATGAAGAGACCATTAGGAGGAAAGACATTACATATATTTTTGCCTGGTATAAAGCCAATCCAAAAGTGGGGTAAAACTGCTATATATTTTAATAAATTACAGCAAAGGCTTTATCATACAGATAAGTTTGAATGCAATAAGCAATTTTATACAGTATATACTGTGATCACCCATGAGCCCTATTACACCTCTCTTCAGAGTTTGTTGGCTTAATGTTTCTTATTTCACAGCTTTCCAGCAAGCTGGAGTGTAACTCTGTCCCTTCTTAGGACATATGTTGATGGGGACAGTACTGTATTTCAGCTGCCATCCCACAGCAGGGTCAGTAAGCAGGCCCTGTGGGACCATTACGGTGAAAACCAGAGGGTGCTACGATTAGCCAATGGTGAAACAAAAGGGCCTTGAAGTGGTTAATAGATTAGCCCCAGCTGTAAACAAAGAGCCTCGCAAGCTGCCTTACCAGTACAAAACCACGTAAAACTGTACCTCTAAAACTGTTCTTTGCGCACAGCGGCCTGCTGCTCTCGAGCAGAGTGCTCTAGACACCAGTGAGCTGGCTCTTAGCACCCCATCAGCTCAGACAAATTGTTACTGATGTCCTGAAATTAATGAACATAAACAAGCACATATAAATGCATCCATATTCACAAATATTTCCATAAAACTTTCGCAATACTTTTCATTCATTGCAGATTTAAAAAAAAAATTCTCTCAAAAATTTTTACACTGCATTTGTCAGTTTTTGAACAGAAATAAAATAGAAACATGGAGAATGTGAAACTGACACTCCTTAAAAGTACTTTAAACTTGAAATCTATTAACAGAAATAGTCATTTTGATATCTCAGTATTTTTCTATTTTAACCACTCAAAGAAGTTTTTTAGTCTTAATATGAAACACCTTTATGGACCAAATAAAAGAAAAAAAAAACAATCCATTCAAAAGAAATCCGTGTAACCCTTTAGGGTTACGTTTTATTAGTATGTTTCTTGTAGAATGTAACAGCATCAAAATTAAAAATTAAATATTGAAACTTTAAGAAACAGCAGTATTTGAAAAGTATACAAGTAACAGAAACAGCAAGAAGTGTTTCTCATTTCAAGTTCACTGTAAAGAGCACTTTCTTACCTTTTCATCCAATGTCCATCTTTCTCACGGAAAATCATAATAATAAAAAAATGTTAAATGGTATTTCAAAGATGTTAATTTGTTTTATGAGTTAGAGTACATTTGAACTGCATTCAACTGCGTGTCATTTCTTCCCCCGAATCTGCAGAAAAATGCTTTTCTCAGCACACACCGTCTGGATGTGCTTCCTGTGGCCCAGAGCTCAAGTTTACACAGCTATTAGCCCACCCTACATGAACATTACAACAGGGATATTACACTGGCGGTCTCCCTAATAACCTGCTCTCATTGGCGTGATTCAGGTCCTTCAAGACAGATGTTCAGAGACCAAGCAGGTTCTTCACAATATTTGTGTGTTTCAATAGAGAATGCATTTGTATTTGTGCCGCAATTTAAACACATGTGACCGTAACGACTGAACAGGACATTCAAGGATAATAAGGGAATAAGATATTCTGAAAAAAAAGTGTCTATTTTTAAAACATTAAAGAAAACACTTTCTGTTGCAATGTTAATCACAGCTATACACGAATACATGGAATATATGGAAAAATACATACAAAAATAGAACCTTTTAAAAAAACAAATTTGTTATGTTGCTGATACTGATGATGAGTGCTATGCTCTTTATTTGGCTCTAACAAGAGTTTAATTGAGTTGTTTAACTTAACTGAGTTTAAGTGCACTCTGCTACAGTATAGCTGTGTCCCGTGTCTCCATAATGCTCCTCCCAAAATGTCAATGCTCATTAGAAACACTTTTTAGTCCACATTGCTCCTGTCTTTGTTGACTGGAGAGCTTATTCTTAATAGTTTTTAAGAAAGACTCTAAATGAAAAGATTCCATAATCATTTTGGTGAGAACTTAGAAAGAAACACAAAAAGAAACACTATTGTGGAATGCAAAATGCGTTCTTTAGCAGTGAGCTCTTTCAGAAAAGACTGGTTAAGACACACATTTTTAGTTTCCTATTTGCTTTACTATTCATTAGCAGGATATTCTTTTATGTGTTTAAAAATTACTCTTTTATGGAAAAAAAAAAAGCAACTTAATGAAAAATACAGCAATTACAGAAGTTTTTCTGAGGAAATTCCACTACTCCTCTGGGTGTCATGAAAGTGCCAGAGTCCATCCTCAGACCGTGGAGCAGCACTATCAGTCGGCCATGCTTCAACATCCAGCATGACATTACAAACAGTTTGGGTTCCAGAAAAGGGAAAGCCGAGTTCTTCTTCGCATGGTCGCCAGGCCTCTCTCAGGACTCTCCTGGATCACTTCAGGTAGCTGCTCCTCTCCAGCTCACTGTCGCACTAATTCCGAGTTGTCCTTCATGGGAAAAGATGGACCATGAAATATGTAGACAATGACTGGGAAGGAATGTGCCACTCATTGACTCAGACTCTGGTCAGCGTGAGTCTTTTCATCCCCATTGACTCCTTATTGCAACTCTTTTGCAGAGTGAAATAGCTCTGCCTTTCTTGCTTTGTACCTACCTTTCACACAGATGTATTAATGCTCTCATGGACAATCAGGCATAATGGACAATCAAATATGTAAAAAATGAAATATGTCAGAATTTAAACATACCTATTGATTACAAGTACATCTTATTAAAAGTGTAGAATGTACTTTGTTTCATGCTTCCTAACCCTAATTCTGAAAGGCTGAATGAAAGCCTCGCCATAGAATATATGCCATAATGTGTCAATGGTACGCCAGCATATGGCAGATAATGTCAAGATAGTAAAATTATCTTAGTCATCAATAATAATGTTTTGCCACCACAAGTTTCTGCTGTCTCAGAATTACTGTTATAGGTGGCCAAAACATAAAACCACAACCCTTCCAGACCATTTAGTGGTTTTGTCATTTCATTCTTGCTCTAAAAGTTTCCGCCAGGCCTTGTTTATAGCAGAAATATGATCTCTAAATGAATCCAATGAAACATTTTCTATAATTCATTTTTTGGATTACTAATTAATTCATTTAAAATGATTTAATCTTTGCCCTGTATCTGCATCTATTATCATGTTTTGCTCATTTATATAGACACATTTCTTACTGTGTGTTGTGAAATTCTCACTTTACTGTGACTGAAGTGCTTTTTGCTCCCAAGGCATTGTGGGAATTCTCCTCAGAAGAAACAATGTGTAACAAGCAATCCATCACACAAGTGGTGGCTCTGAAACAGCCTGTGAGGAACTTCTGACAAAGACAAGCTCAGGGGCAGGGCCTGGGTGCAGTGGAGCATGCAGTGAACCCAACCAGCTGAATCGCACTCAACTGCCCAAGGAGAGCCTGGGGCCCTGGTGGAGGGGCCATATTTGCTTTAAGAGACCCTTATGGGTGAAAGCAGTCCCAAGTATGACTCTCAAACTTAAAGAGCTGTGTACACTCATACTAACCCTCTTTATTGTAGGTTACACTCACCTTGACAGCTGTTTGTTCCCAAAGTACCTTTCCCAGGGTGCTTTTGCACCTATTTTACTCAGGTGTAGTGCACTTTGTCACACTGTGTAAGAATCCTTACTCCGCACACACGCGCGCACACACACACACTTTCTGAACCACTTGTCCCATGCGGGGTCACGGGGAACCAGAGCCTACCCGGCAACACAGGGCATAAGGCTGGAGGAGGAGGGGACACACCCAGGACAGGACGTCAGTCCGTCACAAGGCACCCCAAGCAGGACTCGAACCCCAGACCCACCGGAGAGCAGGACCTGGTCGAACCCACTGCGCCACCGCGCCACCGCTGTATATGCAAGCTTAAATGAAAAAGTGTTAGCAAAATTTTGCATTTTACCACATTTTTAAAATTGTGAATACTTTTGAGGTGACAGGGGGTGCGGTGGCGCAGTGGGTTGGACCACGGTCCTGCTCTCCGGTGGGTCTGGGGTTCGAGTCCTGCTTGGGGTGCCTTGTGACGGACTGACGTCCTGTCCTGGGTGTGTCCCCTCCTCCTCCGGCCTTACGCCCTGTGTTGCCGGGTAGGCTCCGGTTCCCCGTAACCCCGTATGGGACAAGCGGTTCTGAAAATGTGTGTGTGTGTGTGTGAATACTTTTGAATGTACCTTCGCACTTCAAGATGTGGTAATGATCTTGGTGTCATATCTGCAGGCAGAGATCCCGCTGCTGGCTCACCTGTTCTGCAGTCAGTCTTCCTATTTGTTCAAGGCACGTCTTGGTTCCAGTGCCCCAGGAGATACTGATAATATTCTGAACATACATCTTTTCAAACCTGGGTACAGGAAGAGCATAGGGGAGAGGGCAAAGGGGGGGGGTGGGGTCAACCCTCCCAGTGCTGCTTGCCTGCATTTCACACCACTGTGACAATGAATGAAGATTTGCATTGCAACCAGGGGAAGATGAGGGAGGTCCCCTTCCAGAAATGACAGGCCCTGGAGGGTTTGGCTCTGGTCAGAGTGGCCCTTCTGTGATCACGCCACAGCCCTGCCAGGTGAGTGCTATCAGCTGTCATGCTGGAGGTGTGCAGATAGGTGCAAAGGACTCACGAAGGACTCCCCTTTAAAACAAAAAAAACAAGACCAAAGGACTTCCTTGTTCCACCCTGCTTTGCTTGCCAGGATCACTCCTTGTCCACACTCCTACCTCCCCCGAAGCCCCAAATAAATCACCACTGGTTGGGGCTGTGTGCCATAAATCAGGGCCCATGTGGGGATGGAACCTGCGGAGTCTGTCTCTCCCAGCCTGGCCTTCACTCAGGATTAATTAAAGGCCTGATATAAAGGCCAGATGTGCTGCAGCTGAGAGCCACAGCCTCTGTGGGACTGGTTGCATTGAGGGTTGCACTGGAAAGGCTCTGCCTCCCACTGCCCTCTACAATTCCTGCCCACCCAGGAGGACCAGTGGACGAGAACAGCAGAGGCCTTTCCCCGATACCATGCATCGCTTGGGATTTTTCTGTGTTTCTGCCTACATGTTTTGGTGCGTGTGTATGTGTTAATATTTGGCTTGTCTGTGCTTGTGTTTGTGCAGACATGAATGTGATCATTCCTGGCAAAATGTGAATGGAGTGATGAAGGTTGTGCAGAGGAGGAGCAGGCTGTAAGTCAAGAGTCAGAATAGGATAGGGTATGACGAGATGATCATTTATTAATCCCTACAGGGAAATTCACACACACAGTGGATTAATGCATGAACAAAGAGTGCAAGAACTCTATAGTACTCAAGGCACTCTCCACTTGTCAGTGTTGAGGAACTGACAGCCCCTTGAGCAGTGTTATGGCGGCAACTGGCTGTAGGTAAGAAGGACCCCCACAAGTGGCACTTTGTGCTCTCTAGCTGAATAACCCAGTGGCTAAAAGAACTCATTTCAAACACTTCATGGAAGGGAAGTGAGCCACTGTCCATAGCAGACACTCATTTCTTCCCCATCCTGGCCTCCTCAGGGGTTAATGGGTGAAGTTTTTATAGGTGTAGGTGACAGACATATGAGTTTGTGTTTTGGTGAGACACCAAATCCATCGCAAGGCAGTAACACTCAGAGTCACAAACTACCAGCAACTTAGTTAATAACTCACCTGAAACATGTGTTTTTGGACTGTGACAGGAAACTGGAGCATCTGGAAGAAGCAAACATGAACACCAGTAGGACATGCAAGTTCCACGCAAACACAGGATTCAAACCCAGGAGCTCTGAAATACAAGAGCCAACTTTTTTCATAAGAGTCCCGTGTTGCATTCATCAAATTTTTTGTACACATCATATTGAGATCATACATTTTTCTTTATGCAAACTTGCTTTTTTCTACAGATGTGTTAAAACTTATAGCAGACTTGTCTTTTATACTAAGGCAGAGATGTAAAGTGTAGTTTAACAGTGGCACAAAAAAAAAAAATAAAGAAAAATGCACTACTTCATGTCATGAAAATGCACACACACACACACACACACACACACACACACACACACACACACGAAAAGAAACAATTAAACTCAATGACATCAATTATGTTAATATCAAGTACTTAGAAGCAATTGTAATAAAACATAATGAGATGCTGTGATAGTCCATTAGCGATTAATGTGCGGTTGTTTGTGCTGTTCCAGCTAGTTTGCTTAGGAGTTGATTCCTGCCCACTGGCAAGAAACTTCAAGAAATCTGAATGTTCATCAGCAGTGTGTGAACTACCATGAAAACACACGTGCCTCGGCTGTCCCTGGGCATAGACCACACATGTGGGAAGTGCATTTGCTTTGATCCTCGACCCCGACTGCTAGACACACTCTTGACTGGGGCTCTGTGAGATGAATGGAGCTCCCCATGAGCAGTGTGTGGTTGCTTAAAGGATCCCAGGATGGTTCCCCCTGCTGGACTATGGTAAAAGTCATCAGGCAAACATGGAAATTATTCATTCATATTTACAAATGGAACTCAGTTTGAGTATTTGGATTGGTTACATATATAACCCATTATTCATGTTCATATCTCACATTTCCAGTTTTTTTTCTTTTAGTCATTTTGTTTTATCTTTCAGTTGCGCTGGCAGTTTTTGTTCTTTCCCCTTTCTTTTAAAGCAGTTGGTAATTTTGTTGTTTTTTCACAGTCTGCTCACCCCTACCTTTATAATATCTGGTGACTGTCTAGATGAAACCTACCACAGTTTGTCACATATGTGTTGAAATAACCTTTCATTTTAAAATTGTATTTGAATCGTATCTCTCTATTAGATCTCCTTTAGAATGTCATAATTTTTGGAAAATATTTGGAGTTGAAGTATTTGATTTACAGACCATAGATGTACTTGGTTTATTTTTTGTTTTTTTTTTGTTTCCTTACGGCGTGAAAAAGCAGTCGAGAAGACACCAGGGCCCCCAGTTCTAGTGGTACACCGGTATGACATATCATAGCTTACGTCCACAAATGGCAGTCAGAGCAGGCCATTGACTTCCTGGGTTGTGAGTGTTTCTTATAAGAATTTTATCTGAGAAATGTCAGCTAAATTATAAAGTATAGTTTAGGTAATGTCCACATATTACACCCATTACATCCTTTTTATGATAGGAAAAAAACAGTATTCATATTCAGAATATAGGGGGCGTGGTGGTGGTGCAGTGGGTTGGACCTCGTCCTGTTCTCCGGTGGGTCTGGGGTTCAAGTCTCGCTTGGGGTGCCTTGCAACGGACCCTGGGTGTGTCCCCTCCCCCTCCAGCCTTTCGCCCTGTGTTGCCGGGTTAGGCTCTGGCTCCCCGTGACCCCGTATGGGATAAGCGGTTCAGGTAATATTCAGAATATGCAACATTTTCCGAGTGTTGCCTTGAATAATCTCAAGACTCATGAATTTTGAAATGCCATACTACAATATGGTTTCACCATTTCCGTATGTTAGCTGGCTGTTTAGATTGGATACTTTCTTTTTTGGTCTTCTTGTCAGTCTTTGTTTTTGCGTTATCAGTACTTCTGATGAAGGAAAACCAAAATAAAAGTTTTTATAACAAAAATCAAAAGCTCCTGCAAGTGGTAGTTTGAAAGAAAATAGATTCCAAATGACGAGAATGAGAAAGAGAAAGAAGCAAAGGAGGTGGAAGGAGATGAAATTTGATTCACCAGCTTGCACTTTTGCCTCCCTCTTTGGGAATTCGCTGCTTGGCCTGGACTTAAATGCAGCCCCAATATAGACAGAAGGTTAGTGTGAGACACAGTCGGCAGCTGGAGGCTTAAACTGTACTGTGAACTGGGGATATCATTTAGAGGAGACTCTTATCTGAGGCTGTGATATCAAACACAGAGAAAGAAAGAATCAAATGTGAAATGATATGGTGCTTGGGAGGTGGCAAGGACCAAAAGTCTCCAGCTCCTCAGCAGTAGAAGAAGAATGCATGTCTAATCATCACTGTAACACTCCATCTCCCTCTGGCTGGAGGGGTGGCCCCCTTCCTTTCAGATGAGGAGCTTTACTCAGCTTTGTCAGGGGTGGGCATCTGGTTACTTGGCTCTTACACTGGTCATAGGTATGACGCCACAGACACAAAGGGAAATTTTGTATGTTGAAAATTACAGGAGTGTGTCAGGGCGGACCGACCAAACAAACAGAAATGTATGAAAAGAAAGTGGCATTTTAAACCTTAAATTAACCTTTTAGTGGTGTGCATGAAAAAGACACTGGAAGTGCAAGACAAAGTTATTGTTATATAACCGATGGTATCAGTTTTACAAATATATATATCATAACTGATATAACTGTTTCCTCATCCAATATTTTGTCCTTGATGGATTAGTCATAATTTTTACTGAAATGCTTAATTCGACAGATGTAGGTGTGCATTCAATTGCCTGATATTTTGACAGATATTCCTCTGAGGCTGGCCTGTTATTTGGGCTGGACTGGGAGTCCAACGCAGTACACAAGTCCCTCCCACAGGCTTCTTTAGACATGCAACAGCTTGGATGGATATCTTCTCTGCAGACGCTTTTCAGATCAATTTGTTACAGACTTCCATAATGGATAACCAGGGATTTAGTTTCATTATTGGTGATCCCCTACTCTGTTCAATGCAGGCCATCTGAAATAGTGGCTTCATTGAGTTACATTTGCGTTGGCTGCCCTTCGACACTAGAAGTCTGGAAAATCAAAGGGGAATTGAGTTCACACTGTACCTCCCTCAAATTTAATTCCCTTTGGGCCAAAAAGTCATATAATTAGTAATGATACAAAAATTTGTTAAACCTTTGTAAACTATAAGGACAGCCAACATTGTATCATACTCTAGTAACACTTTACTATTTATTTTGCACTGTCAGTTGGTGATAGTTGTAATGCTCACTTCTTACTTCTAGCCTTATAGAAAATTTATGTTGGTGTGCGCAACCATCATAAATTTTCTATAAGACCAAAAGTAGAAAGTGACTACGGACCTCCAGTACGAATTAGGACACGGTTGAGACCATCCATCGTCAATAACCGCTTGTCCCGAGTGGGGTCATGAGAAGCTAGAGCCTTACCCGGCAACGCAGGGTGCAAGGCTGAAGAGGGGAGGGGGACACGTTCAGGACGAGACATCACTCCATCTGAAGACACCCCAAGCAAGGCTCAAGCCCCAGATCTGTCCCACAGCGGGCACCGGCTGAACCCCTCACACCCCCATGCCCCCCAAGATGAAATCAGTAGTGCTAATTACCTTGTTCCTGCCTTTTGCAACAAACTATGAACATTCTAACTTGGAGATACATCTATGATTTGGTTATGGCACATCACTTGTGGGGTGGGGAGACCGCTTCCTGGCCAAGAATCTATGTACCCAGGAGAAGATCAGCTGATTCTCTTTTACCCTCCATAGGAGCGGGAACCTTCTCACTGTCAAGTGGGGGTTTCAATAAAAAATCAGAAAATGAGTAAAATCAGGAATCATGGCAGCTAGGAGTTTGTTGTGACAATATGGTGTTTGCTCATTGTGACCTGGCATATGTGTTTCAGAGAGACACAGTATCCAGCATGCTTACCTAGTACAGATGTTAGTGTGGTATCTGTTGGTGTACCTCCCCAGTCTTCCCTGATTCCCCTTGATAACCATTTTCACCAGCTCAAATTAAGGATGTTTTTAAGTTACAAGCAAAACCTAAATTTTTTTTTAGTCATTTTGAGACAAAATCATCTTGAAGAGTATTGCACAGCACAGCCCTGAGCTGGGTAAATTGTTCGAAACTGTATTTGTTGCCTTATTTATAAAGCCAAAGACTGAAAAGGAAGAACTTAATAGAATAATGGACATGGAAATAACAGAGGAGTCGAAAACTGAATGGAGTAGCCCTGCAGTGCTGGTACCTTGTATGTTTGTTCCTGAGGAAAGTAAATGTAGTCACCAAGTTTTATGATTACTTAGTGCCCCCAGTAGATGACTTCTTAGACCATCTGCATACAGTTTACTTTAATGCAAGACCAGACTCAGAAAAACACAACTGGCAGATTCCTTTGTCACCAAAGTCCGAGAAGATCTCAGCCAAGTTGACTCCTCTTTACAAAGTTTTGACACTCTTCCATGTAGACTCTGCAGGGCTCCAGCCACATTGGAGTGACTTATGCCGAAAAGCCTTGGCCACATGGAGCCTTTGCCTCTGTGTACTACAATGAGGTCATTATCTACTGCAATGACTGAGAGGTCTTTTGTTGACCTCAGGGCAGTGCTGAAGTGGCTGAGGTAGGTTAGACTCACAGCTAAGTGTGTAACTGGAGAGCAAGGTTTGAGATATTTTTGGTGGGCAGGGGCCAGATACGTCCCCAAAAACCTAAAAACTGTCATTTGTATCTCATACTGCTACTTTGGCTAAATCCAGCTTCCTTTAACTGAGAATAAAATGGCTAAATTAAGGGATTTTTTATGGAGGCAAGATTCTGAGAAACTGTTTCATGCCTTTGTCTTGAAGAGGATAGACTGCTGTAATGCTCTGTTATTAGCCTGTCTGTACCAGATTACATCCAGATTACAGGAAATACAGAAAACTGCTGTTAGAACTGTTATAAGACTCATCTGTTTGCTCTGGAACATTCATAACTGATGGTTATGCTCCATGGGAAGCTTTTGCTCTATGCATTTTCTTTTCGTGTAAAACTCTCCAGTCTGATGTTGCTAGTTACTAACCTTTTTATTGTTGACAGTTGTTTCCCCATTACAAGACCTAAGGAAACTGGCCATGATAGCAGCACTCCATAGTGGACAGGACTATGAAATGTGAACCTCAACATCAACTCATTATTTCATTAGTATCTAGTGACTGTAATAATGTCATAAATAGCTGTTTAAGTAGGCTTGAAAGTCTTTTTCTAATGAGAGTGTCTGGGAGGGGTTGACCATCCAACCCCCCAGAGGTTCTTTCTCCCTTGCCTTTCGCTTGGGAATTTTTTTCTCTTTTTCCAGTTGCTTTTCTTGCTTGGAAAGCTGGTTTACTTATAGGTTTAATAAATAAAATGGTTCTTGTAGTAATTTAATGTATAGTCACACTTTTCTTTTTTTTTTATATATATCTCCTGATCCCTTGTTCAGCACTCTGTCACTTTTGTGACAAAAGAAGCCAGCTGGCTTCAGGGATAGCTTGTTGCTGCCTTCAAACCTGAAAATCACAGGTTCAAATACCACCTCCACTACCCTTGAACAGGTTACATTTACTTATTTAGCAGATACTTTTTTCCAAAGCAACTTCCAATGAACTCTATGTAGTGTTATCAGCCCACACACCTTATTCACCAAGGTGACTTACACTGTTAGATACACTCCTTACAATGGGTTACTCATCCATACATCAGTGAAATGCAGACTCTCTCTGTCACTCAGAGCATGTCTTTGGATTGTGGGAGGAAACCCACACAGACAGGGGGAGAACATGAAAACTCCACACAGACTGAGTAGGGGTCAACCTCAGACAGCAGAGCAACTCGCTGTGCCACCGCATTATTCACCCTGGTTTTTTACAGTAAATAACTACCAAGCTGTATAAATGGGTAAATAATTGTACCTAGCTTAACACTGTAAGTTGCTTTGGAGAGAAGTGTCAGTTAAATATAGAAATGCTCTATAATAATGAATTGTGATATGTAAAGTGGTGGCCATCTATGTCTCTTTACCACCACTATCCAAAAAGCAGGTAAGGTCCATTTTGGGTTGGCTAATTATTAATGATGGATTCATTTTTCCTCAACTGACTGCCCCTTTTTCAGACTTCATCCTTGTTAAGGTTGACAGTCCTTACAATGTCTTTTTCCAGAAGGGTTGGTAAAATGTACACATTTGCATATTATTGTACATATGTATAACGAGACACACTGCACGTAAACAGTGTTCATTATGAATGTTATTGCAGCTAAAGTCAGTAAATGTAAAGATTTAATGTGTTTACTCTGTTATATAAATTGAAAAGGGGTCAGGACTAATTTCCTGTCTTGCTGCGCATATGCTACCAATCATACAGCAGGGTTCCTACCTGTAGCAAGAGAACAACCTCCCCTTTATTCAAGGATTACAGTAGAAACCTCCCAAAAAGTCACTCATTCCCCAACTGTGTGGGTGTCCATGTGAAGAGCCCATAAGTCTGCCATCATCCTTCCATGCCTATAGACTTCATTCTTAGACAGTTACAAGGGATAAAGGTAAAAAAAATAACAACTAAATATTTATTGCCCATTTTTGGTTTTAAAAAAAAAAAAGACTACTAAATGTTTAACTAGTGAGGTGAGAGATTTACACGCACACTTTCCAAACCGCTCGTCCCATACAGGGTCGCGGAGCCTACCCGGCAACACAGGGCGTAAGGCCGGAGGGGGAGGGGACACACCCAGGACGGGACGCCAGTCCGTCGCAAGGCACCCCAAGTGGGACTCGAACCCCAGACCCACCAGAGAGGAGGACCCGGTCCAACCCACTGCACCACCACACTCCCCTACAAGAGATTTACAGTTCATCAAAATAGTATGTTTAAGTTTTGTGGAACTGGGCAGTGAAGGAATGTTTGTCATTCAAGGAGTTCTAACCAGAAATACAGAATATTAGTTGAGGACTGATGAGATTTCCAGATAGCAAGGAGAGTCACTTACTTCATCACCTAGCCTTCATCACCGCTTGATCCACTTGGACTTAACTTTAGAAGCTATGAAAGTTCAGCATTTTCTCTGTAATTACAAATAAAATTATGAATATCCTGTAAGTTTTAATGTGCTCTTTTGGCCTAATTTTTAAACTTTTTTAAGTCAAGGGCTTTGCATCCTGGGATTTAGTATTATAATGATTAGTGGTGTTTGTCTGTTTCTTAAAATGTTTAAGAAAGTAACAGTTTTTATGATATTGGTTTGCAGCCTACAGTTCATTAATCTTATCCTGAAAGTTCACCCCTTGGATGCCCAAAGCCTGGTCATTGATGGAAAATCATATTGAAAATGAGTCAGAAAGCAATAAGACAGACAACAGAAAAAAGAAACAAAGAAATAACACTACATCTCGCTTAACAGCAGCCCAGGAGCTCAAAAACTGCCTATTCATGAACAAATTAATTTGATGCCATTATTTTCAAAAAGACTGGGAAATTGCAGAAGGTGAAGTTTTCACCGCTGAAGCCAGGTCCCTGATTTCCAAATTAAATTGTGCTTTACAGAGACACTGTTATTTTCTCAAAGTTTTCTTTTTTTTTCAACTTTCTTACTTTCCCAGAATTACTTATTTCCCAGACTCACTCTGCTTTCTTTTTCCTCCCCTTCTTCACTTCTTCGTATTACTTACCATTCAGGAAAGCAGACAACATAGGCAAGCACAGAAAATAGTTCCCAGATAGTCAATTTTCATTGATGATGATGATGATTATTGTTATTATTATTATTATTATTATTATTATTATTATTACTATTGATCATAAAAAGCATCATCTTAATCCTGCCTGAGAAAATTCTTTTCATGTATCCTTAAGCAAAGCTCCTACCCTAAATTGCTGCAGCAAACACAACACAGCTTTATAAATAAGTAAATCACTATGCAGCCATGGCAAAACAAGTCATTTTTGTCACAGAAAATTTCATTGATTACAGTTTTATATTTTCATTTTTGACCTTCCCAAAAAGGTTACCTCAGAGCATTATATTAAGATCAAGTGCAAGAATTTGTAATATAATAGTAGTAACAACAAGTGGTTTTAGTAACATATCCAAGATGGATACACACTGAATTAGGAATATTAAATGTTATTTTTTAAAAAATGGATGAAAAGGTCATAGATTCACATTTTTTTCTCCTCCTATAAGGCTTACGGGTAGTTGTTACCATAGCTTTTAGTGTTAAACAATTTCATGATTCATCAGTACCTGCTGAAAAACTGCAGCAAATTGCTGTTCATTCACCTTTTCATTTCAAATTTTGATTATACTGGAAGAAGCATGGTGCAAACATCACCAAGGTTCTGTCTTACTCCAACATCAGGGTTGTGTTGGGCTCTGTCTTGCTGTAGCGAAGCACACACAAGTAGAGTTGATTCTCCAGTGTGGAAGGCTGTGGAGATGGAAAATCAAATTGGTTTTAATAAGAAGCTCGGCAAGAAAGATATGTAAGCATCATCACCAAATACAGTGCCCTACTCCATACTGAAAAGGGGACACCTTCGTATGTTTTGTCTCTTGGAGTGGAGAGGTCAGTATGTGAACACTATCCCAACATCCAATGTAAAGTTAAAAAAATGCTGACTTTGTAGAATTAACCCTTTAAACACCCATATGGCATATTCTCTGATTTAGAAAAGTTATGTAAAGTCTGCTAATATGGCCTCCCATGACCCAGTGATTAATTAAAAGGTTTTTGTTCTATGTAGCATTGTTAATCATAATTACATCACACATTTTTCACATTTTTACATCACACACCTCAATATGCACCTAGACACGTACTAAGTGATTTTACCCAGGGTCATGCGGTGTTTTGGGGTCTTCCAACATCAGACACCCTCAAGTAGGTGACCCAGCCATGGCTGATGAGGCCCCAGGTGGCATTCACGTAGCACTACTTTGAACCCACCGTTTACCTGTCCTGATCCACATCTACATGCAATCCCCAGAGCCTCACTTACAGCTAATTGTCACTTCCACACCCGCACCTCAACCAGCAGCACCTGGCTCCAATTAAGCACCCGGTGTTAATCGGAGCACTCGACCTTAACAGACACTCCTCAGTCTCTTCCCAGTTATGGAATCTCATTGAGACAACCTTCCCCTTTGCACCAACAATACTCACCGCAGTTCACGTCTTGTTGCTTTTGTCCTTGTATCCGTTTCTTCGATCCCTAGCTCCTGACCATCGTTCTCTCTTCCCGACTTTGACTACGGATCTTCACTCTCACCCTAACCGCCAATCAACCGACTCTTCGTCCATCCCGACAAAGAGAACACGTCTGATCCCTTGGTTCTAAGTAAACGATCCTGCACTTGGGTCCAGCCTTCCCCGTGTCCTCTGTTCCACACTAATGTACAGAAATAACAGGGCAGAAA
This sequence comes from Scleropages formosus, assembly GCF_900964775.1. Classification (NCBI taxonomy): domain Eukaryota; kingdom Metazoa; phylum Chordata; class Actinopteri; order Osteoglossiformes; family Osteoglossidae; genus Scleropages; species Scleropages formosus. The sequence continues at coordinate 3,069,838 of NC_041815.1, read as the reverse complement.
GAAAACAGAAAATGGCAAAATTTAATAAGCTACTCAGTTATTTAGATGTACAAAATTTTGTGGGTGCTTGTGGATAGATAGGTGTGTTTGGAAAAAATAAAGTAAATCAAATTTAAAAAAAATGAAAAGTCATCGCCCATTTTCTACATTCAATGTTCAGACTTCACACTTTCAGTTGCCTCCCTATGCACTCTACCTTAGTTTGCATCCCCCTCCGATATTTCACACCCTGCCATGGCATCAGCTTTCCACTGGCCAGATTGCGAAATATCAGCCACTCTTCCCAGCAGTTTGATGCTTAGAGCCTCTGGGTGCAGGTGCACCCTGTGCAGGTGCTCGACCACCTCCTTACCTTCAGAAATTTACGTTTTCAGAAGGCTCTCGCAATCCTAGAAAGATATTTAGCTATGGAATTATGGGTTAATTGACAAATTAATTTATCTCATTAAAGGAATACGTGCTATGCACTGTATTAAACCGATTGCTCCAGTGTTGTATTCCGTTTCAAGATGTAGTAATAAATGTAATTATGACAGGCTTTAAATGTAGTTACCACCACCCCAGTGGTGTCTAGAGTTTGTGTTAGGAGAGAGACTCACTTTTGTGTTTTAAATTTATAGAATAAATTGGCTGGGAGTATTTGATATAGTAATCTCAGCTGGTTGGCAGAAGATTTGACGCTTTTCAGGACAACTATCCATAGAGTTGCCATGAGTCGTCATCGACATCAACTCGCCGACACCGAACAACAACAACATTTGATTTATTGATTGATTTCTGGTTTTCTTAAGTTCTGTGGAAATGATTGGATTCTGTCTCTTTTTTTGATTAGTCTGTAGTTTTGTTTGTATGTATATGTATATAGAATGTCATTTTCTTACAGTGTATTGTTCAATGAAGATTTTTTTAGCTTTCTCAGCAGGGCAGAAATAATATCCTTAAATCTACCCTTTGTTGCTGGTTTGTGTATTTATTGTTTCAATGTGCAATATGTGGGTTCACACCAATCAGAAAAATATTGTTCTGTTCTATCTCTTTAGCCAACAACGCTGCTAGCAAAGTGGTAATCCATATTTTAAAACACCACATTTTTTAATTAAATTAAAACTCCATTTTGCAGTGAATGGGTTTTTCATAGGAAAACATTTAAAATCCAATTAAAGGAACAATTATGTATTTGATATGGTTCTACCAAAAATGTACTTTATTGCTTCATAAAAAGTAAAATTCTTAACACAGGGGGACTAAAGAAAGAGGCCTTATATACAAGTGTCTTGAAATAGTATCCATTTGCTTATTAATGTCAAAGTAGAAAACACAAGTGTGTAAAAATGTTGCGATGGTGCCTGAAGAATGCTGTGTTTGTCCCAGACGCCAGCATGGAAGCCCACACTGCCCTTTAAAAAACCTCCAAGTTGGTTTAGTTGTGCAAAGGAACCTTTACTCAGTGGAAATATGTTCTCCCACATCAATCATTAAATCCCATTAATAAATTATTCACCAGCCCACAACTCTTGTCAATTCCATGGGGCTAAGGAAAATTTGTTGGGGGGGTTTAAATGCAGATGAAGGAGCAGTGGGGGTATGTGGGCACTCTTTAAGGGCAGCACTCGGATAGGGGACGACAACGTATGTGATGTGGGTCAACATAAAGCAACCTTCTCCAGCATCCCTCACAAACAATGAGTGCTCTGTTTCACCCGCCGCACTACTAGAATGGATTGAGACCCTGGGTCATAGCATGCTGTTTCAATGTGAGTTGCTGGCTTCCTTTTCCATCTGCGTTTCAACTCTCAGCAAGTTCCTTGCATTTCTCTGGCATCCCGTAATTCAGTAAGTGGAATGGGTTTGGTTTCGCTCCTGCAAGAGTACCAGTAGAATGATAGATCGGCAACTAATTGAGTAAACAGTAAGCACAATACCACAGAGATGAGTCTCAAATGGGACATACAGCTATCCTTCTCTATCTCTCACTCTCTCTTTCTTCTAAGACATATAACTCTGCCACAGGGAAAGTCCTTCTAAGCCGCAGGGAAGTATTAGTTAGATTTTTTATTTTTTTAAATAAAAATAATTGAACATAACATAATACATGCCATTTAATGTAAAATAGAAGGCTGAAATACTTATTTTCAGACTTGACAGTTTTCTTCGTAAGGATTCATGCATTTTATGAGAAAATAGAAGTCACTGCCATAAGGCAGAAAAAGTAAGGTTCTGTCTAAAGCTTTGGGATATTGGCATATAGAAAAAAATTATGAGACTCTGGCTTGTCAGATTAGGCTCATAAATAACAAATGGCCACCAAATAGATAAATAAACAATGTTTTTTATTTTTTATTTCTTTATTTTTTTTTCTGTTTTCCATCTGAGTAGCTATGGATTTGAATTGCTATGCAGTTATGGCTATTGTCTAAGAGGGTTCTTCATGAACTATGGGCAGAAAATCAACCCCCGACCCCGGATCATGTTAACAACAGATTTTGGAACTCACAAATATTGTCTTTAAACAAGAATATTTATATTCTTGTAATCAGTGAGAACTGTTCTCTGCTTTGGGATGTATTTTCACAGCAAAGCAGTCTTAGAACAGACGGCTTCTCTGTGCTTGAATTTGGTTTCCCAGCCAAGTGGGCTTTGTAGTTGTGTGTGGCCCCTCACAGGAAATTAAGAAACCTCAAGTACTTTGCGAATATTTGTGTACATATTAACTAGGGCTATTTTATTTAAACAAGAGAAACAAGAGTCAATGTGTGTTCATATCTGGTATTTGTGGTTGCTCAGTTAACTTCTACTGTGCAGATGCATTGAGTCCACAGTTTATCTATGTGGTAAGTTAACCTCAGTATGCTTCATGAAATTTGATTCTTATTTTTCAGATTGTCCAGTAGCATGCATTACTCTATGTAGTCTGTTTGTGAAGAACATATATGTTTATTTTACTATTTCTTTTAGAAATGTATGGAACATTAAATAAAGCAATGTCATGATTCCTGTGTTCAGCTTTCAATATGTTATTGTTATATGTTAATGTTAAACTGCTAAAAGTAAAACTACGGTTGATAGCAAATTAAATCAGCCCCCCTCCCCCCAGCCCTGCACTCTGGAACACCCACCTGGCCTGCTCTGATAGAGCTTTACAGGAAATGTGAGGTCAGAAATCCCATTTAGAGAAAGGCCACCAGTAGGTTCATCTCCAGGCATCAAGTGTCCATGCGTTCCAGGCCCTGGTTTGTACAGATGGTTCTCATATCATGAGCTTAGAATGCATATTTCCCCAACATGGAGAAAGAGAAGACAATATGAGTTTCATTATTTTTTAATTGAGCTGGTCTACTCCATTGTATATTTATGCATGTAAAAAGCTGGTTTGTTTTCATTTGCAATATCCATCAGGTATTCAATTTTAAGAGGATTAGATAATGTAAATTTAACCACGTTCAAGATAGACCTTATGTTTCCATTATCCAAATGCCACTACATTAACAGAAAATATTAAAATATCAGGTATCATCAGAGAAATGTGGAAAATTTAGAATCACTTTGCTGAATAACCATATGTTTCTGCATTTGAAAATGACTTACAGGGTCATGAATGGGTTAAATTTTACCTGTCAGTATAAATAAAGTGCTTCAACACGCATCAAAGTACTGAGTATTGATAGCAACTTTTCCTAAGGTGGGATGCTAGTGGTCTTGAGCTTATATAGGGAGACACAGGGTGTAGGGCAAGCAAATGCTGGATGAGACAAAGCCCATTGCAAAGCAATAACTCACATACATTTGCTTACATATACACACTACAGGCTATTTAGTGAGTAACTCACCTGAAACACATGCCTATAAAGTGTGGGAGGAAACTGGAGTACTTGGAGGAAACTTTCATGAACACATAGAGAAATTGGAAATCCACATAGACCAAGCCAGACAGGAATGGATAGGCCCGGTGCTATGAAGCACCCATGCTATGCATTGTGCCACTAAGTAATTTCCATTTCATTTTTAAAATTAAATATATAATAAAAGGTTACGCTTTTGTTACTGGTGTCCCAGCCATGCTGTATCCTGACTAGCTTTGTACCCTAACCTTTCAGGACAGGCTCTGAACTGCTGTGACTTAAATGTGACTTAGCGTGAGTGAGTGTTACAGTACAATGCGCCAAACACACATATGCTTAAAATTAGTATGATAATAACTATGAAAAAATGTCTTTCACCATATCAGTTACATTTCATTGACCGTATTTTTCCTGATGTTTTGACTATATTGTCTACAAAACCATTTTTTTATGTGTTTGATTTATTTTTGCAGTAAAAATGGAATGACAGCAAACTTCTGTTTTTTCGAGTTGACAGTTATGTGACCTACTGTCCTACTGTCAACTGCACTATAAGGTGAGCTCTGTGTCTAAGAGTGAAAGAGTATTATGTGAAAGCATGTAAGTCAATTAATCACCACCAATGAGCTGGAACACCGCAATAAGCTACTCCCAATGTCTATTTCCCACATGGTGCCTGCAAAGGCAGATCAGTGTAAAGGGGTAAGCATGGGGGAGAAGGACAGATGGAAAACCTCAGACCCATGCTGTGAGCTTGGGTTCTTCTTCATTACTGCATTTAAAAACAATAGTGTGTTTTCTGACTCATTTCTGCAAAAACTACATGCAAAAGCTGAAGCAAAAAATGTATATAATAATTTACCAGGATTTCTGAGACCATACATTTATGTATATCATACAGATTTAATATATGTAATGCAACTGGTAGGAAGAAAAGTGAAAACAAAAGTATGCAAAATGTACTGTAGACTTGATCCGGCAAATGCAAGGTGTGCTGTATTCATAGTACATTTTGTGTATTTGCAAAGACAATACAATTAATTTCAATTCTGTGTTATCATGAAACCTTATACAGAAAAGCAAGAAGGAAATGCTGAACATTTTAAATTCTGTGCTAAAGTCTTCTTTTACTTTTTTCTAGAAAAATATTACTGACCCAAATACAACTAAAGGGATATCAAGAAGACAAAAATAAGAATAAAGTCATGTTTACTTATGAAACTCTGTATCTCTATATGTGTACAAGATTTGAAAAATATTATAATTAGTAGAAATTGTGTTTATATATATATGCGTGTGTGTGTGTGTGTGTGTGTGTGTGTGTGTGTGTGTGTGTGTATATATATATATAACACTTCAGAATAAATGTATATCTTCAAAAAACAATGCAGTTGATTGTAGCTGATGCAGGGAAAACATGAAAGAACTTGTCTTTATCCTGTTTTTGTTTGTATTCAAATAAAGACATATTACGTATAAAGACGTATAAAGACAAATTATTTCATGTTTGAATTCAGAGTAAAATTACAAATCACACCTTTTTTAATAAGCATTTTCCATACTGTCCCTTTTTTTTTTTTTTGAAATCGGGCTTGCGTGTGTGATTTGTATATAAATATAAGAAAAAAGCTAAATGTTAGAAATTACAACACATAGATGATTTTACTTGCCCTGTTACTGCATTCTACACCACTGTAATCACTTGGCCATGTGTTTGTATACAGTATGTTCAAACTAGTTACAAAGAACAGTATCCCAAGTGTGGACACGCACCGAGCCCTGACAATTCATCAACACTTCCCTGAGTAATTGTATTTGTGATATTTTGACACTCTTACTGACCTCTTTTCAGGACACAGAGCTCCAGAACGTGAAATGATATGAGTTCAATCAGCATTCACAGAAAGGAAGGCTTTCAGCTGAATGACAAGTGCTAAATGCCTGTCTGTGTGTGCTGCTTGAACCCATGACTGGATTGGAGCAGTGAGACATGCTGAATAGGAGCAACCCTGTGGTGCATGCTGGCAGCTCGATGACAGGGAGTAAGGGTGGGTCCTTCACAGATGTCTGAGTCCTCACATGAGGCAAGTGCTCATGTCTACTGGCCCTGCACCCCTTTCCCTGCCCTGCTCCACCCTTCGGCAGCCCTCGCATGTTTTACAGCCCTGTCTGTTCCGGGTTAGTAGGCATAGAGCATTGCAGGAGCTGACTTGCGTTGAAAGCTCACCACTGGAATGTGACATAGTTAGACTTTGTCTCTCAGATTCGTATTCCTTTCTCTTAGTCTCTCATTCAGTGTGCTGACCTTTAGGCAAGGGAAGGTACCTCTGATGAGTAACATGTACAATAGCCTTATTATTTTTGGAAATGCGGCACAACCTACACCGGCAGAAAAAAAAAAAAACTTCAACACCTTTAGGATTCAATATATCTCTTGTGTGCAGATTGATAGACTGGTCAATAGATTGCTCTGATATTCTTGGCTTTGCCCTCTCTCTCATCTGTAAGGTATTATTACTCTACTTGGACTTATATCTTTTAAGGTTCCTATTTCCTAGTTTCTCCTGTTCTGAGTGTCATGTTCAACACGCAGAACAAAGTGGCGTGGAGAATTCAGATAGCAGACTGCAGATAGTTGTGCTAAGCAGGTAAAAACACCTGCAGACACATTTGCCTCATGATTTAGAAAAAGACATAAGGTATAATCATATCATACCCAACACTTGGGACAAGAGTCTTTGTGTTTGGGGATTACAAGGAGAACATACGTGGACTTGTAAATAACCAGACCAAATGTTCTTGAGCATGCTTAGTATTTTCAGACTTCTTGTGGCATCGTGCTGTACAAATTTTTTTATTTTTGGATCTCTTTACATTGTAGCCTGTTGTCTCTTGAAACCAGTCAGCTTCATTCCTTTGGGGAATCTCAGCAAGGATTGCCCTCAATGTAGCCATGAAACACTCTTGCACAAAGAGCTGCAGCTGGAAATGTATTGGTGAGTGAGTAGGCCAGAGTTAAAGTTGACATTTCTGTTTGCATTTTCACTTATTCATTCAGCAGACGTTATTCTCCAAAGCCATGTACAACTGAAAGAAAACAAATGTGCGGTTTATCAACAGACAAAGAGATATAGATGCGGACATGGAATTCCATGTAGTCCTTTCGTCTTTTGCCACTGTTTAAACAGTGTAGATTACACAAGTAGTTGCTTATAGAATTTTTGGAGAGACCAAATTCTAAACAGATGATGTTGTGGAAGATTATGGAGAAGACAGGGGGATCAGGAGAGAATTCAGCAGTTCTCAGTGAGTGAGGGAGATCATTCCACATTCCAAGAATGTTTTACATGAGAAAAAGTCCCTCTCACTTTAATTTTACAAAAATTTTCCTTTATTTCTCTAAAATAAACATGTACTCTTACATGATGTTCCATCTATAATACGGGTTTTGCTCTTGTTTCCATTCTTTAAGAGATGACACCTTAAACATTGATTTAATAGCTAAAATTAGCCCATACAGTAAAACACTGAGATGGTTAGAAACTGTCATGTCCCCAGACAAACATAGAAAATCCACCCACCATACCGGCACACAATCAAGCAGGAGGAATGAAAGACACTCAGTAACCACAGAAAGATTGCAGAATGTCTTAGATAACACATGCCTCTCTTGCGATCCTTTCACATCCAAAAACTTCTGAGTAAACCACGTGTCCAACCTTGGCTAAGTCTCTGTACTCTTATTTGGAATAGTGATTTGAACCAGACTCCTGCTTTTCCATGGACAACAGACTTAACCCTTGCCTCAGACCCTTGACCACAATTTGGCCTGCCCCTCAACAGAACTCTGGTACTCGACCTTGCTGACAAACACAGACCTCACTCATCCTTCGTTCATCCAAGATCCTTGCAAAGGGCCCAGGCTCCACTCCAGTAACCCGGCACCCATTGTTCCCTACCTCAGCACTGCTCCATCCTGCATGAGTTTCCTGGTTGCCGCATCCAATAAAACTCCACCCACATCTGTCTTGGCATTCTTTGTGACAGTTGTTGTTTCATGCCCTATTGATGTCTTAGAACTGGATTTTACCGAATTATTCCATTTAAATGTGTTCTTAGTCTTATTCTGATTTTTTTTTTTTTAAATAAAGAAAAACTTTTTATACCAGAAGAGGAAAAGTATTTTGTGAGGTTTTTGTAAATTAAAAGTACATATGGTACATTGTGCTAACACTCATCAAAAATTGTTGCTCCATTCTTTAAAAGAATTTTCCTCATAGAGGACAAGTGCCATTCCACTTTGAACACACAGCTGCCTTTGATAATACATGACTTATTTCATAAGAGGTACAGTGTGTGCTGCATGTCACAGGTAGATATTTTAATGGTTACAGGCTGAGGGTCAGATATTCCTCAGTCCTCTAAAGCCCATGAGAATTGCATTGAATGATGCTAAGTCAATGTCTGATATATTTCACTGAAGGGAAACAAGGCTGACAGATAACAACTAATTTTGGATTATCACCCTTCAGAAGATATAGATTCAACACGTAGTTTAAGGTAGTTTTGAGGTCAATAGTTCTGAGGTTAGAAAACTTCAAGAGCAGGAAGTATATGGTGTAAGAGATCAGCTGCTCATTGATAGTGTTTGGGAACAGCAGCATTTTCACATTTATGAAGTAGTAGCAATAGTTGCAGTGACCCGCAAACAGGTAAAACTTAAAACTGTACTGAAAAAAGTTTTAATTTTCACAAGAATAATTTCCTAGTGATTTAAAACTTCTGATGTACATGGTTGTTCAGAATTTAATTATTGCCTGCATGCACAGTACATTTTGAAAGTATGTATAAACATAATATTTGGACGTGGCACGATCAGGGATGGCTATTACTGTACCGTCACATAGATGTAAAGCATGGTGATCGCAAGTGCAGAGCCTATTTACAATTGCACAGTGCAAATTGGGAAATGCAGTGCAGACATGCTACAATAAACATGGAACAAAGAGACACTCAGGGTATTTATACAAAGAAGTAAATGAAAGAGCGGTATGTGGCTGGAACTAGGACACAGAGGGATGCCGGAAAAGAGCACTGGAACATGTGACTTGGACAGGAGTACAGAAGACTGGCACAGACAGGACAGGAACTTGGGACTGGATAGTAAATATACTAGGAGTTGGGAAACTGGTGCATAAACAACGATTACTAAGATATCACAAATATGGCAGTAGAGAGCTAACTGAGAATCCACAGCCTTGCATATAGGTTTGTTTTGTTCCTTTTTTACCTGTTGGTTGCTGTTTGTCATATAACAAACCGGTGTGCGGCGTTGGGTTGATGGGACAGATTAGCATCTCCCATGATCACTGGGGTTTTACTCCTATGGGTCATGACAATAATTCATAGAAATTGATAATTATTTTATAATTATTTATGTAAAATTTATATGACACAAGGATTAAGAAAAAGATGCTAGTGAGATTGTTTCCTACTCAGTTATAAATTATTTAATTTCAGAACACGTATTCAGATTTTTTTGGATGATTACATAAGTTACTGGCACCTTGCCAGAGAAAGCACCATTTCTTGATAGATCATACTAAAGCTTAAATGAGGTCCACCTGGGATGATTTGTAATCCAACTGTGTTCAGTTGCATGGAGAATTTACTACTGAATTTGTAAGTACTTAGTGTTTTACAACAAAAACAGGAGATCATACCACTTACATTGATGTTTACATTTATTCATTTAGCAGACGCTTTTGTCCAAAGCAACATACAACTCAGTAAAAGTACAACTTATGCGTACATTAAGAGAAAGAGACATAGTTGCAAACGTGTCATTTATGTGGCCATGAAGACCAAGGAACTGCCTATAGAACTTTGAAATTAAGTTTTTTGTAGGCAAAAAGTTGGAGAAGGCCAACTGAAGACTGACAAATCTTCTAAGGACCACAGATAAGTCCACTGTAGGAAAGAAATGAAGGCAAAAATCAGAAACTAACAAAATCCATGTGTCTCATTGAACCAAGAAACTGGATAACAAGTGACTAAAGACCATCTGCACCACTGACAGGATTCTGGAACTCATTGGCTCAAACTGAAAATGCTGTTCAGGGTTTTACTATGCTTTTACTATGTCTTCAGCATTTCAGAATTTGGGAGAGTATCTAGGCAGAAGCCAGAGAGAGGTCAGCATTAAGTCATGCCTGAAGTTTGCCATAAACCATGTGACAAACCCTTAAACTTTTTGGAACAGCCTGTCATATTAGACTAAACTCATATACTTTGGCCTGGAAGTGCAGCTTTGAGAAAAACTAATAAAGATCACCACCATCCTAAGAATTAGGCATGGTGCAGAACCATTGTTCTGTGCGGTTGCTCCTCAATGGGAGTGACTGGGTGTTTTTTCTAATCTAGTGCAAAATGGATTGAGATGCCAAAAGGCCAATGTTGAAGGCAAAAAAAAAAAATAACATAATCTGCCAGGGCAATGACCAAAACACACACACACACACACACATTTTCTGAACCGCTTGTCCCAGTCAGGGTCACGGGGGAACCGGAGCCTACCCGGTAACACAGGGCGCAAGGCCAGAGGGGGAGGGGACACACCCAGGACGGGACGCCAGTCCGTCGCAAGGCACCCCAAGCGGGACTCGAACCCCAGACCCACTGGAGAGCAGGACTGTGGCCCAACCCCAAATGGTAGGTAACTGAAAGTAATTTAAGTGTTGGTAGCATAGCATTGTAAGTCACCTTGCACAAAAGTGTCATTTAAATATATACTGTATAATGTTTTGGTCAAGGGGGGTGTGGTGGCGCAGTGGGTTGGACTGGGTCCTGCTCTCTGGTGGGTCTGGGGTTTGAGTCCTGCTAGGGGTGCCTTGCGACAAACTGGTGTGAGACAAGCGGTTCTGAAAATGTGTGTGTGTGTGTGTGTGTACCTACCATTTGAGAGAACATTACTTCTGTAAGATATAGGGGGTTCAAACTGGCATTCACATGAGCAACACATAAAATACTGTCTATAAAAACAAAGATTTCAGAATTGTGAAATGGTTCAGCCAAATCGCTATCTGAATTTCCTAGAAATTTTGTGGTATGACCTGAAAACTGCTGCCTGCCAGCACTATCTGTGAAAATGGCAGATATGAAGCAACTTTAAATAGAGGAAGAATGTGCTAAACGTAATTACTTTTAATTGATATAACTAAGTTTTGCCAAAGGTAGATCCAGTTAATGATGACTCAAGGGATGACTGCTTTTGTAAATGGATAATGTTAGGCTTTCATTCTTCAGACAGACCAACCAACAGACCGACCGATAGATAGATAGATAGATAGATAGATAGATAGATAGAAGAGCCAGCTATTTCCAATAATTAAAATTTTATGTGTCGCAACCAACAAATAATGAATAAAACATAAATTACCAAGTTAAAAGTGGGGTGATATGTCTAAAAATGCTGAAAACATAATATATTTGTGTTCACGCAGAAGGGCATTTCATTTGCCCTCAGAATGATTCCGTTTTCCCAGTGAAGGAGGTATAATTTCTTTTCTTGAGAGCAATGCTCAATGCTTCTGTCTGCCTAAGAGCAGATCAGAAAACACAGTTTGTCTCCCATGTCAGAAGGAACCAGGAAAAATAGCCCCTTGTCAAGGGCAGCAATGTTGATCAGTTAGCACTTGATTTACTCATTTTCATGAAATAAAGACATTATGAAAACAACTTTGCAACTGTATAGTCCCCACACACTGAAATGTCTGCCAAACCCCATTTTACATACACAGTGGATTTTTCAGGCTAAACGTGTCCCATTTCTGGGAAACTTTGAGTGGTGAACCATGTAACACCAGCTTGCCACTCTAATTTAAACATGTAAAAGGATGGTTTCGGTAGGTGTGTTGAGGGCCAAAGCAGTGGCATGGCAATGGGCAGGAAGCAAACAACCCTCTGTGTAAATTTATAGCATTGCTTCTCTCAGTGTCTTGGGCCACACAGCAAGCCAGGACCTCTGTGGGATTGGGTCGAGGAAGGAGCTGAGAGAACATTACTGCTGCAAGACGGAGGGGGTTGAAATTGGGACTCCAGGGCAGCTTTAGTAAAGCTCAGCCCCCTCCATGGTTTCCTCTTGGTGTGGGGTCCACGCCTCAGCTCCTTCATGCTCTCCTTCTTGGACTGAGGTTGACCCCCCCACACCCCCCTGCCTACTGCTCCCTGATGATTTGAAGACCCAGTGCAGATTGGTGGGAAAAAGAGAGACTCGCTTAGCTATTAATACCACCGCTTCCCTGCTGGATCTCAGAGGAAGGTCCTGACAGGAAGGTTCCAGAATGGTCTGCTGGGGACAGCCCTCCCATTTAACCCCTTGCCACCCATCTCCCCTTGCAAGTCAAAATCTGGTGCTTTGAAAGTTCACTGAGGCATAAATGTTGAGAAGCTTTTCGTGTGTGAGTCCCCTCCCCAGGTCCCTCTTTAAGAGCATTAATAAACGTGATGTAGTGCTTACAAAGGTTGCGTAGACAAGGAGAAAGGTTTTTCTTTCTGTCTAGCTTTTTATCTGCCTATCTGTAAAATCACAAAGCAAAATATTGCTATATTTAATTATTATTTCAGAGGGAACAAATGTCTCCTCTTGCAACAAACGGGAGCCTTGCATATTTTTTATTGATATGTTTTTAATTTCTCTCAGGTTCTACAGTGAAATTGCTTTCTGTTACTCCAGTTTGTGTCATGAATTTTTCAATTTTAACTGTTGGCCCATGAAGAATTATTGTTAAAAGTCTAGATTAGCTATTTATCAGCAATATAATATATTCCAATTTCTTTTTTTAAAACATTGTGATTCATTACCAATGGCATCAGAATTAAATTTTACATTATAACATTGTAAAATATATACATTGTTCAAGAAACTTTTCATAGTAGAAGACAAAATGTTTATATATATATATATATATATATATATATACACACATACATACATAATATATGTATATAGGTAAAATATATTTGGGGGTGTGGGGGCACAGGGGCATGGTGGCACAGTGGGTTGGGCCACAGTCCTGCTCTCTGGTAGGTCTGGGGTTCGAGTCCCGCTTGGGGTGCCCTGTGACGGACTGGCGTCCTGTCCTGGGTGTGTCCCCTCCCCCTCCGGCCTTATGCCCTGTGTTGCCGGGTAGGCTCTGGTTCCCCCCGTGACCCTGTATGGGACAAGCAGTTCTGAAAGTGTGTGTGTAATATATTAGTTTTAAATAATAATAAGAAGAAGGAAAGCCTTTTGATGGTTATGTTTTGATTGTGTGTGAACATTCTGGAAAGTCCCTGGTTCATCTGGGATCAGACACCAGATCAGCTTTTGTGGTGGGGAGACATTTTCTAGTTCATAAGGCCAGCTGCAAACTGGTGGAGTGTACAGCCAGAATGTGTGCTCCATGCTCGAGAGGGATTTTTCACTAATCAAAAGGTAATTTGCTCGTTTTGGCCTCTTGCAAATGAAATCAGACCCAACGAGCTGAATTTATGACGTGCCTGCCAGGTTTTCTATGGTGCAAATCTCCCAGTAACATGCTCTCCTGGCCTTCCTCTACCCACAGCTGGCTTCCATTACAGCCCTGTACAGTAGCCATTCTTTTTCCGAGCCCCCCTCCTTCCCCTGTGATGGCTATTAGAAATGTAACCAACTGGTGAGGGAGTTTGTTACAGTTTTATGTGACACAGGTGCCCCTTTAACTCGTACGGGTGGCAAATTTAACCCAGACAGCAAATCATATCTAATCCAAGCTGTTTGTGCAAAGAATAAAACATCAGTGTTTATAAAACATGAACTCAAAATCACAACATGTGATTTTAATTTGGACATTGTGTCAAATATGGAAAATATGTCTTTCATTTTGCCCCAAGATTGTTCCTTTATAAAGCTGAGCTGAATCATAAAAATTGCAGGCATTTCCTCACAGGAGAGGCTGAAACAACATACCTTTATTCTACCACTTCATTCTCTTGTGGCTCATAGTGCTGGGGTTAGCGAATGTAAGAATATTGAGGGGTACATTTCACCTGATGACATGTTGCAACTATTTTTATTGTCTACTTAAAAATGACAATCACTGCATTGCAGAAAGATGTTCAAATTCACTGTTGGGGGTTTGGAGTCACTGGATCCATGAATCCAGCAAATACAGCTGTCCTCCTCTGAAGGTATCTAGTTTGGTGTCAGATTTCACAGGCTGCTCGCCTTGACCTGGTGGAGAAGATCCACTGTCCCCTGCAGGGTCACTGTTCCATGCTACCAACATATGTGTCAATCTCAAGTTACACCCTCCTCCTCTAGTTCCTGAACAGACCTCAAATGACCCCAGATATTCCACTTTGTCCTGGCTGCAACCATTTGGCTCAAAGCATTGTGTTCTGCAGTTTGCCATAACTCGTCCCCTTCTGCTGATTCTCAAACTATGGCACCACCATCTGGTTAAGCTGTCCTGGTGAGCTACTCTCCAAGGCTGGTCCAATGCAACCACCATGTGGAATGGAACACAGCTCACCCTGTTGACCTGCAAGGACTTCTAACTATAAACTCTTAGAAAACTGTATACTTAGAAGACTACATTTAAAAAGATTGTGAAGATCTTCATGGCTTGAGTACACTCAAAACCTGTGATATGGCTAGAAAGCTTTAGAACCAGTTATAAAACATAAGCAGTTTATGCACTTTATTATAGTGCACTTTACATGGCACTGTAATAACTGTGAAATAGCAATAATCTGTTATGAATAATACTGTAGCGACCCACATTACTGGTTTTATGTAAATAGTTGCATTCTGGGAAATCTGTAAATAACGTGTGTAACCACCGGGGGCACGTTCGGGGGAAATGATGGGGTGACCGTGTTTCCCACTTTGTTGAGAAGAAGCTGGGGGTGCTAAGCAGGTTGGGAAGGCTGGTTATAGGTGTAGGATCTGGATGAAATGGGACTCAAACTCTAAATCCACTGGAGAGCAGGACCTGGTCCAACCTACTATGCCATTGCACCCCCCTTGGTTTTTGAAATAGTAGAATATAAATTACAATTAAATGTTTGAAAGTAGGTGGTGCAGTAGGTTGGACCACAGTCTTGCTCTTTCTTTGAGTTCTGCTTGGGGTACTGTCTTGGGTGTGTCCCCTTCTTCTCTGGCCTTATGCTCTTTGTTACTGGGTAGGCTCCGCAACCCCATATGGGATAGGCGGTTCTGAAAATGTGTGTGTTTGAAAGTGTGACACCTGTAATGGTTTGATGGGATAAGATGATGGGAACAAAAAGATTTTCACTGAACTGTAAGTTTATTATAGACAGGTCAAGGCATCCAGAAGAAGGGATTTAGAATTCTAGGCAGAGATCCATATTCCAGAACCAGGCTTCTTGCTCCTTCTCACCTCCTCATACAGGTGTAGCATTTAAAGGACTTTTTCACTGGGGGCAAAAGGAGGTTAAATAGGAACGCTAACATACTGCTAAACAATTATAACCAGTGGTGCTCAGATGTTGTTTGTTAGCTGTACCCATGACAGCTTGCCGGGTGTGAGTGACATAGACATGTGTCCATTTCAGGTGTCACAATACATTTTTTTCAGAAACACAACTATTGGAAATTACTTTGTGAGAAAGCTCATTTATGATAACAATCAAGCTTAACCCTAACTCTAATGTCAGTAATCTCACACACATCATCTAAGCTGCTTGTCCCATACAGGGTCAGGGGGAGTCAGAGCCTAACCCAGCAACACAGGGCACAGGGTTGGAGACACACCCAGCACAGGATGCCAGTCCATCACAAGGCACCCCACACGGGACTCAAACCCTAGACCCACTAAAGAGCAGGACTCTGTCTAACCTGCTGCTCCACCGCACCCCTCCATTGCTAGTCTTGAATAAAATATTACATTCACTTACGACGTCTCGTTTCACCCACACCAGGTTAGGTAACGTAAGCAAGCCTTCAACTGAGAAGTCCACCATCCGGTTTAGCAGGCACTGCCGACCAACGTCTGTCAGACAAGTGCTGTTTTGCATATAGCTTGATTATTATCTGCTACAGAAATTGCTACCATCTGGTCAATTCGTGGCTGATGGTTGCATAGTTTATGTATGAAAACTGTTGGAATGTGAACAAATACTTCTTTCACTTACTCTCATACCCTAATATAGCTTAAAAAGGTTTATAGAAAACCAGAAAGGTTTGCTGACCAGGCTTTATAGGCAGCTGCTCTTCAGTTCCCAGTCAACTCTGTGGACATCAACAGACAGTAGATTTACATCTGTGGTCTATTGCTGAAGATTGTTTACAATACATTATATGGATTACTAGTGTTTATGCACCTGGTAGACCGAGTTTAAATCCAGGCATCCAGCGTGCTCTCAGCTGCTCACCTACCAAATGCTGGGAAGAAGCTTATACTGAACAGAACTCAAATTCCATTTCACTTTCATGCTCAGTGTAAATTAGGCCGACGTTTTTTATTTAGTTTTAAATTCAAAATTTTAGTGGCAAAAGGAGGTACAAAAATTGCCAGTGGCTGCCCTCCCCTCCTAGGCGTTCTAGATAGAAAAAGACTTTTAAGCCAGTTTACACCGTTTTTATAACATTGCTACAGTCATGAGACACTAACAAACTGATAAATTGTTGTCTCATATAGACTTGGTCACACCCATGACCACATGCCCTGCTCCTGCACATGCATCTGATTCAAGAGGCACGGGATAAAAGGACGGCTGAGACACTCCTGAGTGCAGAACCTCCATGAGAGCAACCACAGTGCCTCGCCTGAGTTCTTTCCCGTGTGTCATCTTCCTCCTCGGCTCCTGGACCCTTTGCCGTTGTCTTCCTGGTTCTGACTCCTGCCTGCCCCTCTGAATGACGTTCGCTGATCAACCGACCTGCACCTGGCCCTGATGATTTTCCTGCCTGCCCCTCTGGTTATTCCTGGTACTGCATCTGAGTCCGTCGGCTGGATTCCCGAGTTCTGCCATGACAGACTTATCCACCATTACATGCAGTCATCATTTTCTGTCAATGTGGAGGGCTGGTATTTCAGCCGCCTTTCTCAGGTCTCACCATGTGGAATCAATGCTCCATTAATAAAAGCCTTTAAATAAAATGCAGAAATAGCAGTTTTTCTTTTTCTTTAGTGTCCACGTTGTAACCTGGCTCCTTGTGAATGCCATTTTGATGGTCCGTTACAACAGGAAATTCCTGATTTAAATGTATGAAGGTCTTCTGCTTTTTCTTAGTTTTACCAATTCTGCAATAAGGAGAAACTGCAATGTACACAGATACATTGTAACTTCCGACTTCAGATAAGAGAAACCATCTCAGTTTTGTGGTGTCTGAAAGCTAATGGCCTTGTTAGTAATAAGAACACCAGTAGAACTGATATACTGTATAAAACATTGAAAAATTAGTACAGCTATCAAACTGATCCGGGAATTGCTGCAGATGATCTGAAAAGATACGTTTCATTTCCTGGTGAAACTTGCAAACTGAATGCCTTTTGGGAAAAAAAATCCAGCAAGTGTACTCAGATTTTGGATATAGGTTTTTTTTTGTTTTTGCAATAAATGAATGATCTACTAATACTTTGTAGCAGCTTTCAATGGAAACAACACATGGAAAGTTTGTCAAGTCTTAACCTTTCTGTGACGACAATGGAGAAAAGAGCAAATATCAGGACCACACTGGAGTTTGCCCTTTTGTAGAATCCAGACCCCCCGTAAAAGTTATATAAGAACTCTGGTTGTATTTTACAGTAGCTCTGCATTCACACAGTGTTCAGCTGTGTTGATTGTCAGCATTGCTATCAGTATCTGAGTCAATTCAAATCATGCAAATCAACAAATGAGGTTGAAAAAAACTGCGTCTCTAGTTATATAGATCTGGTACAATATTTGTATCTACAGCCATACCCAGTGTCAAATTTTTACACAAAGCACATTTTAAATTGCTATGCAATGTTTAATTATAATGCATGTGTACATACTCTAGCTAAGAATGTTAATCACAGAAGATTATTTCAGTGGTGCTGTGCTACATCCAGGTGGTACTCAGCAAACTTGAGACGAGCAGCAATGTTTTTTTTTTTTTTTTTGGCCAGTGATTTCCTTCATGTAACCTCCCATGAAGACCACTCTTATTCAATGTTTTCCTTGTGGGAGACACATGAGCACAGACATTATCAAGAACAAGACTTGTCAGCAGATTCTTAGCTGTCACCCTAGGGTTCATTATGACATGGAAGTTTGTATAACTTGCCCATGCATTGATCTTTCTATGATGCCCAACCCTAGAGATAGTAGTAATGTGAATGTACTGTAAACTGATGGATGTCAAAGTCTTTAGAAATCCTTTTGTAACCCTTTCCAGTCTTCTGAGCTTAAACACCTCTTTTTCTGGGGTTCTGTTAAATCTGTTTTGGTCAAGCCATTCTGCATTTCAGCAAAATTATGCTGTGAAAAGCTGGTATCTTTTTTTCAAGGCAGGCCTCTCAAACCTGCAGCTCAATTTATTGGAGCAGTTCACTCATTGAAATACTTAATTCCAGTTATTCTCTTTCAAGGATGTTGTTATCATGGAGGTTCACAGACTTCATGTGTACTTTTTCCATCACTGCCGTTCATTGACATAACAATATGTTCAATAAGGGTATAGAAAAGTGAAATGTTCTGTGTCTTTGTTAAATAATACAGCCTTTGTTTAATATTATGACTTTAAAGAAGATCAGCTCACATTTTAAGGGTCATTTATGCAAAAACCTCAAGAAATTCTAAAGGGTTTACAAACTTTTTCTCACAGCTGTGAGTGTTTTAATGAGGTGTAAATATTGATGTTATGACATATGAGTATCAAACAACATAAAACTCCATACATAACATTTTAAAAGATCTTGAGTCAACTGGATTTCCTTTTCAACACAGGGCTTCCTTGAAGGAAATATGTGTCTGCTTGTTGGTAAAAGTCTGTTTTGTCTTGTTCAGGCTGCTATGGCCAGTTATATACCTACACATTGCTTTGTGGTCTATTGATTCAACAAAATTTGTTCCAAAGCACACCAATCAATTGAGAATAGATGCTCAAGAATGCATTATTTTCTTGTAGTTTTGCATCTGGAACCCTGTTAAAACCTGAAGTACTCCTGCATCCAAACTTGCTGTAGAAGACACAAAAGGTCATTTTATTTTCATAACTTGCCAACTCTTTTTTTGTTTTTTTTTTTTCTTTGAAAAAATATTACTTATCAATTGCCTTTCTTTGCATCCTTCTTTAACCTATGATATTGGATGGACAATTTGCCCATGTGTGATACCACATCACAGAACCCATTTTTTGGCATACAGAAAAGACAGCTTTTTATGGCTGACCTAAATATGTCACTATTACAGGAATTTCAGTGTGAGACTGGATTTTGCTCTAAAAAATACATCATCTGTCCAAAAGCTCTGAGAAGGACCTGAAAAATTAGGGGTGCTTTACACACACACACACACACACACACACACACACACACACACACACACACACACACACACACACACATACATTGTCTGAACCGCTTGTCCCACTGCAAGGGGGTTCTTTATACATAATTTTACTTTAATATATTTAAATTTACATTTGCATTTATTCACTTAGCAGACACTTTTCTCTAAAGCGACTTACAATGGATACTATGTAGTGTTACTAGCCCACACGCCTTATTCACCGTGGTGACTTACACTGCTAGATACATTACTTACAATGGGTCACTCATCCATACATCAGTGAAACACACTCTCTCTGTGTGCATTATAATACATTTTCATGCTACAGGATGAGGAGAAGTGCACCTGGTTCCAGTCACTGCCCTGTCATTCAGGCCTATTTAAGATGAATGTCAATATTCTTTACTTTATGTTACAATCCTTCTAGGTTGACACTTGGCCCAGTGGCTGGAAAGACCTGTAACAAGAAACATTTTTTGATTTTCATGAAATATACAAACGGGGGGCGCGGTGGCGCAGTGGGTTGGACCGGGTCCTGCTCTCCAGTGAGTCCGGGGTTCGAGTCCCGCTTGGGGTGCCTTGTGACGGACTGGCGTCCCGTCCTGGGTGTGTCCCCTCCCCCTCCGGCCTTCCGCCCTGTGTTACCGGGTAGGCTCCGGTTCCCTGCGACCCTGTATGGGACAAGCGGTTCTGAAAATGTGTGTGTGTGTGTGTGTGTGTGTGTGTGTGTGTGTGTGTGTGTGTGTGTGTGTGAAATATACAAATAACAGAAAACACACACACACATACATTTCTAAACTGCTTATCCCATACAGGGTCACAGGGAACCAGAGCCTGACCCAACCACTCAGGGCATAAGGCTGGAGGGGATACACCCAGGATGGGACACTAGTCCATCACAAGGCACCCCAAGTGGGACTTGAACTCCAAACCTACCAGAGAGCAGGATTTGGCCCAACCCACTGAGCCACCACATCACCTTAACAGAAAACATTCAAGTATATTTTCTGAGTGGGTGCAAATGCCCCATCACTCCATAAATCAAAGTAAGTACATTTGATTTGCCCTGAAATCATTCTGGTGACAAATGGAGGGAAAAGAAAAGGAATTTGAAGAAGGGAAGTGAAAATTTCTAGTCAGTTCTCAGTTCCTCAAAATCCACATTCCATAATCTATGTATAACTCATAACACCCTGAAAGGAAAACTCTGTTAGGAATCTGGATTTTACTCTCAGATTTATTGAGTACAATGACCTTATTCTCCAGACTTCTGTATAGTCATATATAATACGAACAGTATGTATTTGTTCAGGAAGGCTGGGAAGGGCATTCTCCTTATCGACTGAATTATAAAACACTGAAGCATATGAAGCATCAGTCTTGCATTTCAGCTTAAAGGCACTGAGCGGGATACCAGCTGAGGCAGCGGGAAATGATAGGAGAGGGAAGGAGGGGTAACAGTATCAAGCAACAGTTACAGCCCAGACAGGAAATAA
The DNA here is from genome assembly GCF_900964775.1 of Scleropages formosus. Lineage (NCBI taxonomy): Eukaryota > Metazoa > Chordata > Actinopteri > Osteoglossiformes > Osteoglossidae > Scleropages > Scleropages formosus. The sequence continues at coordinate 3,048,981 of NC_041815.1, read as the reverse complement.
GGAGAAGACCAGTTCCCTGGATCACAGACAGAACCAGTAGAGGGAGATCCAGGCTGTGCAAGGTAACATTCAGGTCACAGAGAGCAGGGTTTCCCCCTGTGATTCTCATACTTTTCTGTTCCCACATCCTCCAAAATCAGATCAATGGGGTGGATTCACACAGAGGTGGACTGGGCCAAAAAAGCTGTCCTTTGGTATTTTTCCTATTCCCACTTCTTCCCTTTTGACATGCTGATAGCACATCTTTATTCTAGGATTTCTATACTCTTCTTAAATAAAGGTATAGTAATGTGTTTTCCCATAAAACACTGATGCTTTAATAATGATAAATAGTTTTGATAGAGGAGAAGCATGGTGGCCCAGCAGGTAATGCTAATTCCTCACAGCCCCTGGGCTATTCGGATGTAGGTTTTCATGTAGCTCAGTTTGTGTGGCGTTGGCATGTTGCTGCCAGGCTTTAGTGGTCTTCCTCCCAGAGTGAGTGACTGAGTGAGTAAATGTGTATAACTATGCTGCAATGGGCTGGTGTCCCATCCAGGGTGCATCCTGACTAGCCAAACATCCTCTGCTTCTGACAGAAAACAAGCTGTATCCATGCCCTCACCAGCTCAAGCTGTTAACATGATTGAGTCAGAGTGAGTGGATGAGTGAGGAAGTAAAATACCAATATTCCATCTCAATGTTTTTTTTTGTTAATGAAAAAATAAAATCTTCTTCCGACATGTTAAGGATTGATATAGGTCTCTTCAAAAGGTCCAGATAGATTTTCCTCCTATAACACACTACACTATCATCGTCCCCAGTGTAGTGTACGTGACTTTAGCCAAGTGTGGCACTGACCCTGCTGTACATCTTGTCCATCCATGATTCTAAGAGACATTTTTGTTTGGCTGTGGTCTTGGACTACAAGCTGGGATGTGAAGAACTTTACACTGCCTTCATTTCCGGTCTATCTGACATAAGGTCTCATGTTTCAGAACAAAGTGTCTGTTCTGTAGAACAACATTTATCTTCAAGTATTGTGCCCAGAAACGGATAGTTAATCAGCTCACATCTACGTTAGCTGTGTCTCATGTTTACATTTAATTAAATTTTAACATGGATCACTGCTTGAAAAATTCCCAGAACTGATTTCATACATACATAGTTAGTATAGAATTTTCTAGAATGATTATTCACTTCATAAAATCACATTTAAATGTTACCTGGTAGAGAGATTTTCTTAAGTAAATTTCCTGGGCTTGCACACATAAAAGCTTCTAAAAGTTTGTGTAAGGTATAATTTATTTAGTTACACGTTTTAAAGTATAGAGAATTTGCAGCAAAAATAATGTTCATTCATTGCAACATTATTGTATTATCATCTTCATTACTAATATTCAACAAACCATTTTAATTAATTTTTAACTGAAAGCCCAATAGACTTCTAAGCAAAGACACAGAGACATAGTCCATTTTAAACATGTTCTCTGCAACATTTTTCCTCCTGGTAGGTGCTTCTGTGAAAGCTAATGTGAAAGTGAATTGTTGAAATTTGTCTGAAGGACATAGGTCAAGGTCTGAATCCTCGTCTATATATATATATAAGTCTGCATCTAGGTATGATTACAAGTCTACATGCATGTGCTTCTAAGCTGGTCCTGAGCTGCATCTGCATCTCTATCAAGTGCAATGCTGTACGAGCCCAGGCTAGAAGACCTGATGAGGGAATGAGAGATGCAAAACGACCCATGGTATAAGATAGATAGATAGATAGATATATACTTTATTGATCCCACAAGGGAAATTATTAGATTATTAACAGAGCTCCACTGCATATACCCCGCCCCATGTAGGCCTCCTGTGAAGGATCATTACAGTTCATCACAGGTTATGTTTTGAAGAATCTGGGCCTGACTCCCATACTCAATGAATTCAAACCTTAAGGGCATTCATGCTGCAGAATCATATCTACAGTACATACCAACAAAACTGTAGGGTCCACATGCCTGCTATGTGAGTGACTCAAAATGTTATTAATACATTTCCTTTGCTTTTCCTTTCCAGCTTTGATCTTCATCTTTAGAGCCCTCTGTCACTTCTAGTATAACTTTGCAGTTCTCCTAAGGTAATACCTGGAAATATCAATATTTCACGATTCTACAATTCTCCATTTCACGATACTTTACTGACCAACTGTATTTTTTGCTCCTAAATAGTATATTTACATTTACATTTATTCATTTAGCAGATGCTTTTGTCCAAAGCGACGTACATCTCAGCAAAAGTACAATTTATACATTACATTAAGAAAAAGAGGCATAGCTGCAGACATTTGACTCAAGTAATCCTAGTTTACCTACCACTTGCTGCACTGAGGTTTGTTTTTTTTTTTTTTTTTAAATATTAGAAGATACACAAGCAAGCAAATACAATGCCAGAGTAGTGGCTGATTAAATTCTTGATCTGGTGATGCTGATGAAGTTGCATGGACATTTACACCATACATGAGCTGGAGAGATCTTGGGCAAAATGGGTTCGGAAAAGGTAAGTTTTCAGACCCTTCTTAAATGTAGACAGAGTTTCTGCAGTTCTGAGTAAGAGAGGAAGTTCGTTCCACCACAATGGAGTCAGAACCGAGAACCTCAGCGTTTTACCTTTTGTGCGTGGGACCACCAGATGAGCAGAAGTAAATGAGAGAAAGGGTTTAGCTGGGGTGTTGTGGTTGATCAAGACCTGTAAATAGCTGGGAGCAGTTCAAGTAGTATTAGCAGTTCTAATAGTATACCTATACATATAGTACACACACACACACACATTGTCTGAACCGCTTGTCCCATACGGGGTCACGGGGAACCGGAGCCTACCCGGCAACACTGGCTGTCTGCACACGTGCACTTTATGTAGTCCTGTGTAAGTAGCTTTGTAGCTTTGTGTTGTTTTATGTAGCACCATTGTCCTGGTGGAACATTGTTTCGTTTCATTTAACACTGTACGAGTTGTATATGTTGAAATGATAATAAAGCCACTTGACTTGATTTTGGCACTCTCAAAGCTATATGTAATGTCTCATTGCCCTTATGCTAGAAATGTGCACTGCGGAATGAAAATCTCATTCAATCTTTGCATCGTGGTGAGGGATGAAACTATGCCTATGATGTAACACACAATAGATGCAGTGTCACAGAAATTGAAAACAAACATTTTCAGGAACAGAGAAGACCTTGTTCATCCTGTAACATATGGCTGTCACAGATAATTAAAAAAAAAAAAAAAAAAACTTGAAGGCAAATAAATGAAAAGGAAAATAGTTACAGGACAAATTGTTTTACGTTTTCTGGAATTCACACACACACACTTTCAGAACCGCTTGTCCGATACAGGGTCGCGGGGAACCAGAGCCTACCCAGCAACACAGGGCGTAAGGCCGGAGGGGGAGGGGACACACCCAGAACAGGACGCCAGTCCGCCGCAAGGCACCCCAAGCGGGACTCGAACCCCAGACCCACCAGAAAGCAGGACCCGGTCCAACCCACTGCACCACTGCACCCCCTTCTGGAATTCAATTCAATTCAATTCAGTTTGTTTTTATAGAGTGCTCTTTTCATGCAGTGACAGGTGGAATAATCCCATACACTGATAAAGTGTTCATGCTTTGGGATGTGTTTTGTAGGTTTGTGCATGACAAAGCCATTCAGTATCACATTTTTAAAAAATGCTAAATATGTTTGGAATACATTATTCTACCAAAACAATACCGAAGATAGAATTAATATAACTATGGTTTTGTCAGTTCAATGAAGAAATTCAACATTTCTTGAGAATCTGTGGATATTCGTGAAACACCCAGGCTTTTTGTTATGACTGGGTGTTTCATGAATATCAACTGCATTTTTCAAAACAGTTCAGAAACAAATCTAAATACTTCAGCTTTTGTTGCCAAGACCACCTGGGCATGGCATTTTGTGGGAGATATATTCTGCTGATTATCCAAAACATTTAATTTTTCCCACCTGTACCTCAACATTGAAACACAAACCTTTTTCCAAAGCAACTCACTGCTCTCCAGTATGACCCCATAATCTATTTTTGATAGCACTGTAGAACAAAATTTTTGATAGAACCGCACCCTTCTGGTACATGTGTGATTAGACTGGAATTACAAGTGTTTCTCTGCTTTTTTCCTTTCTTGTCGTGAGCACATTGTTGGCTTGCTGCAGCACGTGAGCTCTGTGGGAAAGGGTCTGCTCAACGGGTCAATGGTTCCTGAGCGACAGGCTGGAGGGAGAGAAGTGGAGCTGCAGCAGCAGCTCTGGAGCTGAGCACAAACTTTTCCCAAGAACAATGGCTGTGTTGTAAGTTCCACTGCATGCATGTGGCACACCTTCCTGCTTTAAGGGCAACTCTTTCCTGGAATTGCTTACCTATCATGCCTTGAAAAAGAGTTAAACCCAGTGATATGAACTAGAAATTAAAATGTGAATAAAGAGTGAACATTATTTCAAGATGTTCTATGTGAAAAAAAAAAGGAATTGTAAAATATATATTTAAAAAAAAACACCACTAAATAACAATTGCCAAATAAAAGAGTGGTGCCACAACTGTATTCTTTACAGTGCATCTTTGATGTGAAAATGTTTTTTTGCATTGCAAATATGTTTGGAGTATGGCAAAATAATGCAAATGTTAAGACTAGTTTAAAGATTGTAGAATACCAACTCTCAAAATTCAATTGTTCATTCATTTGTTTTTGAAGGTAGTAGAACAAGATAGATAAATATTTACATCAGTGATTAAATTATCGACGTTACAGAGAGCACTGAAGGACTGTATCATTTTATGTTAAAGCAGAACAATTCACATTATCGTGCCTCTTGAAGACACTCTTCATTTGAACTGACTGCTGTACTTTAACAATCACCATGGCAACTATCAAATTTGCTTGCCTCACTGGTTCGATAATTTGAGTTATTTACTTGTTTAATGTAAACATTTTATCCCAGATTACCAGACTTCCCAAGTTGTGGAGCGATTTACCCAACACTCACTGGGGTCGTTGGCATGATTGATCTAACAGATGATGGGGAGTTCTCTCCCTCCTAGACCCTTAATGAAATCAAGATGTTTTGTTTCTGGAGGGCTGCGGGGCCAAGTCCGCAGCCCACCACTCACACCCCTCAATAAATGCTGTAACAGCTTTCTTAAATATGTGACAGAATATCTCCAAAGTTTATGGGGTGCGTGGGGCCTCATGGGAAAGAGCCAGAGAACGTAACTCCACCTGTGTTGGGATAGTTGCTTTCAGCCACCATCTGTACTTCATGGGTGGGGACAGGGTTCCTTATCCCACCTGCTCTTCATTTTTCAATTTGTAACCAATCTTGTTGTAATTGGGGACCAAATTAAAAAGTAAATATTCCAGATATCCATCTTGTTTACTTCAGGATCTGGGAGGCCCCCTCTGAGATCTGGCCTGCTTTCTTTGTCTTGCCCAGCATGCATTAGTCGTAATCAAAGACAAGTTCCATTTTCTCCTTTGTTTTTCCCAAAATGTGTGCTGACTGTTTGAAACAGCCAGCAAAGGTTTTTGACAAATTACACTGCATCTCAGATGAGTCCAGCATAACCTTAACCTGGAGTGGGTCCGCTCGAATCGTTCTACTTTAACATTGCAGTGACTTTTTACTAACATGACAACCATGACGTTCTTGAGAACCGAATTAGCTCATACCATAACCTCTCATGGCACATCAGAGTTTCGTGAAGCTGATAAAACCATGATGGCAGGTCATATAGCTCAAAACATTACATGTAAGCTGTTTCTTAAATAAATTTTCACAAACAAAAAAACTAATGCTCCAAAAGGATTATGAGTCACATCACTGACATTTTTATAATTTAGATTTTTATTTCATGTATATTCTTCTTCTTCTTCTTCTTCTTCTTCTTCTTCTTATTATTATTATTATTATTATTATTATTAATTTTATTTTACAGTTTCAAACTATTTTTGAAAGTAAAAAGAAACAATCATAGTAAACTTTTTAAGGGGGGAAAAAAAGTATTTTTAAACAGTTGAAGTCACAAATATCTGGGTACAATAAGATTTTGTTATCAAACAACTTATGTCATTTTTGTTTGTACACAGACATGTAACAGAAAAATGAAGATTTTAATTCCTCCACATTTAGCAATTTTTAACTTAAGCTGTGTATGGGTGTAGTGGAAGCTGCCTTGAAAAAAAAAAAAAAAACCTGTGCTAGAAATTAAACTGCAATGTGACATTTTATAAATAAAGCATTTAAAAGCATTGCTGTCTTTTCTCATAAGGAACCACTAGTGTGTTGCAAAATGATCTATTTTCAGATAAGATCACAGTCAGACATTCCATGTTTATTAGTATTTTCACTGTTCAGAAAAGGAAGTGCTCTGAGAAATGGCCTCACAATATATTGAACGTGACAAATTCATCTAACCGGAAAGACATACTAAGTATATTAAGAAATTGAAATTAATAATTTATTCCACAGTCTTCAAGGTAATCAAGGTTTAAAAATATAACTCACATGTTTGCATTTATCTAATTTTCCAATCAAAAAAAAAAAAAAAAGAATTACAATATAAAATTTGAAACATTTGTTGTGCAAAATCGAAAATATTAGTAATACAAATATGTCTGATTCACCAGATACACTCACAGTCCTTTGTGTTAAGTTCTTGTACCACTCAATCTATTTTAAAATGAGTTTGTTCTTTTGGAGAAGCCTTATAAGTACAAGGTCAGACTAATGTCAAGTGGTCTTTCAACAACACTGTTAGGAGAGACATTTCTCCACAGACTTTATATAAAACCAGCTCAGAGCAAAAAAAAAAAAAAAAAAAAAAATATATTTGGTAAAGGCAAACATACCATGATGTCCACAAGATATTATAGTTCACAGAAAATTAACCTGTACACAAAAGTAACCTGTAAAGTGAAATGGATAAACCTTTCTTTCATGGCCATACAATTAATATTTATTTCAATAGAAATATGAATTCTGCTAAATTTCTGGAAATTAACACACTTACAGTTAACTGTGTGTAAGAAAAGAAAAAAAGTGTGTGTGTGTTTAAAGGACTGCATGTGTGCGTGCACTAAAGACTGAAACTTAAGAAATCTTCTTCAAGGTCATATTCAGCGTTTTATCAGAGTTCTTTTTGTTTCTTTTTTGAATGCATCATAAGGGGATAGAGTAACCCGGGTTACACAATCACTTATCCATTATCTTTTTATCAAGTAATTATCCACATTGTCACCTCTGCGTTTGACCCTTTGACCCTTGGGTCAGAAGGGCTTAGTGTAACTGAATATCCTACAGCAGTTCCCTCACCTGCAATATATTCATCTAAGGAGAAGGGACCACAGGAGGGAACTTACCCTGATCTGGAGAAGATCTACATTAGTATGGAGTGTGTGTGTATATCATAATTCTGTTTTAATCTTTGGCTTTAAAATTCAGGTATAGGTCATACATCCATTTTGGCTTAATTACCTAATAATATTAGTATTAATTTTATAAATGTATGCTTTGTATTGTAAATTTCTTTTGCTGGATTTAAGATTTCACCGAATTGCTTTAATTTACCGGATAGTGCAATCTGGTTGAATGAATAGTTCTTCTTCATCATCTTCATAATCTTGTCTTTGTTGTTGTTGTTGTTGTTATAAGTTTTAAATTTCATATCATTTTCATGAGGCTGTTCATTTTCGAAAGTGATCAGGAAATTCTTATTATTGTAGTCTGTCTAATGAAGAGATGTCATTCTGACAACAATTTCACCCCTCAGAAAAAACATTTCTGTTTAATAGAAAACACAGGATCCTACTCAACCGTCTTATTGAAAGAAAGATCAGAATTCAAATTCAAGTGTAATTACTTGTCAAAATAGACAATTTTTGCATATGCATTGTATTAGTGCTTATCATCCACCTCCCCATCGCCAGCATTAATGGCTTAACCTCCACTGTAAACAAACCTAATGGATGGGAAAAGCCATATATTATTTCAACCAGAATTCATTTCATATCATAATTAATGCAGACTGACTAACAATTAAAAGGGGGGCACAAGTGATGCATCAGGTTTGGCCGGTCCCGTGCTCTGGGGGGTCTGGAGTTGAGTCCTGATTGGGGTGCCTTGCGATGGACTGGTGTCCTGTCCTCGGTGTGTGTGTGTGTGTGTGTGTGTGAGAGACACTTCACTATTTGCCACTGAATACCCATAAACTGAGCTCTGTCCCCAGAAACCATTCTATTTCCAGATGTGGCAATGAAGCAGAAAGATAACTGAATGCTGTCTGTGAATGCTATTGTCATTGACACCACTGTTCCATGTCTTTGCTGACCATGTCTCTGAGCCAACTTCACATTTGCCAGTGTGGATCTGCTTAAGCAAAGCTGACTATGGCATGCAGGTCCAGCATTTCCCGAACAGGAAATCCTCCAGCTGCAGTTGATTCAGATCCTGCTTTTCCCAGACTTCCACCCATCCAAGAGATTGCCCATGTTGTAGAGGCAGCATCAGAGTGAGGCCTTATTCCCGGTGTTTGATTGCTCAGTGTTATCTGTTGACTTCTTCTGAAGAAGAACCTGCCAGTGCATGTGGGCGTTTACGAACAATTCAGGTCATTACACTTCCCTAAAAGGCCTCACCCAGAATAAGTGAAGAAAAATGGACTGAGCTCACTGATTGGTGTAGGTAACAATGGTAGGCATTTTGAAAACTGACGTTTTTCCACCTTCCCAAGACAAGTGTATCTGTAGTGAAAAGCCACAGCCAAGTACAAGAATAATGATGTTGTCTCATTTGGTCAGCTGGGTTCTCTTTACCTAGTTTTTGGAGTTGCATGAAAATCTAATCCCATTTTAGGTCATATGTATGCCAAAATAGAGAATTCTAAAGGGTTCACAAACTTTAAAACACTACTGTGTAATTATAGGAATTAAAAGAACTGAAATGCAAGGGCTACCATAAATACTACCCAAGCTGTGTTTGAAGACCTGTCAAACAAAACTGTGGAAGTGGGTAAGATAGAGGTTTGTTCCTTGCCTAGGTTAGTAGCTAATATCTCCAGGCTATCAATGAGTTCTATAGCTAGTATACTTTCCCATGTGTCACTAGAAGTAGCTAATATTAGCCTACCAAAGGTATTACAGAACATCATTAGGCAGGTGTTGTTTGTTTGTTATTCAGTGTAATGTTTGTACCAATAAGAGGCACATGTGGACCCAAATGTCAAAACTGCCTCATCCTAATTTACTTTCCATTTTGATATTTTGCTGTTACCATATTTGCATCTGAAATTCATGTGTGAAATGTTTTTAAAACACTGTGTGCAGACCACGCAACCTTGACATGTTACTGTCAGCTGCAATGTTGTTTACAGGTATATGGTCAGTATAATGATGGTGTTGAACAGCCCTGTGTTCCTGAAAATGCCATGAATAGTTTTCTCAGTCATGAGCTAATATCAATCGATCCATCAATCCATCCATCCATCCATTATCAATAAGTGCTTGTTGATGGTACATTCTGAAGGCCAGATCAGTCCATTGCAGAACAATAAGGCAACATACGTTCTATACATCATTTTTAAATGCTCTAAAACTTTTTTTTGTTAGGGAATATTAGCCTGAGAGAAATAGAAGGGACATACAGTAGTTGTAAAGTTTCTTTGGCTCCATCAGTAATTGAAAAAGTGTGTCTGAATATAGGTTGCCATCTGAGTTCTTCAAGTGTTCTAATATTTTACTATTCACAAATTTCTGATGAGTTAAACTTCTAAACCCCATGATTAAAGTCCTTTCCAGATTCTCAGTGTTTTGGGAGTGACCTGGTTATTATTTATCAAAATTATTATTATGCATCTTATAAACAGAGGTTCAGTTTTGTTGCAGTACCTTACTTAACTACTACAGATACTTAATTGTTGGTGTTAATAGTAAATTAGTGTTAAGTGTCTCTTTGTCTGAATAAATTGGGCAAGTGAAGATGCCCCGACAAGATTGAGAAAATATGCTTCCAAAAGAATGAAAACAGGAAATCGAACTGTAACCTTTGAACCCTCAGCCTCAAGAGCCAAAAGAGGGATTGAGAGAGATATTCATAACTGGGCAGAACGTGTGCCAAGGAGGCTGAGAGGAGCAACAGAATGCCATATTTACTGCAAGCTGGGATTATGTGGGGGTGTCCAGCTCCTTTGCCTTTAATGAACTTATTTCCACCCCCACCTCGCCATATTGGCCTTCTGGGAAGGAAGGGAGGGAGGGAGGGAGTGAACGTTATCTCATGCTAACCCAGTTAACTGATAGCCTCAGGGGACGACAGGAGATGCATGACTGCCCCAGGGGACGTGCCACGGAGGATGAAGCATTCCTGAGAAACTCTGAGACAAGCGGCCCCCCTCTGTAGGGAGTGAGGGAAGCAAGGGGGTAGGGGCTGTGCAGGAGTGACATGGAAACTTTGTTCCCTCCCTCCTCATTCCTGCTATTATTGCTACGCAGCCCCCACATGCAGTGCCCTCTCCAGCCCATTCTCCTCCTGGCTATGCCCTTCATTGATATGTGTCACATAATCTGACAAAACCTGCCATTCTAGTCAATTTTTTCCACACACTTTTTAAGGATCATCATTATTTTGGACTTTTTGTACTGGCAACATTATGCATTATGCTTAGTAATCTCATAAACATATTGGTTCACTGCAGAGGTTGCAAAGCTGTTCAAGGTTTCCGTAGCACCATAGCCTTAATGAATAATGTAAATGGTTGACCCCTTCAGGCAGGTGATTAATCAGACTTAACATATGTTTTCTGAGTGATTATGACTAAATTTTCTGTTCAGAAAAGAGAAAAAAAAAAAAAAAAACTGCCTGGCAACTGCATAGCTGTGTTAGACCCCCTGACAGTGAGTGATAGTATCTGACAGATGTTGATGGAAGAAATTGTCCCTGAGGCCTGAGAGAAGGAGAAGGAAAGATAATCGTGACCTTTCACCTGGAACCAGTGCATCTTTCCAGAAAGCAAACAAGCATGCATAAATAAATAAATACACACACACACACACACACACACACACACACACACACACACATTGTCAGAACTGCTTGTCCCATACGGGGTCACGGGGAACCGGAGCCTACCCGGTAACACAGGGCGTAAGGCCAGAGGGGGAGGGAACACACCCAGGACAGGACGCCAGTCCGCCGCAAGGCACCCCAAGCGGGACTCGAACCCCAGACCTGCCGGAGAGCAGGACTGTGGTCCAACCCACTGTGCCACCGTGCCCCCCCCCATAAATAAATAAATAAATAAATAAATAAATAAGTTTCATTTGTAATATAAAGTTTGAACTTTGTGATGCCACACTTAAATGCACTTTCAGTGTATATGCATGCATGATCTTCATAATTGCTGCAATTTCAGTCAAAGGGGGAGAATTCATTCAGAAGTAAAGGTGTGCATTTCAGTAGATAGGTGTGCGAAAAAGAGGATGTTTTGATATTACTGTGTAAATCCATCCTCTCCAAACATTTTTGGCAAGCATATAATCTCTTTATAAGGTCAAACAGTGCTACAGGAAATACACTACAGCTCCTGCAAAAGAACATTTGTTACTGATTTGCTCATCCAACAGCATTCATGACTGGGCATTTATGTGCAATCTAGGCTTTCTTTTTATTTGTATATTAAAAAATTTACTTAGATAATAATTTTTCATGAAAATTCCATCATTTAGAAAACATGGCCCAAGGCCAGGACTTTGTAGTTGGGACAGGTCGGATCACATGTTCAGTCAATTTGAGACTGACAGATCAATTAGCAAAAAGAATTCAAGGTGCTCAGTCTTCCACCATGAGACTACCCTGCCAAACTACCCTGGCTCACACACAGCATGCAGTCATCTGGAGCAGCTATCAGAGCTCAGGCTTGCATCATAAACTTCCAATGGAGCCAAGTTCATGATACTATGGAGAAACTATTATATCTGCACCTCCTTCCTTAGTACAAGTTGTTATAAATACATATACTTGCTATCATATTATTTTCCATCTATTTTCAAGAATCCATTGCAGAGTCATTGTGATCCAAAAACTATTACTGGAACCATACAGTATAATACAGCATGCACTTTCGGGGAGACACTAGGTTGCTGTAGGTCTATCACACATTAGACGCAATTTTAGATAAAAGAATTTATCAGAAAATGTGTTTTTTTTTCTTTTTTCTTTTACCAGGAAACTGAAGTAGACAATCACATAATTATGAGAACATACAAACTGCACAGACAGGGCTGGACTCAAAAGAGACTGAAACCCAGAGCTCAGGAACTGCAAACTGAAAATCAAAAAAATATTGTCAGGACAAACATAATATTATTTTTTGAGGTAGGGATACATTTTAACCCCTTCCTACTATTGCATGTTCTAAACTTCATAGCTTCTGGAAGTCTGACTGTCAGAAAATGTCCATTTCTGGAGGAGAGGGAAAAGACTGGAGAGTTTTTGTTGGGGTGCAACATGTAATTAGAGTTGTAATAAAAACAGTATGAAAGAATGTGTTGGAAATAATGTCACTGGAACATGAGAATGTTTTGCTAGGTGTGAGTCCAGGGCAAGCAGAGTTCCCAGAGCTTTAGGCTTTGAGAAGACAAATTTGGGTGACCTGACAGAGCTCAGACTGTGCAAATCAGCAGGTAGAGCAGGATTCTGCCTTTCTCTTGCTAACACACAAGAAACCACTTTGAAACAAGCTCAGATGTGTTTGCTCTTGACCTAAATGGAAAATCCCTTTGAGTAGTTCCAAATCTGGGACACACTGTTGAGACACAACTTACTTGACACGATAAACTCTGCACTCAAATTCTCAAGAACTACTTTATGTGTAACTATTATTTTGCTAATAAAGGACCCCTTCTTTACACTTTTATTGATGATGCAGCAGTTTCAGTTTTTCTCACAGCTTGTCTCCTGGAAAAACCCAACATGTGTGTAAGACACAACTTACTGGAAGTGAGGAGGGCACAGCTGTGCATTAATGCTAAAACTGGACTTCTTTTCATAATTCCTCTTATTGCAATTATTTACCATGTGTTACCAGTTGACTCTTTCTGTGGATGGTGTTTGAAATACTTTTGGGTGATTGGAAATCCTATGGAATGGCAGTGGAAGCGCTTGGTCTGTTAGGTACATGCTGTCAGCAGAACTGCCATGGAGTTGAGCCACAAAACTACACCTCATCTCTCGGCCCTGTCATTGCCTCGCGTGCATTCAAATACCATGTCTACGCTGATGATACCCAGCTCTTCCTCTCTTTTCCACTTGGAAAATCAGACATTTCTGTGCACATCCCTGCCTGCCTGTCGGACATCGCTGCATGGATGTCTGATCATCATCTACAACTCAACCTCTCCAAAACAGAGATCCTACATCTCCCAGCTGGCCTGTCCTCCTGTTACGATCTATCAATCAAACTGGATAACTCACTCATTTTGCCAGTCTGCTCAGCTAAGAGTCCGGGAGTGATGATTGACTCAAGTCTATCTTTCTCTCAGCACATCAAAGCCACAACCTGGACCTGCAGATACATCCTGCATAACAGCCGCAGGATCCGTCCTTACCTCACAACTGACTCTATCCAACTACTTGTCCAGGCCATCGTGACACCTCATCTGGATACTGCAGCTCTCTCCTGTGTGCCCTTCCTGCTACTGCCATCAGACATATACAGCTGATATAGAACGCTGCTGCACGAGTTGTGTTTGACTTGCTGAAGCGTTCGCATGTATCTCTTCTACTCATTTCTCTGCACTGGCTTCCTGTAGCTTCCCGGAACAAATGTAAGACCCTGGTTATTGCCTACAAATGCATCAATAGAACTGCTCCCAGCTATCCACATAACTTGATCAACCGCTACACCCCAACCAGACTGCTACACTTTTCCACATCTGCCCACTTGGTGGTCCCGCGCACGAAATGTAAAACATGGAGGTTCTCAGTTCTGGCTCCATTGTGGTGTAACAACCACCCCCTCTCTCTCAGAACTGGTGAATCTCTGTCCACATTTAAAAAGGGTCTTGAAACTCATCTCTTCCGGGATCACTTCGCTCATGATCTCTTAAGTTCATGTAAGGTATAAATGTTCATAATCATGCTCAAATCAATCCTTTCCAGAGCCACTTCTACAATGTAACGTAAATGTTTATATGTATCTCAAAAGAAAGAAACTACTCTGAAAGTGATTAGGAATTGGTGATATTCTGCTAAGTTTTATGTAACTATTTGTGTCATGAATGTCGTTGCGTGATGAAGGAAACAAACAATCTGTACTTAAGAATCACACATCTGCAGCAATGTCTCTTTCTCCTGATGTACTGCACAAATTGTATTTTCTATGAAATGTACATCACTTTGGAGAAAAGCAACTGTTAAATGAATACATGTAGATATAATGTAAATGTGAAACTGCTATAGATGACAGGTTTCTGTTGGTTGTCAAAATGAACAGTTGAAATTCTGTTGAAAGGCCATATTGGATATACTCCCACTGACTGATTCTACCAAATCACATTCAGCCCACAGAAAGACAGCTTTTTTTTATTTTAGAGAGGAACCAGTTGTCATACAGAAGGGACTGGAGACTAGAGGTAAGCTGTTCCGCAGGGCTCGGTATTGGGTCCTTTTCTTTTCTCCATCTACTCCTCCTCCCTTGGTCTGGTCATAGCCTCCCATGGTTTCAAATACCACTGCTATGCTGATGATACCCAGCTCTTCTTCTGCTTTCCACCTGGTGTGTCAGACATCTCCGCACACATTTCTGCATGCCTGTCAGACATCTCTTCATGGATGTATGATCACCACCTCCAACCCAACCTCTCCAAAACTGAGATTCTTTACCTCCCAGCTGGCCTGTCCTCCTGTCACGATCTGTCAATCAAACTGGACAGCTCACTCATTTCGTCTAGCTTCTGTGCTAAGAGTCTGGGAGTAACGACTGATGCGAGTCTGTCATTCTCTCAACATATCAAAGCCACAACCCGGTCCTGCAGATACATCCTGCATAATATTTGTAGGATCCGTCCCTACCTCACTACTGACTCCACCCAACTACTTGTCCAGGCCATGGTGACTTCCCCTCTGGACTACTGCAACTCTC
The DNA here is from genome assembly GCF_900964775.1 of Scleropages formosus. Lineage (NCBI taxonomy): Eukaryota > Metazoa > Chordata > Actinopteri > Osteoglossiformes > Osteoglossidae > Scleropages > Scleropages formosus. Next base: position 3,033,807 of record NC_041815.1, on the reverse strand, counting down.
TCCTGTGTAGCCTTCCTGCTAATGCCATCAAACCTCTGCAGCTTATACAGAATGCTGCTGCATGAGCTGTGTTCGATTTGCCAAAGCACTCCAATGTATCTCTTCTACTTATCTCTCTGCACTGGCTTCCTATAGCTGCCCAAATCAAATTCAAAACCCTGGTTACTGTGTACAAATGTATCAATAGAACTGCTCCCAGCTATTTACAAGACTTAATCAACCACTACACCCCAGCCAGGCCCCTTCGCTCGTCTACTTCTGCTCATTTGGTGATCCCGTGCACGAAAGGCAAAGCTTGGAGGTTCTCGGTTCTGGGTCTGTTGTGGTGGAATGACCTTCCCCTGTCACTCAGAACTGTGGAAACTGTCTATTTTCATGAAGGGTCTGAAAACTCACCTTTTCCAGATCCACTTCACCCAAGATCTCTCCAGCTCATTTACGGTGTAACTGTTCACGCATTGTAATTCCATAAGCATCCCCAGATAAAACCTTTATTCAGCCACTACTCTGGCATTGTATTTGTTTATTTGTGTATCTTATAATTAAAAAAAAAAAAAAATTGGTGGGAGTATCGGGATTTGTCTATCCTGTGTTTTATGCACCTACTCGATTGATGAACCTCGGTGCAGCAAGTGCTAGGTAACGAACTAGGTTTGCTTGAGACTTTCATGTCTACAGCTATGTCTTCTATTAATGTAATGCATAAATTCTACTTTTGCTGAGATATGGATCGCTTTGGACAAAAGCATCTGCTAAATGAATAAATGTAAATGTAATGTAAATGTAAATGTGTTGGACCCAAGTGTGGGTTGGCTTTATTTCAGGACAGGTTCTGTAGGACAAACAAAGACAGTGGCCAGGGACAGGCAAGGGTCGTACAAGGCTCAGATGTCATTATACAGGCGAAGCAAGACTCAGAGTAGTCAGGTGAACACACGACGGTCAGAAGCCAGGAGATATGAACACGAAGCATTAACAAGGCAAGGAGTAACCCTGATCCTGCACGATCCACACAAGGAGGCATTTGCAAGAATCCGCAGCCTTGTGCAGTCACGGAGCTCCCTTTATACCGGGCCGGGTTAACCAGCTATAGGTGCGGTCGCTTGGCTTGATCCCGGGGGAGTGACACCAATACTTGTAGAGCTGGGTTTGCTATATGACATTAATTAATGCTTCCTATTTGCATGCCTTATCATTTTAATACTATGGACCATGCCCTAATTCAAAATGTATTATTATTCTTATTACCTAAATGTCTGAATATTGCTTCCTCCTCCCCATACGAATTTGTTTTGATTGTTATAGTTGTTGGGTCTTACACTGCTGAATGCTAATGGCAAAAGGTCACTGCACATGTGGATGTGCCTTTGTGTTATAGAGCAACCCTCATAATCCAGTTCTCTTTGTTACCACCACACAACACAATTTAAACTGGTCTCAGTCACAGGCAGGATGGCGGAACAGAATACTGCCACAGGCAGTGGGTGTCTTGGTCCCTGAGTGCAACCTCACCACCACCACCAATAGAGTGTACAGGTTTTCAAGTTAAGAGATGTGTAGTGTTAGCATGAGGTCTGCTCACAGAAAAAAGGAAAATTAATTAAAATGTGAAGCTGACAAATGGCCTTTGTTTCAGCTCTTTTGCCTCGAGGATGAGTATGTAAAGATATGTCAAAATTTACCTTCAATGGCGGATTTTGCTCCTTTCTCCATCAATTTTGTGTCTTTTTCCAAACAGTTGGGTTTATTAATTAATTACCACATTGAACCATTAAATTTGCATTTATTCATTTAGCTGGGACTTTTCTCAAAGCAACTTATAATTAAGGTACTAACAGAATTTACCCATTTATTCATCTGGGCATTTTTTCCCCTACAGTTTTGCGTTAATACCTTACAGACTCCCCGTCCTGGGTGTGTCCCCTCCCCCTCCGGCCTTACGCCCTGTGTTGCCGGGTAGGCTCCGGTTTCCCGTGACCCCGTATGGGACGAGCGGTTCGGAAAATGTGTGTGTGTGTGTGTGTATGTACCTTACAGACTCTGAATTGAAACCTAGGTGCTCCAAGTCTACATGTAGAAGTGTTCACCTCCAGGCTACCATCTGCTGAACCATAAACTAGCTCATAAGAAAGCATTTCACTCAAAAATATAATGAACCTTGCTTTATATAAGGGTCCCATTTTTTGAAATGGACAGTGGAAATTCAAGCCATTATACCGATTTGCTTTTTTGGCAAGCTGTGCTTCTGCTAAACATTAGAGAATATACAGTCCAAGGTCTAAACATTAGGAAACATTACACTCAGCCATTCACACTCCATGTCTTTCTTCTGTCTGAAGTTGAAAGACAGGAAAAACAAACAGAGGATGCCATGATTTAGTAAATTTGGTTCACTGTATGAGACCATGTGACCCACACTCAATTCCGTTGAAGAGCACACACATACACTGTCTGAAGCCACCTGTCTTGAGCGGGGTCGCGATGAACTGGAGACTAGCCCAGCAGCACAGAGTGCAGGGCTGGAGGGGAAGGGGACACACTCAGGATGGGACGCCAGTCCATCGCAGGGCACTCCAAGCAGGACTCAACATCCAGACAGGGCAGAGAGTGAGACACGGCCAAACCTGTTGCGCCACCGTGCCCCCTGTTGAAGAGCAGAGTTCGAAAAATTAGAACGCAACAAGACAAGGATCAGTATTGCTGGTACTTGGAGAAGTTCTGACTGAGAATGTTTATACCTCTTTATGTGTTCAGTGAAGTTTTGTGGCCACACACTGAAGCTGACAAACGCACCAGCAACCAACCAATGTACCCAACAACACAGGGTGCAAGGATGAAGGGACACACCCAGGACTGGACACCAGTCCATGGCAAGGCACCCCAAGCAGGGCTCAAACCCCACAACCACCCCACAGCAGGCACAGCCCAACTCTACCGTGTCACTACACCACCGCAGCCCCGACACCAACAACACAAATACTCAAACAAAAACATACTTTTATAGGTACCTGAACCAAAGTCTACAACACATATGCACTGATGTGTAAGCAAGACGTTGTCATAACAGCAGTGACATATTAATCAATGCATTATATGTTTCACCTAAAATTATGTGAAATGTGATAGTAGGGAGGTTGTGACCAGAGCAATAAATTTTACCGGTAGTGGTACTGAGGATGGAAAGCAGTCATCCATGCAGGTAAACTGGCTAACAATTAGCCCGGCTAACAAGTGTAGGTGTTCATGAGAGAATTAGTAGTTAATAAACAGTGCTTGGTGAAGCAAAACTCTAGGAATTGACCATATGGATAGAAAGAGGTGACACTGGTCTGAGAGATATATAGGGGTGCTACCATATACATTTAGCTGACACTTTTCTCCAAAGCAACTTACAATGTTAAGGTCACAATTATTTATCTATTCATGCAGCTGGGTGATTTTTACTGGATCAATTCAAAGTACCTTGTAAGTACCTTGCTCAAGGATACTACAGCCAGAGTTAAGGCTTAAATCTGCAACCTTTGGGTCTAAAGTCAGGCACTCTAACATTACACTACCAGTTTTCCTCTTGCTACAGTTTAAACTGAAGTGATTTCAGCACTAAGAGTACAGCACAATGTGTGCATGTCTTCATTAGTTGGAATTTACTCATACTGCTTTTTGGGAGGTGAGTGTCAAAAGCCACATACAGTAGATAACATTATTTTAATACTGTATTTAGTCTATTATCAAATAGGGCAAAGTCTGCTACTAAGGCAGGGTGTACTCATTTGTAGATTAACCTTTATTTCTAACCTTATAACTGGAGATGCGGTTATAAAGTATCGTGCAAAAGGCTAATGGCTAACACAGAGTAAGCAAAAGTATGTAAATTTATGTGAAAAAATCATCAAATTACGTAATTATGTTGTAAGGTTTTTTTTTTTTTTTTTTTATCATTTAGATCATGACATGGCCATGATAGTTCATTGCATAATGAATGTCCATTTTCATCATCCACTTGATTTCCTGAGCACCATGAGTACACCCTTTCTAAAGTTATGACCCTTGCATTCAAAAACGTGAAGTACAAAAAGTAAAATCACAATGTGCACATTTGTTACTATAACAGTTTTACATCCCTGACAGGTGATGGTACAATACCATACATTACCACTATGAGACTATGAGGCTATGTGTTCAGTAAAAATGTTCTGATGCAAAATATCTGCTAAATTGCTGTTCAGTGTAAATACGCTTTAAATCACTTGGCACAAGCAGATTTCCAGAAATGTATGTCAGAAACTGGTTTTTAGTCAAGATGTTGTAAGATAAGTTATACCTTTTCACCAGGAAAACATAGAACAAACTCATTCCCACTGTTTCATGTCTATAAATTTCTTCACACTCATGAGATTGTGCATAAAGTGTACATCCATTTACAGCTGCTTTTTTCATTACCAGTCTGCTTTGGAAGGTATAGTGAATAAATTAATCTATGAGATAAATCAGTCTTTGAAACCATAGTCTGTGGTTTAATTAGAAAATAGTTCTTTTCATGCAGTAAAATGTATTAGCTATTTATTTGGATGAATTTTTTTTCAATGGTTTGCCTCAAAGCTATTTGTGCAGATAAAATTGCCAGCGAACTGTAATTTCACAAGTGGTATAACCCTTGCATTCCCAAATGTGAGACTACTGAGACAGTCAGATGAATAAAGACAATTTGTTTAGTCATTTACCTGAGAACTTGGTCGTTAGTTCTTTGCAATGTTAACTTTTCCAGTGACATCATCAGTCAGACAGGCTTGTTCATTCCATTCCACATTCTGTTCCTGAGCACTCGTTCTGAAAATGACATTTTGTCAAAAAAAGTACATTTCTGTGACATTTCTCTAAGTTTTTCTAACAGCCTTTATTTATTTATTTATTTATTTTATTTTTATTTTTAGATAGCACTCTTCTCATGCAGTGACACAGAGTGCTTTAACACAGGCATAAAGCAAGAAAAATTGATACAAACAAAGAAGACAGCCAACTAATGGCTACCATAATGAAGAATTTACTATAGAACTATAAGTATACCTACTGGCCACCGGGGAAAGGAACAAAAACTCCCAACTGAAGGTTGAGGGAGGGGGGTGCGGTGGTGCAGTGGGTTGGACTGGGTCCTGCCCTCCAGTGGGCCTGGGGTTCGAGTCCTGCTTGAGGTGCCTTGCAGTGGACTGGCGTCCCGTCCTGGGTGTGTCTCCTACACCCTGAGTTGCCGGGTAGGCTCCGATTCCGTGTGACCCCGTATGGGACAAGCGGTTCAGAAAGTGTGTGTGTGTGTGTGTGTGTGTGAAGGTTGAGTGAGAAAAAACCTCTGGGGGTCCACGGGCCAGTGGTTGTCCACCCCTCATGGGCATTCTAGAAAGTAACAGTTTGTAAGCCAGTGTGTAACAAGTAATAATGTTGGTAAATGGCATCTTGGATCCCCAGCTCAGCATGGAACGTCTTGATTGTCATGGCAGGTGGGCATCATCCTCTGTCAGCACAGGATTCCTCTGTCACCACTGGCCAGCCTCCTCAGGTCTTATGTAGCGAGGTAGTGCTCAATGAGAAGATAGAACAGAGTTAGTAATTTGTTACTTGAGTAATTTTAATATGCATTTTTATAAAGGTGATAAACAACCAAGACAGGTCGAATTACATTACGAGGTAAAATGCCTGAGTGAACATGTAAGTCTTTAGTCGGGATTTGCAAACAGAAACAGACGGGGCATTTCTGACAGTAACTGGTAGACTATTCCATAGTTTAGGTGCTCTATAACTAAAGGTGCGACCTCCTACTGAGGTCTTATTGATCACAGGTACTTTAAGGTAACCTGCATCTAATAAACGAAGATATTGTCCTGGGATATAAAAATTAATGATCTCACAAAAGTAAGCTGGAGCAATGCCATGTATTGCCTTATAGGCCAAAAGTAGGATTTTATAATCAACTCTATAAGCTATCAGGAGCCAATGCAACGATTTAAGTACCGGTGTTATATGGTCAAACTTCCTAGTTTTAGTGACAATTCTCGCAGCAGCATTTTGTACCAACTTTAGCCTGGATACAGTCTGATATGGTCAACCTGACAATAAAGCATTACAGTAATCCAGCCTGCTGGAAACAAAAGCATGAACCAGTTTCTCAGAATTCTGTCTACAAAGGAATCGCCGCATTTTAGCTATGCTTCTTAACTGAAGGAAGCACGACTTAGTCAAAGCATTTACATGCAATACAAATGACAGCTTTCCATCCAGCAGGACACCCAAATCCTTGACAAAACACACAACATACATTAAAAAACTTTACAACATATTTAGGCCTTCAGAAATTAACATCACCTTTCATACATGGAATTCAAGTATTTTTCATCTTAGGACTTAGCCTTGGAAATTCTTATAATATCAACTCACTGGCCAGGTCTTCGGTAGAGTTTGTATGCTATATATACAAAGGTAATTCAAAAAGTTTAATGTTTTACTAATGTACTGTAGATATTTTTTGACTTGGCCTTTGGCATACAATGCTTTCAGAGCCTTTAATCTCCACACACAAATAAAAGTTAAGTATGTACTCCAAATATCTGTTCTATCCTGGGACTTCTGGGTCTCAAAGCCCAGAAACATGGGCAACTTGCAAATGAACAGATCGAGGCCCGCAACATGGCCTGTAGCAGGTCAGGGTCATGCTGCTTAGCATGTGAACAGGAAGGTGAGTGTGCATGAACCTCTTGACTTGTGCAACCTGGTCCATCAGCTGACAAATGGAGCACATCGACTGCACAGCATGGGAATGTGGTAAGCAGTTCAGCACTCTTCACGCTGACCCCTGTGAGCTGGGGTCATGGCCTGCCTCGGTTTGTAGTGGAAAATGGCCCAGTCAGGTATCACTTCAGAATGGAGCCATGGCCTCTGCAGCTATTGTACTTGCCTAGCTGTTATGATGTCACAATGGGATGCCATTTCTGTTCTTATTCCAGGACATTACGCTCTTTTATCTGTTGATGACCATTAAGTATGTTCCATGTCTAAGCAAGTCTACTCTGCACCACTCCATCTTGCCTTTAAGAGTGTATATGTATGTGGAAGATGCAGCTGTTTGTCCATCTTCTTCTTCTTCTTATGCTTTCCACCCCTCCTAGGGCATAGGCCACCAACAAGCATTCTCCAGGCGTCCCTAACAGCTGAGATGTCTTGAAGTTTCCTTGTTGGTGTTTTTGTAGCTGGCAAGGTTTTTATGGTGTTGGGTAGCTAGCCCCACGCCCAACTGTCCTCCTTTCTCAGCTACGCTTGGGACTGTCCGTGGCGGAGTTTCTTTGCCCAGGCATAAGTACAAATACAAACAGGCATAGAAGACTGTAAGAAACATAATGGAAAGTTAAATGCTGACTGAAGATTAGAAATTTGTACTTCCAATAAAAAAAAATTATAACTATAATTGATAAGTATACACATGAATTGTATTAAGAATGTAAAGTTATTTGTAAAACATGCTATTATTGACGATGGTACAAAAATAGCACTCAGGAAACACATCATATGGGAACCCATGATTATCTTCATTTATGCTAAATTTAACATTATGTCTTTAAAATAAATGTGTATTCGTAACATTAAAAAGCTGTTTATTGTTATTTAAAGATACAAAAACTTTTAATTTATGGAACTGTGAACTGAAATGAAGTATAGGATACAGTGGTTTAAGCTGGCTATGCTTAGTTTTGGTGGTTGTGTTAGGACTTCTTAAGGCAAGTCAAATTTATGGTGGAGTTTGCTCATATATGACTGCAAATACAAACAGGCTAAGAAGACTGTAAGAAACAGGGAGCCAGTGTAGGGATCTGAGAACTGGGCTACTGTGTTCTCTCCTTTTAGTATGTAAGATTCTGGCAGTAGTGTGTTGAATGAGTTGAAGCTGTCTGATGGTCTTTTGGAGAAGAGTATTACAATAATCCAATCTACTGGAGATGAATGCATGTATGAGTTTGTCTAGGTCAGGTTTTGGAACACATCCTCTGATTTTGGCTATGTTTTTGAGATGATAGACACTTCAGTTATGGCTTTGATGTGACTGGTGAAGCTAAGGTCCTCATCTATTATTATACTGAGATTTTTTACTTATCCTGTAGTGTTTAAAGCCTTAGAGTCCAGGAATTCATTTAGTATGCATCATTCTGTTTTGCTCCCAAAAATGATTATTTCAGGCTTATTTTTGTTTAATTGGAGAAAATTGACAGACGAGACAAAGCGCGGTTCAAAACCCCCTTATGACTATAAAATCAAGGCTCTCGTTCACCCCACCCGGTACGGGGTCACTGGGGCCCCACCCTGGTCTATGCCCACCGGGCCTGGCCGGGCTCAGCCCAAAGCCAAGACGTGGAGCCACTCTTCGGTGGGCTCACGACCTGCTGGAGAGGCCGTAAGGGGCTGGTGCATTGTGATTTGGGCGGTGGTCGGGGCCGAGTTCCCGGCCGACCCAAACCTCGGGTGTCAACTCTGGCTTTTGGGACTTGGAATGTCACTTCACTGGCGGGGAAGGAGCCTGAGCTAGTGCAGGAGGTTGAGAGATACCGTCTAGATATAGTCGGGCTCACTTCCACTCACAGCTTGGGTTCTGGAACCACTCTTCTCAACCAAGGGTGGACTCTCCACTATTCTGGCGTTGCCCAGGGTGAGAGGCGGCGGGCGGATGTGGGCTTATTAATAGCCCCCCAGTTCAGCTGTCATGTGTTGGAGTCTACCCCGGTGAACGAGAGGGTCGTCTCCCTGCGCCTTCGGGTCAGGGAATGGTCTCTCACTGTCGTCTGTGCTTACGCGCCTAGCGGCAGTGCAGAGTACCCGGCCTTTTTAGAGTCCCTGGGGGGCGTGCTGGAAAGCGCTCCCACTGGGGACTCTGTCGTTCTACTGGGGGACTTTAACGCCCACGTGGGCAGCGACAGTGACACCTGGAGGGGCGTGATTGGGAGGAACGGCCTCCCTGATCTGAACCCGAGTGGTGAGTTGTTATTGGATTTCTGTGCTAGTCACGGTTTGTCCATAACAAACACCATGTTCATGCATAAGGGTGTCCATCAGTGCACTTGGCACCAGGACACCCTAGGTCGGAGGTCGATGATCGACTTTGTAGTCGTTTCATCTGATCTTCGGCCATATGTCTTGGACACTCGGGTGAAGAAAGGGGCTGAGCTGTCAACTGATCACCACCTGATGGTGAGTTGGATTCGATGGCGGGGGAAAAAGCTGGACAGACCTGGCAGGCCCAAACGCATAGTGAGGGTCTGTTGGGAACGTTTGGCGGAGGCCTGTTAGAGAGGTCTTCAACTCCCACCTCCGACAGAGCTTCAACCAGGTACCAAGGGAGACTGGGGACATTGAGTCTGAATGGACTATGTTCCACACCTCCATTGTCGGGGCGGCGGTTCGGAGCTGCGGCCATAAAGTCTCCGGCGCCTGTCGTAGCGGCAATCCCCGAACATGGTGGTGGACACCAGAGATAAGGGATGCCGTCAAGCTGAAGAAGGAGTTTTATCGGGCCTGGCTGGCTCATGGGACTCCTGAAGCAGCTGATGGGTACCGGCGGGCCAGACAGAATGCGGCTCTGGCAGTCACCGCGGCAAAAACTCGGGCCTGGGAGGAGTTCGGTGAGGCCATGGAGGAAGACTTTCGGTCGGCCTCAAGGAGATTCTGGCAAACCGTCCGGCGACTCAGAATGGGGAGCAGTGTTCCGCCAACACTGTTTACAGTGGAAGTGGTGCGCTGCTGACCTCAACTGAGGATGTCCTCCGGCGGTGGAAGGAGTACTTTGAGGATCTCCTCAATCCCTCCGACACGCCTTCCGTAGAGGAAGCTAAGGCCAGGGACTCGGAGGGGGACTCGTCCATTACCCTGGCTGAAGTTGCTGAGGTAGTCAAAAAACTCCTCGGTGGCAAGGCTCTGGGGGTGGATGAGATCCGCCCCGAGTTTCTCAAGTCTCTGGATGTTGTGGGGCTGTCTTAGCTGACACGCCTCTACAGCATTGCATGGAGCTCGGGAACGGTGCCTCTGGACTGGCAGACCGGGATGGTGTGGTCCCTCTTTTTAAGAAGGGGGACTGGAGATTGTGTTCCAACTATAGGGGGATCACACTCCTTAGCCTCCCTGGGAAAGTCTATGCCGGAGTATTGGAGAGGAGAATCCGACCGACAGTCAAACCTCGGATTCAGGAAGAGCAATGCGGTTTTCGCCCTGGCCGTGGAACACTGGACCAGCTCTATACTCTCACTAGGGTGTTGGAGGGTTCATGGGAGTTTGCCCAACCAGTCCATATGTGTTTTGTGGACCTGAAGAAGGCATTTGACCGTGTCCCTCATGGCATCCTGTGGGAGGTACTTCGGGATTATGGGGTTCAGGGCTTGCTGCTACGGGCTGTTCGTTCCCTGTATGACCGGAGCAGGAGCTTGGTTCGCATTGCCGGCAGTAAGTCAGACCTGTTCCCGGTGCATGTTGGACTCCGCCAGGGCTGCCCTTTGTCACTGATTCTGTTCATTATCTTCATGGACAGAATTTCTAGGCGCAGCCAGGGAACGGAGGGTGTCTGTTTTGGTGACCGTAGGATCTTGTCTCTGCTTTTTGCGGACGATGTGGTCCTGTTGGCTTCATCGAATCAAGACTTGCAGCGTGCACTGGAGAGGTTTGCAGCCGAGTACGAAGCGGCGGGGATGAGAATCAGCACCTCCAAATCCGAGGCCATGGTTCTCAGTCGGAAAAAGGTGGATTGCCCCCTTCGGGTTAGGAGGGAGTTGCTCCCTCAAGTGGAGGAGTTTAAGTATCTCGGGGTCTTGTTCACGAGTGAGGGAAAAATGGAGCGGCAGGTTGACAGACGGATCGGTGAGGCGTCCGCAGTAATGCGGTCATTGTACCGGTCTGTTGTGCTGAAGAAGGAGCTGAGTCGTAAGGCGAAGCTCTCAATTTACCGGTAGATCTACGTTCCTAGCCTCACCTATGGTAATGAACTCTGGATCATGACCGAAAGAATGAGATTGCGGATACAAGCGGCAGAAATGAGTTTCCTCCGCAGAGTGGCTGGGCACACCCTTAGGGATAGGGTGAGGAGCTCAGTCACCCGGGAGGAGCTCGGAGTAGAGCCGCTGCTCCTCCGCATCGAGAGGAGCCAGTTGAGGTGGCTTGGGCATCTGTTCCGGATGGCTCCTGGACACCTCCCTGGGGAGGTGTTCCGGGCTTGTCCCACTGGGAGGAGGCCTCGGGGCAGACCCAGGACACGTTGGAGAGACTACGTCTCCCGGCTGGCCTGGGAACACCTTGGGGTTCCCCCAGAGGAGCTGGAGGAGGTGCGCGGGGAGAGGGAAGTCTGGGGAGCTCTGCTCGGACTACTGCCCCCGCGACCCGGTCCCGGATAAGCGGAGGAAGATGGATGGATGGATGGATGGATGGATGGATGGATGGATGGATGGATGGAGAAAATTCTTTTGCATCCAGTCATTTATTTTCTTGGTGCACAGGCACAGTGAATGTATAGGACTGTAGTCATTTGGCAACATACCTAAATAGATCTGGGTATCATCTGCATAGCTATGACAAGATATCTTGCTGTTTTATAGAATTAGGCCCAGCGGCAGCATATACAGATTAAATAAGAGGGGCCCCAGAACTGATGCTTGATGATCTCCATATGTCATGGCGGTACGTTTGGATTCATAATTGCCCATACTGACAAAATTATCCCTGTCTTCTAGACATGATTTGAACCATTTAAGGACTATTCCTAAGAGGCCAACCCAGTTTTCTAACCCATCTAACAGTGTTGTTGTCATGGTTGCGCGTAGCGCGGACGGACTCAAGTGCAGAATTCTCGGATCGACGTGCACGGAAGCCAAATCAGAATCCATAATCAGAGTCGAGGGGCAGGCGAGGGTCAGGCGATCGGCAAATGGAGTACAAAGGGCTAGGCACAGAACGTGGTCAGGAAGAAACAGGCAATGGGTCGAAGTCAGGATGGGTTTCTTGGTAACACGGTTCGCAGGGAAACAAGGAGGCAAAACAATGTTCCGCGTCTGGGCTTCCTCGCCTTCCCTCTTTATTGTCGTTCCCATCAGGGAACGGCAGGTGCCGCAGATGTGCCAGATGCGGAGAACGTGACAATTGTATGGTCAACCGTGTTAAAGAGTGTGCTATGGTCCAGTAACACCAGGACAGTTACTTTACCTCAGTCCACATTTTGGCAAACATCATTTATTACCGTTATTAGAGCAGTCTCAGTGGTGTGGTGTGGATGGAAACCAGACTGGAAACAGTCAAGGCAGTTATTCATTGTGAGGAAGTTCGTAATTTGAGTAAGAACTACTTTCTCAATAATTTTTCCCACGAACAGAAGATTTGAAATAGGCCTATACTTTTTAAACACAGAGGCATCCAGGTTTCTCACTTTTAGGAGGGGCTTAATGATGGTAGTGATGCTGAGAAAAAACTGGGAAAATACCTGACAGGAGCAAGCTATGGACTGTCTGCAGTAATTCTACTGATAGGCAACTAATCTGCAGCAGGTCTGGCTAAGGCCCACTGTGTGGTCGGGGGTTTGAGTCCCACCTGGGGTGCCCTGCGGCAGATTGGTGTCCCATCCAGGGTGTGTCCCCCTTGGCCCTGTGCCCTGCGTCACTGGACTCGGCTCTGACTCACCGTGACCCCGCTGGGGACAAGTGGTTGCAAATATTGTGTGTGAATATAATGGTACACAGGGTCCCAACTCATTTTGAGAACTGAGTACCATTATTAATATAGCAGTGACCCAGTGGATATCAATTAGTGTAGGAGGTACTGTGTGTTCCATTGCTACTTGTGCTGGCCAGTGCAGATGGGGACTGGGATTGTGCTGTAAAAGTGAGTCTTGGGAATGCCAAGACATTGTTATGAATTTCTGATGCTTTTTTGTTTTGTTTTTTGTGAACAAGGTTAAAAATTTGTCTGGGGCTGTACCATGTGAGTGTCTATTCCTCTAAGCCCCGTGAGTGTTTTCATTTTTGTCTTTGGGATATTGATGCCTGGGGGGTGTGGTGGCACAGTGAGTTTGGCCTGTGCCTGCTCTCTGGTGGGTCTGGGGTCTAAGTCCCACTTGGGGTGCCTTGTGATAGACTGGTGTCTTGTCCTGGGTGTGTCCTCTCTACCTCCAGCCCTATGCCCTGTGTTGTTGGGTTAGGCTGCAGCTTGCTGTGACCCTGCTTGGGACAAATGGTGTGTGTGTGTGTGTGTGTGTGTGTGTGTGTGTGTGTGTGGAAACTGTGGCACATACAGGATGAGGAGTATCTTCTGGAGAGGTCTGGCTCAAGCACACTATGTGATGTCAGATGACTGCTGATCATCATCTGTCTGTGTTAGCTCAACAACCCACAAAAGGTGTCAAAGGCTACACTAGTCTCTGATTCACATTTGTGTTGAGTCATAAATTTATTAGTGTTACTCTACAGTACATGATGTTCATTTCCAGCCTTCCAGTCATGGCACTGCCACTGTTGTCATGTCTTTGGTACTTGTGCCAGGGTAAAGCACTATAATGCTGGTAAGAAAAGACACAAAAGATGTGTAGAAATGTTTTATAAATAACAGTTGAAAAGGGTCAATTGCAAATGTTATCCATACTTTGGATGTGAGATGTTTCACTGCAGGGATCTGTCACTACCACAACATCGAATTTTAAACTTTTGTTTGTAAATAAAATACAGATGGACAATGTTTATGAGACAAAGACTTATTGCACTCTCTCGTACATTTTTAGTGTTGTTGTGGTGATTCAGTGGACAATGAGGTAAAAGAGGGAAAGGTCAGCACATACTACTCGGAAAATAATGAACTTTTTACTGAAAAAGCATGTTCCTCCATCATAAATAAAGTGAAAGTGGATGGTAGAGCTCCTTCCTTTCTCTTGGGTTGACTGTGTCAAACAGGGCAACCCGCTGGCTTCCTCAAGGCTCTATGTGGGAGTTCAAACAGATATAGATACAACAAGCCTTGTTTATTCTAAGAAAATAGCTTTGAGGATATTTAAACTCACTTCCTCCAGCCTTCAACACCAGTGGATAAACTTGGAATCTAGAATAGTGGGTTTACACAATTTACACTGTTGACAATATTTTCCAGTTTAGTCGGATTCATGTCACTGAAAGAGAACTTAAACACAGTGTGACAAAGTCCTGTCTTTGTGTTAATATCATGGAAGTTAAAAGGAATTTAAAATAAATATTTTCATTCCCTCCTAAGTTAAATTTAAGGACATATACGCAAAAATAAGGCAGTTTATTGCAATAAAAGAACAGTGGCACACACCAGCGTATCTACACTGTACGAAAGAAAGAATGACTGTGTTACCACAGTGCTCCTAACATGAAGACCTAATCTTATGGCCCAGTGGACAGTAAATAAGTTGTTTATTGACCACATAACTGAGATAAGCTGCAGACCCCTGTGCCCAGATACTGACAATTAATGAAAAATGTGTCTGTTGTCTGTGTCATTGTGTTCACTTTTCTCTCCCCCGTAATTCAAAGTTCCTCACTCAGCATAGCGAGTTTGTTTTCACTCCACCAATGGTCACTCAGGGAGCATGGCTGTCCACAAACCCCTGCTGACAGACAAACAGTAAGAACAATGCCCACCAGCCCTTTCAGCCTGAGTCAACTGTCGTAGTCAGCCGAAGATAAATCAGAATGTAACCAAACACAATCTCTGGGTCTCAGTTAACCCTTTACATTTGATCCATCCTGGTGCAAATGGATTTCAGTTACTCTTTTCTTACACAATTAACTAGTATAACCTCATCTGCTCTGTGGTCACAGGACATAAGAAATTATCTGAGGATCTCACTGTACTGTGCTGTGTAGGAGTCAGAGCCTCGAACCCTGGGGGATTCGTTGTGGTCCAGACGGGTCTGGACAGGCGGGGCCCAGCCCATGATGGACAGCCTCCCGAAGACTGTGGCACTCCAGCACACCCCAGGGACTGTGCTCAGGGTCATGCAGCAGGAAGCCATGTGAGAAGGAAGCAACTACATCTCCATCACTCCCAGGGTCCACACTGTGACAGGGGCTGTAATATTCCCCTCCTCCCCAAATGTGTGATGTTATGATAAGGTGGATTTAAAGCCTGGGACCAAGGTTCTCAAGCATGTGGGAGGTACTGAGAAAAGTCACATTTCCACCTTGTTTATGGGTTTTGCTACATCACAGAATCAGCATTTTATACTTTAGAAGAATTTACAAAAATATTGCCTCCAGTTGCTTTGTGTCCCACAAACTTTGCTTGTGTATCTAAAAAGGTCAGGATTATACTGTATATCCCATCCTCTCTCATCTGAAACCATCAGCCACAACCTCATCCAATTAAAATGAATTTGCTGCAGTACAGTGGCTGTTTGTTTCTGAAGATGGGATAATTGGAACTGTAATAGTTCTTTCTCTATATCCTACTATGGGTTTCATGGGATAAGTACATTGACTTTTCTGTTGCTGTTCTCTGCGCAAAGCAGAAATCAAACCATTGCAGTAGATGGCAGATAGATGTCTGACCCAGAGGGTTAATTCAGTGGCTTTGGGGGTCCTTTTATCCCTACAGCCCCCCTGTCCGAGCACTGATCGGGTTACATTTGCACTAGCTTGGGAACCATAGAGGAAATTAGCTCATATTGAAAAATGAGCAAAGGATTTAGTCAGGTAGGACATCTTTGACAACACAAGTTGTGTATCTGTGATCGTGTTAGATTTAAGTGATAGTTTAAGTCCTGCAGATGTCATTGAGGTTGTTTAGATGGAGGAAAAAATTCAAAAGTCAAATAATCCAGTTTTCACCACAACATTTTGCTATCCAATAATCAGATTTTTCAGCACTTCTCAACATGCAGTAAAAACTTTCATGGGAAAAATAATAAATTTCTCATTGAAACAATTATATGTTTATCATTAGAAATTTTTTTACGTAAAGAATGTTAATACTATGAAAATAAAGAAATATTACCATTACTGGTTGACTAATTATCTATGACTATAACCTTAAATAGTTTTACTATAATAATATGTTTACACCAAAAAATCACATTTAAATTATCATAGGTATAATGATCATTGCTGTGCTTGTAAAAATACGTGCATTGAAAGGCAAATCTTTTCATACTCATATATGACACAAATGTATTTGTATCATTGATACATATTGATGTGAGTAATGAATAAAATACACACACACACTTTCGGAACCGCTTGTCCCATACGGGGTCGCGGGGAACCAGAGCCTACCCGGCAACACAGGGCGTAAGGCCGGAGGGGGAGGGGACACACCCAGGATGGGACGCCAGTCCGTCGCAAGGCACCCCAAGCAGGATTCGAACCTCAGACCCACCGGAGAGCAGGACCTGGTCCAACCCACTGTGCCACCACGCCCCCAACATGAATAAAATACACACACACACACATTTTCAGAACCGCTTGTCCCCGACGGGGTCACGGGGAACCGGAGCCTAACCCGGCAACACAGGGCGTAAGGCCGGAGGGGGAGGGGACACACCCAGGACGGGACGCCAGTCCGTCGCAAGGCACCCCAAGCGGGACTTGAACCCCAGACCCACCGGAGAGCAGGACTGCGGTCCAACCCACTGCGCCACCGCACCCCCTTCATGAATAAAATAATGAATCTTTATTTTATCATAGGGGGCGTGGTGGTGCAGCGGGTTAGACCACAGTCCTGCTCTCCGGTGGGTCTGGGGTTCGAGTCCCGCTTGGGGTGCCTTGCGACGGACTGGCGTCCCGTCCTGGGTTTGTCCCCTCCCCCTCCGGCCTTACGCCCTGTGTTGCCGGGTAGGCTCTGGTTCCCCGTGACCCCGTATGGGACAGGCGGTTCTGAAAATGTGTGTGTGTGTGTGTGTGTGTGTGTGTGTGTGTGTGTGTGTGTGTGTATATGTATTTTATCATTTTAATAGTGGGTTTGCCTAAAATGTGTTTGGAAAATAGATAGCTGAAGAGGGAAATTGTCAAGTTTGTGCCTTTCAGGCTCCACTCCTAATATAGAAGTAGAGTGAAAGACACCCAAGTAGAAATGGTTCTAGAGATAAAGGAAGGACAAGAATTACAGTTGCAACGGTGGAAAGATGGGGGGTTGAAGGAAAAAACGAAAGAAAATAGAGCTTTGAGGGGAAGAATCACTGTGTCAGCAGTGGAGAGGACAGATGATGGCAGTAAGTTACTAAACAGGCCCTGATCACAGCAGCAGCTGTGTTCTCCATACCAACTTTGGAACGTGGAATTGTGCTCCACTCTGAGAAAGCAGCTGTAGGATAGTGCACTGCCTTCTTGGGCTGATGTGGGGTGACCATAACCCTTCTTCAGCAACTATCTTACCATAACTTGATATGTTTAATGATGACTATGTCATAGCACTGATAGAGCTCTCCTCAATGCCTTCACTACAAAAGGGAACCAATCAAATAGCTGACAAGTTTGACAACTTTCATCCAGCTAACACTAACCAATCCCAGAGGGTCTATGAATTTAGGAGTTTCGGCCAAAGGAGACATATCCTCTTGTTGCCTGCACTGCTGATCCATGTACCCCTGGGAACCCTGAAAGTTGTTATTTTTCAGTGGGGTATAAACAAGTAACTTCATTTCACAGTTAAAAAAATCTAAACGTCTCATATACTGTTAATCACTATATCATTTAAAACACTGAAGAAACTATTTGAACAATCGAACAGGTATATGTTAATTTTTTCACTAAATGTTCAGGCATTCTTAAACAATTACTAGTTTTATTTTTAAACAAAGTTTATGTATTTTCACAATCAATCATTTTGTGTTTGCCTACCATTGAAGTGCTATGTTCTCTATTATCTGTATACAAACATAATTTCACTAAATTCACTGCTAGCCTGAAGTTTGGGTGATTTGCAGAAAATTAAATCTCTTGAATTAGCATATATTGTGTCTCTCACCTTTTACAGCTTTGTAGTCTTTTTCCAACAGGATTAGACCAGGCGTTATCCCAGAAAAAAATTATTGACAATGGTTTTAATTTAAAAGTATATGATCATCACAGATAACTACCTTTTTGCATGACTCATGAAAGAAATGCAGTATTAAGCTGTAAAAAATGAGTCCTTAGAGACAGCATTGAGGGGAGAATCGATGTTTTATCTTGGAACCAGTTAGCCAATCAGAGGCCAGGTGTGTTTCCCACAGCAGCAGCATTCAGAACCTGTCAGCACATCACGCATAAACAAATTTGAGAGCGTAACAGACAAACTATAATTGTGAAACAACAAATAGCACAATGCATAAAACAAATAGCCACATGTGATGCTTATGATTCATTCCGGGAATTAATGATACAGGTGGTCACCAACTTACTATGGTTCGACTTGCCATTTTTTCGACTTTACGATGATGAGCTGTTGACAGACATTCAGTAGAAAACGTACTTTGAATTTTGATTTTTTTCCCTGGCAAGCCGTATGCAAGGTGATACTGTCTCGCGATGCTGGGCACTGGCAGAAATCTGCATCTCCCAGTCTGTCAAGCAGATGTGTATGAGGTGTGTTAAATGCATTTTTGACTTATGATGGGTTTCAAGGGACATAACCCCATTGTAACTCGGGGACCACCTGTATATTTTATACTCCAACAGATTACAATTGACAGAAAATATTGGATCTTTCTGGAAAAAAGAATGGTGTCTTGCTATTTGTGTGCAGGTAATATAATTTGTATAAATTTTGCTCCAAAACTTGTTTCAAAACACGTTTGATGTTTTGCAGATTGACTTGGAAATTCCAGTGATTACTGATTACTATTACTCTGTCAATGAATCCAAAAGATGGTATACGGTGGCTAAAACACTTTAGTTAGGTCAGCTGTAAAGGTACTCTGCTGCAAAAGTGTTGAAAGGTTTTTGAAAGGTTTTCGCAAGTAAAAATTGTATTTATGCTAAATCCACAGATTAGGGGCAATTTGGAATCACCGGTTCAGCTGAATGATATGCAAAAGCCACCATTCAACCTTTAAAAATATGTTTTGTCAATGAAAACACATGTTCTACCTGTTAATTGAGGTATGATCAAACCAAGTGCCTCAGATTGATAATATTGGCTTTACATTTGTTTGTCTAATATTAGATACCACGTTAAACTTTTTTTTGTCAAATTTGTCTTTGCCTTTTATCCTGCATCCATTTTACAGTTCCGTATAGTAATCCCACTTGAAATCTTCAAATACCAAGAGCAATTCATACTTTATTTACTTTTTACAAGTAGACTGAACAAGCCAGAGCTGACTTTACGCTTTAGTAAATGGAGTAACAACCTCCAGTATGACCTATCCTGTGGTACATAGATTTTCTCTTTTTTAATTCTCTTTGTCACCTAAATCTTAAGTCCTTTACACACATATATATAGTATATAGTCTAATGCTGGTAGCAGTGTTTTATGGAATATCACAAACTGATGCACAAAGATTCTTTGACTTTTTGCTTGTACAGACACTTCTAGAAGATTTTATCGAATACATTGAACAAAACAAGAAATAAATACACAGTTGATAAACGTGTGATATGTATTTTATGTCATCACAACTTACACACACACATTTTCAGAACCGCTCGTCCCTTACGGGGTCACGGGGAACCGGAGCCTAACCCGGCAACTCAGGGCGCAAGGCTGGAGGGGGAGGGGACACACCCAGGACGGGACGCCAGTCCGTCGCAAGGCACCCCAAGCGGGACTCGAACCCCAGACCCACCGGAGAGTAGGACTGCGGTCCAACCCACTGCGCCACCGCACCCCCTTCACAACTTACAATATTTTTTAAAAATTATTTCAAAGCATTAAGTGTTCATTCTGTGATGTTGTAAAACCCATAAAGAAGGTGGAAATGTGACTTTTCCTGAGTACCTCCCACATGCTTGAGAACCTTAGTCCCAGCTTTCCCTAACACTACCTTTGACTATAAACTTTTGTTTTCTGCTCAACAGCTATGTCTAAGTTTATTTTTTTTTTTTTTTTCATTGATCCTGGAATATAGGTTTGTTGAGAGAAACTGGTCCAGTGTGTAAAGCTTATTCAGGTAATGAATGGCATTTCTGTCTGCACAGAGAACATTCTGGGTAGCTGTAGGTGCTGAACGATTTGTTTTGCTGTCACACACGGTATTTTACTTGAGGAGTAGAGAAAGCATTATTCCACCAATCTTTCACAACTCACTGCAGAGGAGATTTTTCGTTTTTTTTTTTTCCATTTTTTTCCTAAAAACACATTTTTGTGCATGCTGTTGAATGCATGGGTTTAGGTAGGAAGGCTGTATGAATATAGCATTGCATATGTATTGTAACACTATTGTGTTTGTATAAAATAAAAACTTGTGGAGATGTATCTGCTGCAGCTCTACTATTAGAATTCAAGTCAATTAATATTAATAATTTAGAGGTATTTGGTTTAGTTTTGAGTGGTAAGTTCTACTAAATCTTTTGTGTGATGTTGATGTTGTCTGTGTAGCATTTCTCATTTGTCTGTTAAAACATTCTGATAGAGATGGGAGGTGTCACTATGCTAACTCTACACTTTTGCAAAATAAGAGAGAGAAGACTGCAATCTCATTAGCTGGAAGCACTGGAATGCTGTTGAGAAGGCTGGTCACAATGAAGTGGCCAGTCAAACAGAGATCTGGTGAGACGAATGAGGGTGTTACTGGCCTGCTGGCCTAGCTAATTGCCCCATTTGGCAGTGCTATTTGAGAATGAGATCTAATTAAACTCCTGCAGCTTGCTCTCACAGCTCACACTTGCCAACAGCTGGATGCCCCACTGGGTAGTCCTAGCAGCTGCATCCTCATGAGTTACCCTGCAGGGCTGATGACCTGGATCATATAGTTTAACGTGTTCACTTTCTTTCATTTAAAGAAGTTGTTTCAGAGCACCATCAGGCAGAGTGTGAAACTGTAAGCTGACCTTCACAGGTCTTTGGAACCTTGCTGACTTGCAGTTTCAATCCAGAAAGGTAACAAATTCAGACCTGTGGAAGACAATCTCATTTCCTTAACTGTTTCTCAACAAATGAGCTTGTAACCATAAGTCGTTTGTTTTCAGGTATTATCAGTCGTCAACTCCCCATCATTTTCTAGTAATTTTTCCAACTGTTATTGAGAAATTAATGTGTTATTTGTCATTTTGATTTAAAAGTAGCTTAAAAACCCTAACCAGGTATTTTGCTTGGTCAAGTTATTATAACAAATATGAAACAACTAATTCCAATTTTTGCAGGCCTTATAACTCTGCTACTGACTTTGAAAGATGCATAGGATGCTTCTCGGCCCCTCAGAATGTCAGGAAATTTCCAGTTCTTTTGGTAACATTAGCATCTGTTTATTTACATTTGTTACTGTAGATTATATCCCAACCAACAGTCCTAGCCCATGGTGAGCACCTGCATGACCTTGTCAGCTGTCCACCAAGGTCTTTCTTGGTCCAAATGGCAATGACAATTTGCTTTAACTTGTGACACGTTTGCTTTTTTCTTGTATCTCATTTGCACCCAAGATTAGGCTGGACCTGCTTGTAAAGCTGTAGAGAAACTCTCAAGAGAAGAATAAGCCCCCATTTCACACTTGCTTTAAACAGATGCTCTGATTGTTTCTTAACATTGTGTCATTAATTCATGGTCCTTTTAAAGCTGAAGTAGGTAAAACTGGCATTCGTGTTTATTCAGCCACCATATTGTAAAATTAATAGTGTCAGATTCCCTCTCAAGCAGTGTAAATAGGCAATGGAATATATTATATTAAATGTTCTTAATGTTCCACAGTATTTTCAACAATAATTATCCATCTTTTCTTTTGACATGCTTTCGCTTCAGTTTTTTGGTTACGTTGCACCAAATTGCCATTGTGCATATGGAACAGCAATTTGTCTAACTAAAAACATCATTGGTCACAGGATGAATTCAACTTATGTTATCCCTATGTCTACACGTGTCTTTTCTTTTTTTCATTTATTGCTGAGACATTTTTTTTTACGTTATTCAAGTCCTCTTTTACCAAAATGTCAGCTATACATTTCGTTAATCACATGAATTAATGAAACCATCTATTTAAGTATCAGTTTATAATTCATTATGGGAACAAATCAAACTAAAAAGACAAAAATTGCAAAAATATTTTGTGTATGAGAAAAGATAAATTATTTATACACCTTATCAAGTGAAACTGAAATAAAACTAATTTTGAGGAACCTCTGCTTTCTTTCAGCAGTTAAATTTCATTCCAATGGAAACATATTGCTTGATCAATTTAAATTTTAAAAAAATGCATCTTGCTATAATTACAATAATTATCTGAGGAAGTACCCATGTGCTGTATTGAAACTTCTCATTTGTTTATTTCTGAGAGCACAGTTTCTGGTCCTTTAGCATCCTTTCATAGGTATGGATTTTATAGCATGCTACATTGTTAGGTTTGTACTTAAATTATTCATCCATTTATACAGCTGGGAATTTTTTACAGGAACAAACTCATGAGACATACATTTGATGCTGGTATTGCAGTAGGAATGGCTATTCAAACTCTTCAATTTCAAAGCAACAGCTGGAAAATTCAATTCCTTTAAAGGCATTTTTCAAATAATTTGTCACAAACGTTGCTGTCTGAGGGAATCAAATAACCAAAAACCAAATCTGCAGATTTTGGAAAGGTGAATTTGTGACTCTAAATTGCCCTTAGTGTGTGCAACAGTGTGTTTGTGATTGACTAGTGATGGACTGCCATTCCATCCAGGGTGTATCCTGCTTCACACCAGAACTCTAAGTTGTGAGGGCAGCTATGGATCGATCGATGGATGAGTCGATGGATGGATGGGAGGAAATTATTGCCTGACCCCAACAAGAAAGCAGCAAAGTACAACAAACAGTGGCATATGATGAATGACAGCTCAGTTCAGGCTTTGATAAACTGAATTCAAAGAGCACATGAAAACGATCCTAGAGTAGGAGTGGTATCCAATGTAGGAGCACTGAGCAAGGCCCTTAGTGGGGGTTAGCAGACCAAATGACAGTCCTTGGCTGTTTTGATTCATCACTGTATATTTAATCCAGAAACAAAACAAATAAGAGCGTGGCAATTAAAATTTTGTTATTAACTATAGCAGTGTATCAGAGTTGAGCGTTAGGTACTTTGCATAAGTTTCTGATCCAGGGTACTTTGGATACATACAGAGCACAAAAACTAATATTATTATTATTATTATTAATATATTGCAAATGGCTCAACAGGGGAGGATTGCTTTCAGACCCTCAATACATTTAGCAATCCACACCACACAATAAAAGAAAATCGCTTATGCAGAGCTGAGGGGTCAGATAAATGGTTGCTCAATTATGACAGAGTTCACTTACCTTGAGGGACTTAATGTGAAAGTGATTGTGTGGTAAGTGAGACAAACCAGCTGCTAGACTGATCTGGGTCATGTGACAAGTCAGAATAAGAAAATGAGGGACTGATATGAGTTTTCATGGAAGTTTTAAGGAATCTGAAAAAAGAAAGCAGGCAAAACGTATGGTTTCTACTTTATGTGACACAAAATGGTGTTTTTGGGTTTTGTGGTACATGACATTGTAAGAAAATGTGTCAGTATTAACGATACCATTCTGTGGCTAAAAAATGTCAGTTTATTTGACTAGTGTAATCAGATGTGTGATAAATAACATCCATCACTACAGTTAAAATGAAACCCCTGGATACACAACATACTGTACATACTGTATACGAGCCCTACTTGTGTCTTGTGGAACCCACTGCTGGTCTCCAAACTGGGCGAAATCAATACAGCTGTTTCATTGATTCTTCCTCCAGACCACTATGCTCATCTGCAGCGTGGCGTTCACTGCATCACCACACTCTTGTGTGACCTGACAGCATGGGCCAAAGGCTCCGTGGGTGGTATCAGTGCACCTCTCTCTCAGCAGTCATGCCGAGAAGATGTTAAAAGTATTATCACACTAGGCTTGCCGGGGACCAGTGAAAGTCGTATCATAGCAAATGTGGCATAGCACCTTTTTAAACTCCTAAATCTGAGTTTTAGAAGAGTCACATGGAGTGTTAAAAAACTGTCTTTCCACTACTTCTCTGCCCTTGCACACTTGAGGGCAAAGGCCTGGCAGGATGGGGTGTGGGGGCTCACAGCTGGGAAGGTTCTTATATTAAAGCAGATTCCTTTCATTATTTAGGAGGAACTGGAAAGGATTTGTAGCATTCCAGTGTAGTCACTGCCAGTTTGTTTGGAGTGATTTTACATATCCTAACCTAACCACAGAAGCTGAGAGCTCCTTGTGCCAAAAGGATTTCACTGGCTGAGGTCACAATATGAGCGTCCTGGGAAAATAATCAGACTAAACTGTTATGAATAATACTAGTGTGCATTGTAATCCTTTCCAGCTTTGCCTGTTCAAAGATACTATAATTTTTTTTGCAGGTGTCACAGCATATGTGCATTGGAATATACATTGTTCACAAAGCAAAATTCATACTTGGGTACTACACTGACACTGGTTAAGGTGACTAAGTGTGTTTATTATTTGTGATAATAATGAAAAGGTGAGAAAATGTATTGGTGTTAACATTACTATAGAAACAAAATTACTGCCTAATTTTCCCCGTACACTTATCTCCATTATTCATATAATTTTGGTAATCCAAATAATTGTCTATAATTTCACTGCCTACTGGAAGACACATATTCTTGAAGCATCTCGTTTTAGTAATTTTTTATAATATTATTTGTTCAAGAGCTGCAGTCTGCATGAATCAACTCATTCCCCAAGAGTGCTGCTCTTCCACTGACAGACAGGGTCATTCTTTCATTAGAAAGCTTCACATACTCTCCCATTCTTTGCTGCTTGCTTTGACATCTTACTTTCGACAGTATCTCACATGAAACAACATTAGAGGTAAAGCCAAAGGTGAAAAATGGATGTCTTAGTTTCCTCGGGATATCTGTAAATGTAGCTTCAGCCATCATTAGAGGTGTCATTAGTCTGTTCCGAATGCATCGATTTATAAGCGTTCTCTAAGGAGACATAAAACCAGTAAATTCATGGGAGCTGTGTCATGTGTGCATATGTATGCCTGAGTAGTGTGTGTGTGTGTGTGTGTGTGTGTGTGTGTGTGTGTGTGTAACCTGTAATCCTTTCATTAAAAAGTACCAGTCCACACACAAAGCAGCCCCACACACAACAGAAAAACAATCTAAGGTGGCTTAAGGGAAATTGCATTTGTGGAACAATACCAATATTATGCATTAACTGCCCCCCACTCCAGTGTTTATCAAAAGAGGTGGTGTGTTCTGACGTCACCCAGTTGTATGCAGGAAAATACTGGGACTAGGCTGTCAGTAAGTATTGGCAAATGTTCTGAAAGTGAAGTCGGAGCTGAAAGGGAGGGAGCTTAGCTGGAACATGTGCATGGTGGGGAGTCCAAGGTGTCTCACAAGTGATCTTCCAGAGCAGCACAGCGCCAGGCAAGCAGCTGCACAGAAAACACAGGAATCACAGTATTACACAGTGAGCACCATTTGGACATTTATTTTTGGTTAGAATTCTTCTGAATGTTTGACACACATTGCGTCACATCAAACATAATTGTTTATGAGCCACATTTTCATTAGTTAATATACTGCTTTCTAGTCCACGAAAGCAAATATACTAATACTATACAAATTTATGTTGATAACATGTGATATGTGTTTCTGCTTAATGAGACTGGTATTCTAAGTGGTGATTGTATCCACCGAGTATGCAGTTGGTCTCAAGTATACAGGTTTCATCTTGTTGTAGCCTTCAGGCAATATCAACCAGTTTCATATTTGTACAGGATCATTTACAGTTTTGGTTTCTCCATGGAAATAGCCTGAGATTGTCTTCTGTCACAGGGATGCAACATAAATATGAGTACATGACTTCTAAACAAATATTACTGTCAATCCATAATCAATAATCACTAGCACAATGCAACATGTCTTTGGATGGGAAATGAAATATTCAGAAGCAACCCACACAAATTGGTGAGACCATAGAAACACCACACAGATGAAAATGGATTCGAACCCATGTTGAAACCTGCAGCCAAGAAACTTTGAGGCAACAGCACAAACTACTACACCTTCATGTTGCCCAAAATTGTTATTGTTTTGTAGTTTTATATTCAGACTGACCTAAAAGGTTATTACTGTGGAAATGCTTGTTAAGCATATTTTTTAGTTACTACAAGAAGTCCCTAGATGATAATTATAAATGTTAAAATCGCAAATATGTCTAACTTTTTTTAGCACCTGCAACTAACTAAACTTAAAACACAAAGCACATAAACAAAATTTTGTGGTACAGACTAGGACAAAAAAATATTACGATTGGTTGTTGTGGTGGAACTCAAAGATGTAGGTGCAGTTTTTTCTAAGGCAAAAACCTTTTATTACAACATTGCTCAATTCTGGCTGAAAGTGAATTCACCCACACACACACCCACAGGCTCAGTTTTGCACAGCTCGGTCAAAATTTATGCATGGCTTAACTATAACCACGCAATTACTTTTATTAGAAGGTATACTGTTATGGACCATGTATAGTCTGAAAGAGAGACAGAAATATAGCATACCTAGAAAGATGGAGCTACAAAGAAACTAGGATTATGTAATTGAGTTAATAACATGACACCAAACTTTAAAAAAAAAAAAGAAAAAAAGAAAAAAATACACGTGTGTAAAGGAAAAAAAAAAATTACCTATATAATTCTGTAGAGTCTTTTCAAGGCGATTTGTCAGCTGCCTGGACTGATTTATATAATCCCACTTAGATATGTGGGATATACAATTATATATTTAAATTTAGTGATCATCTACACATGTAATGTCTCTTATTTCTATTAAATATACACAGCTGTTGGATAGCTGGTGATGTTGTGGTTAGAACTGCTGCCTCTGTACCCAAAGGTTGCAGGTTTGAGTCTCACCTCCTGCTGTAATACCTCTGAGCAAGGTACTACAATTGCCCCAGTGAAAATTATCCAGCTGTATAAACGGGTAAATAACTGTAAGTAGCTTAACTGTGTAAGTTGCTTTAGAGGAAAGTGTCAACTGATCTCTCTCACATTCACATGCTGAGGGTGTCCAGAGGAAACAGACACTAGAAAAACACGTAAACTCCACAGAGACTGTGCATCACCCACTTCTCCCTGTGCCCTCTCATATATATTATGGGCTACTAATAAATTTCTGCTTTAAAGATTGGCTCTGTGCTGTTCCTGGTTAATTCAAGGACAATCTTTATATCCCTGTCTTGCAGCACAACTTTACAGTTATGTGGTGCACAGACATACTCAGCTTCTTTTCACTCCAGCCATGGGAAATGACAGGAGACTCAGTTAGCTCTGCAAAAGGCAGAGATTGATTGGGTGACTTGAACTTTGCTCTTAGGTCAGGGGCACAACTGCTTAGCCAGCCTCATCAAGCACTCAGGTTTCAGCAGCAATTTATAAACACGGCCGATTGAGATAACCATCGAGCAGCATGTGTGTTCACTCCTTGTGCTTATGTGCATGTGTGTGTGTGTGTGTGTGTGTGCGTGTGCGTATATCTGATTATGCCTTAGTGAGTGTGTAAATGTATGTGTATGTGTATATATAGGTATGTTCATTCATAGATGGCGTTTCCTACATGTGAGAGTTAGCCAGTGGGTATGCATGTGAATTCACAGCTGTGTGTGGGATGAAACAGCTCCACAGAGAGTTGCTTGTTTATGCTAGGGCAGATGCAGCCCTGGGCATGCCACCCACCTCTGTATCACTCATAGCACACTCTTAACAAAAGTTAACATCAGGACACCAGGTTGCGTAGTGGTTTGTACTGTCCCCTCTCAATTGACAAGCATTCAAATCCTTGCTCTTGCTGCAGTACCTCTGAGGACATACTTAGTCTGAATTGCTCCAGTGAATGTTTAACCTCTGATTGAACATGTATCACTGCAGCCACACACTTATAAATGTACTTACTATGTGGAATAAAATCACCCTGCTGTATAAAAGGACAAAAAGGTATGAGCTGCGAGAGGAAAAAAAAAAAAAAACATCTCCTAAATAAATACATGTCAATGCACCACTGAATGGGACACTTTGAAAGACACTAATTTTCATAAAATTCCAAATTATTGTCTTGTAGTGTCTACATATCAGTTAAGATGCTTTAAAATATTTATTTTTAAAACATATTTATTCACACTTTTCTTTCTGAGGTATTTAGACACGTGAGTTACATTCAACAAGTTTTATACAGTATTTTATTATGCTTATGCAATTAAATGGAGTGAAACCTATCACATTCAAAATGATTATACATTCATTTGGCTTCAGAAAAAGTAATTACTGCCAAAGCAAGTTCCAAACAATTTAAGATTTTTAGTAAATTAACAACTAAGGATTGTGACATTGTGATTTAATTTCAAATTTACAACCACAAGCATAAAATGCAGTAGTAAAAAAATCTAATAAATATTGACACTGAGGCTATTTCAAGTAAAAAGTATGTAAATTTAATATTAATCATATGTTGTGAATTTTGTGGTCATGCAATGGACCTTTACAGACTTAGACTTCACGTCATGACTGATGTCTCTGGTCATGAGGATATCACTTTTCATTTTTTTGACAGATCAGAAATTACTTAAAACCTGTCTTACGTACTGTATGTAAGCTTTGTTCAGCATAAATGCTTAAGAACTCAGTGTTGGTATAACATGTTTCCAATCCATGTTGTCTTTCACATTCCAGCTCACATGCTCATCTCAGTGCAGCTTTGGCTCATATTTCAGTTTGTACATATTTCTGTGACAACAACTTCACTCTCAACAGTTCCTTCCTCTGAGGACCAGGAGTAAATGGTGCAGTTTGGCCTGAAGTTTATATGTATATCTCTGTGTTCATTTCAGAGGCAAACTCTGTCCAGTTTCAGCCACATAAACCTATAAAGAAGGAACTTTTCATCAGCATCCTAAGCCAAATAAGCTGCTCCAAGGAAAATATGAAAATTTTTAATGTTCTGTTATTTACAGTACCTAGAAAACGAGAATAGAAGTGTTCGGTACAGACGAGGAATATGCAGGTGACCTTTGCCTGTAACTAAGTGATTCTGTTTCTACCCTTACTTGATTCTATTTAATCAATTTTAAAAGCTGCAGAATTTGTTTTCCACCATAGCTGACTGAAGTGGACTTCGGCTGTGGCACACATCTATTTAAAAATGATATTCACAGAAGAGTCTCCTATGTATTTTCCCAGGGCTCACTCCATCAGATTGGGCCAACCTTTCTCAGAAGACAGAGGTTTGCATTTCACACCAGGTGGAGAGTCATAATTTCAGGTACTGTTTTTCCTATGACTTTTTGACAACATATAAAGTAATGATAGCTTTACAATGTCCTCTGTACATAAATTAACACATATGGAATTGTTCATCTGATGTTCTTAGCAGATTGGCCTGTCCAGAGCTAATTCTTTTATTATTCATGACAAATGTACATTTACTAAAGCACAACACTGCTGAATACAAGAGCATTTCCACTAGGGGTTACAGCTGGAGTTAGATAGTTAGTACTACGACAGTGAATATTCCATTCTGTAAAGAATAAATATTTAGTATTTTTCTAAGTGTTCTCTGTATTTCTGCAATAGGACACACACACAGTCTGAAGCTGCTTATCCTGACCGGGTTGCAGTGAACCAGAGCCTAATCCAGCAACACAGGATATAAGGCTGGAGGGGGAGGGGACAGTCACAAGTCACCCCAAGCAGGACTTGAACCCCAGACCTGCCAGAGAGCAGGCACAGGCCAACCCACATCCCCACGTCCCCTTGCAAGAGGACAGAAAAGGTATATATATTTCCATGCACCATTTACTAATGCTGTTTATTTTTATGAAAACCAACAGCTCATATTAAAAATCTGAAAAAATATCTATGGCTGCATTAGTGGGATAATGCATGAAATGCAGGCCTAAATCATTTGCTATGGATTGAGGATATCTGTAAAAAAGTTTAAAAGGTGAAATTGGTCTGTCTCATTTTCCACTCTGCATTCAAGCAAAATGGAGACTTATTATCACCGTATGCCTACAGCTCAGTCCATGGCTTATAATGATTACAAGCCTGCAAAATTCTTTATCACTTTTACAAGCCTCAAAATAAATGAGGTGTGTGTGAAATATCTAGTGTTTTGCTTTGTCCTCATTCCTGGAGGTTTCAGTTCTTAAGAGTGAAAGTTTATTTTTTCTGCAGAATCCAGCTAGACTGCTTTTGGAAATGCTTTGTCAATGCTGAAATGGTGACGCATGGTGCCACTGCAGAGGAGTGGAATAGGGAGGCTGTCTACTAAACTCTTATAAACCTTACTAAAGGTATATGAACTTCCACATATTCGGTTTTCATAAGGCACATTAGAAGTGGATCTTGGAATACAGCAATAAATATTTAAACGGTTTAGGCTAAGCTGACTTGGTATCTGAACAGCATGAATGGATAAATGCAAAATTCTGAGCAGCCCTGTCTTTGGATGTTTCAGTGACCCAAAACATAAAAAACAACAAACCTTCATTTTGGTATTTCAGAAAAAATATCCAGCTAACTTGGTTCCTGTTCCTAATATGTGTGTTAAGAAGTAAAAAAAAGGATAGTCTGCACAGTCCAGATTTGTCTTGACAAATCTGATGCTACTGTTGAAGTCACTTCCAAGACAAATGTATGTATGTATGTATATATGTATGTAATTTATGCAAAAACCAGTAGATTCTGCAATTTGAGCGTATCCCATTTTAAAGGATTTGTACACAAATCACAGTAAAAAACAGATTGTATTTAGACATTTTTTTCAAAAGCAACATAGAATTTCAAGCTATTTACAATTATACAGCTGAGTATAACTGATCTTGCTGGAATTCATGGTAAGTACCATGAATAAGTGTACTACAGCAGGATTCAAACCTGAAATCTTTGGGTCCAAAGGTAGGAGGTCTAACCACTACACCACCTGCTTGTCTCTTTTATACTTGTATGAACTAATCAAGATGTTTCATATTTCATGACAGTTAGCCAGTTATTCTTTTCTTGTAGATAAAATCCCACCCTGTATCTGAACTGCTGCCACCTTAATTTTGAGACATAAGAAAGGTGATGTTAGGACAAATCACTTATCCTATAAGGAAGTGCACTTCCTGAGATTAATTAGGCTATGTTAAAGTGTGCTTTCTTGCTTTAAAAGCATTTAACATTCCCAGTGCTCTAAATTTCCCAAAGACAATACTGTGCTGAACTGGGGTGCGGTGGCCCAGTGGATTGGACCGCAGTCCTGCTCTCCGGTGGGTCTGGGGTTCAAGTCCCGCTTGGGGTACCTTGCGACGGACTGGCGTCCCGTCCTGGGTGTGTCCCCTTCCCCCTCTGGCCTTACGCCCTGTGTTGCCGGGTAGGCTCCGGTTCCCCGTGAGTCCTGCTTGGGGTGCCTTGCGACGGACTGGCGTCCCATCCTGGGTGTGTCCCCTCCCCCTCCGGCCTTACGCCCTGTGTTACCGGGTAGGCTCCGTGACCCCGTATGGGACAAGCGGTTCTGAAAATACTGTGCTGAAAACAAGACATGACAGCAAAGTTTATGAATTTTTTGTATTACTTCAAGTCAACATTAGAAAATAGAGAATGCCAGAAAAAGTTAATTTTAGACCTTGCTCTGGATAATGTCCAAATACTTTTCTCATTAAGTAATAACGTTTACATTTCAGGTGTGACAGTCCAAGCTCATACATTATATTATCAGTTCTCTATACTTAAAATAATCAGAGAAAAGGAACATACCACACTGTCTATAACAAACCAAAAACAAATGAACAGAATGCTTACTTTATTCATAAACTATATAAAAAAAAGAAAACTGTAAAGAAAAACTCCTTGGACAAAGTTGTGCCTACCGGAGAAAACAGAAACAAACACGTATCACTACTGAACAGACACACACACACACACACACACACACACACATTTCCTGAACTGCTCGTCCCATTCAGGGTCACGGGGAGCCAGAGCCTAACCTGGCAACACAGGGCGTAAGGCTGGAGGGGGAGGGGACACACCCAGAACGGGACGCCAATCCGTCGCAAGGCACCCCAAGCGGGACTCAAACCCCAGACCCACCGGAGAGCAGGACCTGGTCCAACCCACTGCACCACCGCGCCCCCCACCTACTGAACAGACATTTGAAATTAATTTAGTTCCATCAGGAAATGAGATGTTACAGTCTGGGTATTCATTACTACCTATACTTTTCTTCAGTTGAAAAACTTCACCGTTAGTCAGGACAAACAGTGATTGTTGTGCTCAGTTTGGGATTTTCAGCTAATCACATGTTCATGAGCAACAACAAAGTGTGTTTCAGTTTCACTTTATTTACATGAATGAAGACTAAACTAGTCTGCTTTTCCGTGGACCTCTGACATGGAATCTGACGGGTTGCAGGTGCAACTGATGAAGTCATCAGTTCTCTATTTCCAACACACTAGATACTAAAACCTTACTAAAACCATGTATGATTACTTCCATAAGAAATTTGAAGACGTCTTCGATCACCCACTCTCTGCTTGTGCCACCAGTGACCGCCTCCTGTGCATTCGGCAAGATAATCACACTGTGGCTGAGTACGCAATGGAGTTCTGGATGCTGACAGAACAAAGTGACTGAAACACCACATCCCTCCTGGCCTGCTTCTGAAACGGGCTCCTGCCCCAGTTCCAGACCAAGCTGGCATATTGTTGGAAGGAGTGGACTTTTGACAGCTTTGTGGAGATGGCCATGGCAATGGACAACTTAGCCCCTGAGAAAACTCTGAGACGATGTATAGTTGCCCCAGCCACAGCATCTCGGGAGGAGGAGTCAGAGCCGATGGAGCTTGGGCAGGGTTGGTTGGACCTGGAGGAGAGACAACACTGCCTCCAAGATCATCTGTGTCTCTACTGCAGCGCTTCGGACCACTTCCGCTCCACCTGCCCTGTGCAGCCCCTTTGAGGAACACGCCTCGGATCTCAGGTTAGCCTCTTGTGCAGGTCTGGGCAACTGACTGTACCTATACACAAAGCCAGAGCAGGGAACCAAGTCTGCCCTCTCACTTTGGCAGACACAGGAAGGGCAGGCTGTTTTGTGGATGCTGAGTTTGCTCGGGCGAACAGTATTCCGGGCCAGGATTGAGACATCACATTATGGGTGAGCACACGAGATGGGTAACCCCGGGGCTTAGGTGCTGTGGAGTCCTGTACAGAGGCCCTCCATGTAACGGTTGGAGCCTGCCATCACGAGGACGTGGTGTTTTTTTCTTAGTAGGGCCCCAGATACCCCAATCAGTCTAGGTTTCAATGGTGCGTACGTCATGACCCGGTGTTCCAATGGAGTACGGGGGCAACTGGTATTATGAGGAGACCAGTGCTTGCGTTAATGCGGGAGCCTTCCCTGACTGGTGACCTTGGTGGAAGGGGTGGCAGGAGTTCCCCCGACAGAGATTCTGTGCGAATACGAGGACCTCCAGGAGGTCTTCGGTAAGGCCTAGGGAGCTGAGCTTCCCTTGCATCTGTCATTTGATTGTGCAACTGACCTGTTACCTGGAGCCACTCCCACCAGGAGTCAAGTGTACCCCCTGTGCCTACTGGATCAGAACGCAATGTGGGAATATGTCACAGAGGCTCTGAATGCAGGGATCATTAAACCGTCCACATCACCCGCCTTCACTGGCTTCTTTTTTTATTGGGAAAATGGATGGGGGCCTGCGTCTATGCATCAATTATCAGGGATTGAATACTATCACTGTTCAATACCCACACCCATTGCCGTTGATCACCGCAGCCTTAGAAAGGATCCATGGGGTGACGGTTTTCACAAAACCGGACCTGAGGAGTGCGTACAACGTCATTTGTATCTGCCCGAAGGGGGACAAATGGAAGACGGCTTTCAGTACCTTCCTGGGCCATTATGAGTACTGAGTTATGCCGTTTGGTCTGTCCAATGCTCCCACAGTATTCCAGGCCTGAATCTCTTGCTCAGAAACCTGATCAACTAATGCGTGCTGGTCTACCTGGACAACATCCTGATCTTCTACGGGACCAGGTATGATCACATACGCTGGGGGAAGACACTGTTTCACTGGCTCCTAACCAATCGGCTCTACATAAAAGAGGAGAAATGCCTATTTCACCATCCCCGAGTGTCCTTCCGGGGGTACATTCTTAGCCAAAAGGGAGTAGCCATGGATCCAGAGAAGGTGTGTGCAGCGACAGAATGGCTAAGACCCACCGCGATAAAAGCACTTCAACGCTTTCTGGGGTTTCTGAACTTTTATCGCTGGTTTTCCGTGGTTTCAGCACCTTCACTGCCCCTCCCCCCACCATGCTCACCGCACACAAGGGTTCCTGGTTGCCCTGGACCAACACCACCCACTGTGCCTTCCAGGACCCAAAAGCGCAGTTCACCTCCACTCCTGTGCTTAAACACCCCAACCCCTCCCTGCTGTTTGTGGTCAAGGTGGATGCCTCACTCATCGGAGTTGGAACCATTCTTCCCTAAAGACAGGGGAACCTGTCTAAGCTCTACCCCTGTGCATACTTCTCACCAAAATTGTCATCTGCTGAGTGGAATTATATCGGCAATTAAGAGCTCCTGGCCATCAAGCTGGCACTGGAGAAATGAAGGCACTGACTTGAAGGTGCCGTTCACCCCTTTCTGTGCTAACTGATCACCGGAACCTGGAGTACTTTGAAAATGCCAGCTGGCTTAATGACCATCAGGCCTGCTGGGCCCTGTTCTTCACTTGTTTCACGTTCATGGTGTTGTACTGGCCGGGATGTAAGAACACCAAGGCAGACGCCCTGTCCCATACACTCAGAACCCACACTCGAAAACCCTGAGCTGATCCTCCTCAAAGGGTGCTTCATCACTCCGGTGCAATGGCAGTTCTTTCAAGAGCTACAGGAGGCCCAGGCCTCCTGGGCTGTTTCCCCCGAAAAGCCCGATGGGAAGGATTATGTGCCTACCAGGATGCGGTCCCCTCTGCTGGGGTGGCCACATGACTACCTCACCTCAGGCCATTCAGGCATCCAGAGGACATCATATTGGACCAGGGCCCCCAGTTCATGTCTAGGCTGGGGGCCTTCTGGGATAAGTTGGGGGTCAAGGTAAGCCTTACATTGGGGTACCACCCTCAGACCAACGGCTAAGCCGAACGCCTACAACAAGATATCTCTCGATACCTGCAAGGACAAGCAGTAGCAGTGGTTCCGGTATCCGCCCTGGGCTGAATACGTCCACAATGCACTGTACCACATGGCCACCAGTTTGTCACCCTTTCAATGTGTGTTGGGGTATCAATCCACCTTGTTCCCTTAGCAGACCCCTCCTATCCAGGTGCTGGCAGTGGACAACTGGCACCAGGAGAGTGGCAACACGTGGTGGTCGGTCCGGGACCACCTCAGGGGGAGTACAGCACAGTACAAACAACAAGCTGATCAACATTAGCGAACCCTGTCCTTTGTGCCTGGGCATTGCATCTGGCTCTCCACCCAGGACCTCTGGTTATATCTACCTTGAAAGAAACTCAGCCCGTGATACATCGGGTCCTACAAAGTGCTCTACTGGGTAACCCCTGTATCGTACAAACTCCAACTGCCTCTGGGAATGCAGATACTCCCCACCTTCCACGTGTCCCTGCTCAAGCCGTCAGCCACGAGTGCTCCTCCCCTGCCAGTGCAGGTCGATGGAGAACTCGCGTACACAGTACGGGTGTTGCTGGACTCCCGATGCCGGAAAGGTGTGCTACAGTACCTGGTTGATTGGGAAGCTTACGGCCCGGAGGAATGATCCTGGGTGAGCGCTTGTGACATTTTGGACCCTGATCTGATTACTGCCTTTCACAGGGACCACCCGGACAGGCTGGCACCTCCCCCTGTGAGGACACCCTTCCTTGCGTTGTAGGGCAACACCGGTCCCCCAGCAACACCTGCTGCTGATCAAGGGGTCCCAGCATAAGAGGGTGCCCCGGAAGCTCATCGATGTCGAAGCTCTCAAAGAGAAACCGCAGCGCTTTGTTCCTGTTTGCTTCCTTGTTCCCTGCGTTCTTGTTTCCCCAGTTTCTGATCTTTTGCTTTGCCTTGTTGATGACGATTCTTGTAACTCTCCTTTGGACAGCTTATGTTCATTGACTGACCTTCGCCTGTTTTCTGACCACTCTTTC
The DNA here is from genome assembly GCF_900964775.1 of Scleropages formosus. Taxonomy (NCBI): domain Eukaryota; kingdom Metazoa; phylum Chordata; class Actinopteri; order Osteoglossiformes; family Osteoglossidae; genus Scleropages; species Scleropages formosus. Next base: position 2,997,492 of record NC_041815.1, on the reverse strand, counting down.
GCCTGACCCTCAATAAAGCAATATGAGCACTGCACGTGAATCATTCGCTCAGCCCCATCTGCCAGCATGACAAGACAGCACAGTACACAGGCCAGAGTCTGGTGACAATATACACACACACACACACACACACACACACACACACACACACACACACATTTCCAGAACCGCTTGTCCCATACGGGGTCACAGGGAACCGGAGCCTAACCCGGCAACTCAGGGCACAAGGCTGGAGGGGGAGGGGACACACCCAGGACGGGACGCCAGTCCGTCGCAAGGCACCCCAAGCGGGACTCGAACCCCAGACCTACCGGAGAGCAGGACTGTGGTCCAACCCACTGCGCCACCGCACCCCCCTCTCGACAATATACATAATATCTAATATACACAGACAATATAAATAGTAAAAGATTTACATATAATATATCAGACAAATAAAACTATATTGGACATATAATTTACACTGTAGCACTAGAGACAGGACTAGAGGTAATGGTGTGAGCTGTAGGAGCACAAAAAAATAAATAAACGGGGGTACAGTGTGTGTTAAGAATTTATCAGTTCAAGTACATTTTTGGAGGGCAATGCCCAACTTTGATGTGGAGGATTCAGTTACTGCACAACATGTTATTTTGCTGGATAGTGACATGTGCTTTTTGTACAAAGTGACATGTGTCATGTTCAAGTGACTTGTATGGTCTTCTCTTTTGTATACATAGTGTGTGGATGGTCTGGGGTTCATGCTGATGAGGGTTCTCACAGCCTGAGGGAAGAAGCTGTTGCACCTCTGGAGGAGGTGGTTTGGGTTCTTTGGTATCTTCTGCCGGATGGCAGGGGGATGAAGAGACTGGGAGAGGGGTGGGTGGGGTCGATTGTGATGCTGAGGGCTTTGCAGGCACACCGTTACATGGCAGATTTCCTGTATGGAGGGGAGAAGGGCACCGATGATCCTTCCTCCAATGTTCACTATCCATTGTAGGGACTTGGAATCAGAGACCTTGCAGTTTCCATACTAGGCAGTGATGCAGTTGGTCAGTATGTTCTCGATGGTTTCTCTGTAGAATGTAGTGAAGATGAGTTGGGGAGGCTTGTCTTCTTCAGTCGCCTCAGGAAGTGGAGGTGCTGCTGGGCTCTTTTGGTGAGAGCTAACGTGTGAGGACCAGGTGAGTTCCTCAATACTGGGCAGTCCCAGGAACTTTGACCTGCTCACTCTCTCCACAGTGGCGTCATTGATGGTAAGTGGGGGTGGGCAGTCTCCTTTGTTTTACCTATGTTTAGGGAAAGGGTATTGGTTTTGCACAAGTTTACCAGTTGTTTCACTTTCTCTCTGTATCCTGTTTCATCATTGTTGCTGGTGAGACCCACCAGTGTCATGTCATCAGCAAACTTGATGTGGTTGGAGGTATGTGTTGCAGTGCTGTCATAGGTCAGAAGTGTGAAGAGGGGTGGGCCAAGCACACAGCCCTGTGGGGCACCTGTGTTCAGTATGGTGATACTGGAGGTGTGTCTGCCGATCTGGGCTGACTGCAGCCTTCTGGTCAGGAAGTCAAGCACCCAGTTCCACAGGGAGGTGTTGAGGCCCAGGTGGCTCAGTTTTGTTATTAAGTGCTATGGGATAGTTGTGTTAAATGACAAGCTAAAGCCAATGAATAACATTTTCATATTGGAGTCTTTTTTCTCCAGGTGCCACAGGGCTGGGTTCAGTGTTGATGTTATTGTGTCCTCGATGAATCCATTAGTTTATTTTCCTTCTTATTTTTCCCATACACAGAGACGGTTTAATGACTTTTAATGCCGGAACATGAAAACAAAACACTGAAAGCCAGACATTGTTAAAGATTTATCATTTATTTACACATACTGAATAAATGTTTTCTCTAAATGGAATTATAAAAATGACTGACAACAAGACAAAAGTTAGTTATCTAGCCTGGATTGCCTGCTTTCAAAGACCCATAATCACTTATCAATCTAATCACGTATAGTTTGAAAGCTCCTGAACATAAGTTGTTCTTCAAGCAACAACTTAATCATTTTGCACAAAATTACTGAAAAATGCAAAAACTGTCACTAGTTAGTGCAGGATGTTTTAAACACTGAAAGCAAGTGAAGTTTGGCCATACCCACAACTGCAGTATCATAAAGCTTGTTGATAAAGTCCTGTGCATGAGCATTTTGAATCACTTGGATGTATGGTTAATTTGTAGCTGGTCAGTAGTGTGAGGAAAAGGTTCCGAATAATTTCTGTTAAATTTCATTATACCATGAAAACTAGCTAATTAAGGTGAAAATGCTTTATTATTTACTCTCTGTATATTTTTTTAAATGTTAAAAAAGGATTCTTTGAAGTGAAGTTATTTTAAGGATTCCTTTCTCTAATTATTTTAATTGTCCTTAGTGTGTATGGTTGAATGTCTCCACATAAATCTAGCTGCTGTGGTGAGCCTTGTCTCCACAGGAAGCATAACAGTGCAAACATGTCCTCTGTGTGGCTCTGACTTTCCTGTGATTCTTAGGAATTGCTGTTTGGTGCTGTACACGTTGTGTACAGTAGCAGGTCTGGGAAAAGTGTGGTAAGAGCTGGCATGCGTTGCAGGAATAATCATGGCTCATTTGATTGTCACAGAGGGTCAGGCTGAGAAGCGCTGGACTCAAGCCAAGATGGCCGAGCTTTCACCGGGGCATGTAGGGTTATTTTTCATGTAATTTTCCTGAAAGGATGTTATGATTTTCTCAGTGTTTGGTGGCTGGTGATAAATGGGGCTTTTATGATGTCATCTGAAAGTCTGCCAGCACAGTGCCCAGAGGGGTGGGGGGGTGAAGGATGCCCTTAGTGCAAGCCTGACCCACGAGGTCACAATAAGAAAGCCCGCACACGTTTCCTGAGCTGGATGGGTTGAGGCTCGTGCCGGCAGACCCCCTCCAACTCCCTTTGTTGAAGAGACTGTTGTTCATGACTTTGAAAGGCTCATACTCAACTTAGCAGCAGATCACTACTCAAGAGCACTTGTGCAGGAAAAAAGAAAGGAAAGGGTGAGAAGGGGGAAAGGAATAAAGGAAGCAAGAGATATAAGAAGGTAATTTGGAGAAAAGCATCTGTCTATAGAATAAATGTGAACATTAGAGAGAGGAGGTAAAGGGTAATGAAGGTAGGAAAGAGTTAATAGAAGGTAAGGAGAGAAATATGCAGAGGGATGTTGAATAAAAGGAGAAAGAAAAATACATCAAATAAGCGGGCAAATATGGGTTGGCAGAATGAAAAATACCACCACAGATGTTGTACTGTATATGGCAAACACAGTCATAGTAGCACCAGAGCCTGAAAACACAGGAATCAGAGCGGGGCTGACTGGCGTTGTCTCAGTTAATCTCCTGTGGTACATAACAGTCTTAGAGAAATCATTCTGCACGTAAACAAGAAGCCAATGACTTGTAGCTGCCGACACAGCTTATTATTTCATCACATCTCACATAGTTGCTGTTAGCCACCAATAACCCAAATGGATTTTATTTTCCACCAAGCTGAGCTATTGTCCTACTTTTCCCTATCATAATGTGTGCAATTACCTTGAAACAACAAGCCTGCACGCTTTGTTTGTTTTGAGAGTGTATCTCACCCTCAGTCTAGATTTGTTGACTGAGGTTAGATTTCCTGCTTTGAAATGAGACCCACGCTAGGAATGTGTATGCAAGCATCTACTGAATTGGAAGCGAATCACAGACAAAGCTGAGATACGCCTGGCCGATATTCGGCACACAGCCAAGAGGGTTCATCCTAGTGGAAGCTGTGGTATGAGGACTGAAAGGGTGGGCAGGCATTATACAGGATGATTGTCCCATATGATTTGGTGGTCAACATCAATACCAGCAGTATAAGGGAATGTAACTGTTTTGTTGCTAACACAACACTTACCCCCCTGTTCAAAGGGAGATGTGAACTTGAGGCTGTGGACTTCCAGGGCTCTGTTCATTGTTCCAATGATGCCCTCTAACGAGGAAACGAGTTGCAGTGCTCAAATAACTGAGCAGAGCTGGGGTGAGGAAAGGGGTGTTTCCATGACTACAGCTAAATCTGCTGAGGGAGTTGGCTGGGTATGATAGGGGGTTGGTCTTCACCGTGAGGGGGCAGGGTTAATTGTGATCTGACCCCTCTAATGGATTTTCGTCCTTAGCTATCTTGATTAGGTAATTAATTCAGTGGTTCACTCACCGTTCTTCATTTTGTAAACCGTCACTCCTAACATTTCTCACAGTCCTTAGAACGTTAGCGGTGGTGATACGTAATTTTTCAGGCATTCTCTGTCAAATGCAATTCTTCAAATTTAATTTGCTGTTCAACTTTTAATCAAATGAATTATTTCATAAGGGCTAAAGGAAGTACCTTAAAAGAGGGATGGTGTGGGAACTGTGTACAGAAGAGGGCATGCACTTTTCCTGTTCTACCCACCCCCCTACCCCCCTTTCCAAGGATGGAGCATTAGTTCCCTCCAGCTTTATCTTCCCTGTCAGTGGAACTTCCAGAGACACTGCTGACTGACTGAATTTCCCCATAGCTAGCCTTCACCATTGTTTTTTTATTGAAGGCATTCTGCTCGCCTCCGCTGATGGACAATGCCACTGATTCTTCACTTCCTGCACAGACCCAACAGCTTGCTGTTTTCTCCTGGGTCTGTAGCCCTGCCCGTCACTGAGCAGGTCCCAGTTTTCCCGCTCAGCCACAGCTCGGTGTGCAGTCCTCAAAAGGGCTGCAGAGCACAGTCAAACTTCCTTGACAGCTTTCTCTCCCTGTGTAGACATGGTGAAGAAGGAGATTGTTGTTTGCGATAAGATAAGAATGCTGCAGTCACTTCTGCAGATTGTGTGTGGAAGAGGAAATGCCTATCTGATTGGGTTCTCACCTCACATTCTGAACAGAAACACTTTTTCTTTCTTACTCTCTTTTTGTCTCACTCTTTTAAAAGTGTTATACATCTGCATTATTCTGGTGGGTGGTAAACAACACCAGGGCACTAAAAATGTGTGTTGACCCAAGACCAAGAACATGTCTGTTCATGCTACTCTGATGGTGTTCCAAACCCCGTGCAAAAATTATCAGCATTCCTTCATTCCCATGGTACCCAGACTGGTCCCCCACTTGCTTTTCTAAGAAGAGGTGGGGGAATGTGGGTGCGAAAGGGGCTGTAGAGAGGCTGCCACTCACTATTTCTACCCTCCCTTACTTCCTTATGTCCCTTAAAAATATTTAACCCCTACACCACCCTGACTGTGTCTGTCTTTGCCCCCAAATACCCCTAACATCTAGATATGAGCCCTGGATGCTTTATGGAATTGGTTTGGCACCTGTGCCACAGCCAGTTTTCTTTGTTAATAAGTACAAGGACACAGAATGCATGCTTTCGTGATGGGTCTGTCTCTGGTCCTTCTGCAGTCAGTGTGCTATGGAATGACTTCCACGTGTCTGCAGCTGAATGTCTAACCACCCAAGAAGATAGGTTCACTGTCATCCTGCCATCAGCTAGGGCCTCACGAAGATCTGACTGTAATTTGTATGGGAAAATGAGAATTAACTTTGAGAGCTGAGGCACACTCTGAAGTTCTTTGATAAAAAATATTAATATAAGCCCTTGCAAAGCTGGTGTGTAAAGTGTACAACCACACTAGTCCCCTATGTAGAGATGAATAAAGCTAAGCAGAAAGAAGACTGAAGTGGAGAAGCAGGTTGTTTTACGGTGCCTGCACTGTTCAGGCATGGGTCTGAATCCAGCTCTGTATGTGTGGAATCTGGATGTTCTCCCTGTGCCTGTGTCAGTTTCCTCTAAGCATGCTATTTTCCTCCTGCAGTTCAAAGAGAAGCCTTTCAAGTTAACTGGTGACTCTAAATTACCTTAATGTGTGTGTGTGTGTGTGTGTGTGTGTGTGTGTGTGTGTGGTTATCCTGCAATTTACAGGAGTGCCATTTAGGGTGTACCCTGACTAGCCGAGCACTCAGTGTTTCTGGGATAGGCTCCAGACCACTGTGACTGGAATTTTTGACAGTGAGTGTGTGAGAAAGCAAAGAGGCTTCAATATTAGGAGTGAATTGTGGAGAATTCCATTCTTTAATGATATTTTCCCAAATACCTTATATAAAAAGTAAAGAAAGAAAGTATTCTGTATGTAGGATCATTTAGTTCATTAGCCTTTATTCACCTTTTTGGTAAGCTGAGGACTCATGCCCTTGCTCAGCTCAGGGTAGGGCTTCGAGAGTATGTAACTCCTTTCCCAAGTCCCAGTAGTTACCTCCCACCCTCACCTTCTGGGAGTCAATATTTCACATTTCATAAGCAGCTGTGCAACCTGTTGGGAAAAGCTGTGGCAAAGAAAAACACGACAAGAGCATTGAGCAGCAATGCTGCGGGTGCAGCAATGTCAGTTGCTTACTTCTCAATGTGGTTCATTCCTGATACACTTTGGTTTGTATTTTTTACCTGCCACTTTCAGACTGTCTTGACAAAGACTCTGTCTCTGCATAGTTGAGAACTCAACCACATTATTTTGTATGAGAAATTCTTTTTCTCAAACGTAAAGTAAATAGGGCATCATATTAGCATTGACAGCCTGAGATTTGAACATCTACAGCAATAGTGGCCTTACAGGGCTGACTTCATACCAAAGACCTCTGAGTCTGAAGCAGAGCAGCAATAATCCAAATATGTAAAACCATTACTTAAACTGCAAAACAATTAAGATAAGGACAAGTTACTTTCTCCATCTTTTTAAAGTTTGAGGTCTTCAGGTCACAAGCTGAACAATAAGGCATAACACAAAGTTAGCTAAAGTAGGAAAAGCTACAAGCTTTGATCGAATAGAATGTTTTACATGGGGACTTGAGTTGGGGTTTACATTTAAAGGTGCAGAAAATGTCTCAGTCTATGCATTGCAATTAAAAACAAAGAAATAATATACATAATGTTCCTAATCTGTGTGTTCAGGATGGGCTTCTCAGTCCATGGTTTTATTTCTGAGATTCAAATGGATGTTGAGGAAAAGTAAACTCATAAATGCTACATTAAATTATACTTGGCAGACAATTTAATGTAATGCAATTGACAGTTATTTAAGATGTAATGCAGAATTTATTTTAGCATATAAATTTGGTCACTAGTCACTGCTTGCACTCGTGTACCACTGTTATTAGCTATCCAGCTGTGCCCAAAGATAGCGAGGAGATGGTGGGGGGTCAGAAGTCCAGTTGTGATCAAAAGCGCAACAAAGAGAGAACATACCAAGCCCTTGTGTCTCAGGAAGCCCTTGCAAGTTATACCGTTCATGTAATGACAAAGACTACAGCAATAATATTCTGCAGCATGATGAAGGTAAGATCACATTCTGTGTCTTGGCATCACTTTCAAGCTGCTAGATAAGAGGCATTTGAGTAAAGAATAACTGTTCAAAGTACATTTTTAAGTAAAATTGAATGCGAGACCATAAGATTCCACAAATAATAAATTTTCAAAGTGAACAGGTGGTATCAAAACTTTGACTTCAACAATTAAAAGTTACATATGCCTCATTTTTAATTTTTTAAAGGAAATGGCACAAAGTGTGAAAGTGTGGGGCAGGTGTGGTATGGTGAATGTGAGAATATCTTTTCCCTGTGTGTTTGCCTGATGACCACTGAGCAGGACACCATGGTGAAGGCTACAGGGAAGACCTGTCCAGTGAGTTTTATCTTTCTGTCCTGGAATGGAGCGGCTGTCTGGAAGGCTCATGATCATGCTGTGTGCGGCCAGACTGTGGTATTAGCGCCGCCCTTCCCTGAAACTGGCTATTTTAGCAGCACAGTGTGTTCAGCAGTGAAGCTTCTCTGGGGCATTTTTTTAATGTCTTTTTATGTCTGTAATTGCTGGCCAATTGAAATTCCAGGAACACTTTTTAATCGTTTTTTAAAACCACATTAGGGATTTTTCCATACACAATACTCCTTTAGCGATTTGTGGATGTTTCTTTTTGCTCCTGTGGTAGTTTAGTCAAAATTTTCAGGCCAAGCTTTGGGGAAAGAGTGTCCAGACAGATGAGGGGGCGATTTCTGACATTACACAGGGTATCAGAGTTCTTTCAAAGGTCAGGATATCATTGTGACAGATTTTATGAGCAGTCCCACCAAACACCTCAGGAACAAAATCAGTGCTGTGGCGTATTCGGTCTGTAGATGAAACATGGAAGGACTCCCTAAATCATTTCTTTTCACTTTTGAAAGAACTGAATTAAAAACAATCAAAATCAACCATGAAATCTTTAAACTTTTGTGGAAAATGAAACCATTTAAATTTTGCAACAATAATAACTAATATGTTTTATACCAAGCTACAAAGGCATTTCAATTGTGTTTTAACTGTATCTCAAGGAGTGAAATGTTTTGTAATTGATTTTTAAACAATTTCATGGATCCACATGAAGTAGAAGTCATTATTATAGTTGGCACTAAAAACTTAAAAATTACAAAATTATTTTTACAGTATATGTAAATCAACATTATTTTCTTTATTAAACAATACATCTACCTCCAGATGCTTTAAATATTACATTTAGAAATAAATACTGATTTTTCAGCTATACAACATGTACACTTTATCTCCCATTGATGGAAACATACGTTAGTAAATTTAAAGTTTGAGATGAATTATTTACATTTGTAAGTCATCTGAGTAAAGGATGATACAGTACTTAACAGTTTAATATATGATTAAAGTGAATACACAAGTGTACACCAGTATCATAAATCCAAATAAGCAAACAGATAGAGGATGGAAAAATGGACAGATCTATTTCTCATTTATGAATTCCTTTATTTAAACATTATTTTACTACTTAATTTCTGCCTCTTATTATCAAATGTGTAATTTTCCTTTCACAGCTCAAGACTTTCCAAAGGTTGGACAAAGGAAGATATTACTCCTCAGCCATAAGAAATATTCCACAGCGAGCAAGAATCCCCTGGAAAGTACGGTATTTGAGAAAGGAAAAAGGAAAAATGTTAACATTATGCACGATGTCTATAACAATTATACTTTTGATGTCAATAAAATATATATAATATTTCCCAGAATTTTTTTCACTGGCTATTTTCATTGGTATGAAATTTGTTTGCATTAATTATGTAAACATGGGACAAGCGGTTCTCAAAATGTGTGTGTGTGTGTGTGTGTGTGTGTGTGTGTGTGTGTGTGTGTTGTATTAATTGCCATAAGGTGGGTGCCGCGTGCTGGGTTCAACAGCGGGAAACATGAAACCATTAATTATACACCTAATAAAGACCTCACTCATCCATGAAAAAGTCTTGGCTAGAAAGGTAGTCCCAACAAAGCACTGCAGCTATATACTGTACGTAACATATATTGTTAAAATGATGATATACTGTATTTCGTGCAGTACGCCTGCTGAACTACAAAATTATCTTGACTCTAAAAGAGGAATTGCTCTTCCTTTGAAAGGGTTTACTAGGGTATAAAGACGATAAAAATCAAAGCAAATGAATGTAAGTACTGCTATATTTTCCTTAGTATAATATGATGTGAGTGCAAAGACATGCGTTTCAGGAGAACTGCAAATTTTAAATTGCCCGCGTGTTTGTGTTACATGAACCTGCTGTATGAAAGGCTGAATTGTTATACACACACTGTCTGAAACCGCTTGTCCCGAGCGGGGTCGCGGCGAGCCGGAGCCTAACCCGGCAATACAGGACTCCAGGCTGGAGGGGAAGGGGACACACCCAGGACGGGACTCCAGTCCATCACAAGGCACCCCAAGTGAGACTCGAACCCCAGACCTGCCAAAGAGCAGGATCCGGCCAAGCCCGCCGTGCCAGCGCACCCCCTCTTCCTCTTGTAGTAGTAGGAGGAGGGAGTTCAGGGCAGTGTATCCAGCACTGTAAATCACACTGAACAAATGATTCATCTAAATATTACACTACACTAAATATACATAAACCACATTACTATAACTCGTATATATTATCAATTTGTTGTTACCTTTTTTTGGTCAAATCACAGCATATTCCACTTCTGCAAAAATTAAGTAGAACGGTGTCACTGTAAACATTTTCTGATATCCGTGTACTGTGAAAAATAGCAAAAAAATGTCAATCCTAACGCAGACGTAGTAATGTACAAGAAGAGTTTAAGTACTTTATCTGAAAATGATATTAAAATATTTTTAACTGGTGAAAATTTGTAATGTATGTGTGTACGTATTTGTCCATCTATGTGCGTGTATGTATGTACTGTATGTACAAAAAGTCACATGTACGTAAATGAAATCCATGATGATGTCTCTTAAAATCTGCTGTGATCACATGATGAGAGACCGATCAGCCCGGATTCCAAATGCTGCTGTGCTGATGTTCTTTAGCAGTGACTGTATATGGTGCGACAGGACCTTTTACCCATGTCGCCATAAAGGGCAGGTAGTTCGGTGCTGTTCTTTGCTCCATTCAGCGCTCCCACGTTATCCAAAGGTCGCCACCGCCGCTGTTCCCCCAGGACCAATGGTCCCTCCGCCCGGAGCCTCGAGCTGCTTTTTCACTCCGCAAGTTCCCAGAGCAGAGTCTGAGCGCAGTGGGTCGGGACATTGTGAAAGCCCAGTATTGAAGTATTGAAGACGTTATTGTCATTCATTGTACTGCTGTGGAATACAACGAAATTACAGTGGTAATCCCTGAGTTCTTTAAACAACTTTACGGGACTACTAACCAAGCCGCTGCATCCATGCACGCAGCCATCAGTGTCCCACAAAGTAATGCATTACCAGCACGCTTCAAATGGACGTGTCGGTGTCGCTATCATGTACTGCAGACATGTTCATCTTCGCCCTGATGCTCGGCAGTGAGCGAAACTAATGTAAGAAAATGCAGTGAAACTAACACACGAGTTCGGTGCTGCGTTCGCGCGATGTCTCACACTAGTCTGTCACTACATTGAGTCTGCTAAATAGATACTACTCTGTGCACATTTTCACATTCAGCATAATTCGTGTTACATTTCTGCGACTTCGAGGAGTTCCCTTTCACATTCCCAAAGTGGGTTAAAAGGCAAGTGGTCCAAAATATTGTGTGCGTCTCAATAAATGATGGTGTGGCGCGAAACAGTCTGTGAAAAGCCCAGAAACACTGGCATTCTGTCACACATTGCATGGCGCACGCGAGGGCGACCTTGATTTTATGGAAAAACTCGTTGACATTGAATTGAAGTGGAAAACGGTGCACTTCAAGCCCAGTCCAGCACAAGGAGACGTGGCGAGGCTGCTTTTCCTCTAAGACAACACCGAACGCATTAAACCCGTAGCTCGAGCGTCAAACACGGGCCACACTTGGTGTGCGCGCACTGTAATTGGGAACACATGGCGCTTTGAGGTTGGCCCTGGAGCCGAGCGACTCGGAGCGCGAACAGGGCCGTTTCCGCTGCTCCTGCCTGTAGCGTCTCTAACGCCTGTAGCGCATCCATACAGGTGCAGGACCACGTGTGCAGTCCGTCCGCACTGCGTCCTGGCCCGGAGCAGGAAGAGCAAACGGGCGGCACCAGCTCTGAACGGCCTCTAGCAACTGTTCAGCCTGCAAGTGATCGATCATATTGGACTGTGGAGATGGGTTAACCGATACCGCAGTGAAAATTAATCACTTTCCAGGGAACTGAGATCAAGATGGGAGGGACATACACTACACTCACTGGCTTGAATGCTGCTTAAATTAAAATTGTTCTCTTTTATTACTGTATTTTCGTTGAGGCAATAAGCGCATGATTATATATATATATACACACACACATTTTCAGAACCGCTTGTCCCATACGGGGTCACGGGGAACCGGAGCCTACCCGGCAACACAAGGCGTAAGGCCGAAGGGGAAGGGGACACACCCAGGACGGGACGCCAGTCCGTCGCAAGGCACCCCAAGCGGGACTCGAACCCCAGACCCACCGGAGAGCAGGACTGTGGTCCAACCCACTGCGCCACCGCACCCCCTGTTTCGTGTATATATATAATATATATATATATATATATATATATATATATATATATATATATATATTTATAGAGAGAGCGAGAGAGAGAGGGAGAGAGATAAATTCATCGGTAAAATTGGACGAATTTTCATCTCAGTGATACTTTACGCTGGAGAATAAATTGTAACGAAAAGCGGAGAGAGACACTATTAACATGCCACACACGGTCTCGCAAGGTCAAGTCCACGGGGAGAGTTGCGTGTCTCTGTTGAGGAAACCCCCTGAAAGTATCGGCACCGCATAAACGTGTCGCGAGCGCTAAATGCATCAAAAGGCTGGTTGAATCCAGCGAATGATAGGTTTTTATGGGCTCTTATGGAAACTCCATGGATTTCTCCTGCTGCAGCCGACCTCAAGGGAAGCCCTTAGTTCATCAAAGTATTTCAACGACTCACCCAACCAAAAACAAATGTGCACTTCCTTGACAAATAACCAGCCATATGCGATCGTCTGAAGCTTATTAATTTCACAGAAATGACAGATACAATATGAAAGTATTTCAGTGAAATTGAAAATAACCATTAATAAAAAAGTAATCCAATGCCCGTCATTTGTAGCATTTGCTTTGCTTTTATTTATTCTTTCGATTTTGAGTTTGGGATGAAATTTGGAGCCATTCTTGAGCTATTACGTCTCATTCACGAATTTCTTCATCATAAGATCTAAGCAAAAATCTGCAGAGCCTCAAACGTAGTCGTAAAGAGACCATATGTTATTTTCCACCTCGCTTAATATTTCAGCATTCGGCGAATAAAAAGATGTTAAATACCTGGCTTGTCTTCAAAAGAAGGGTTTTAAATGCACAATTGTTGTGCAAGTACACTGACTGACATTTAGGAATACAAACATTCCTGTGTATCCATTAGGGTCAATGAACACTTATCCAGTAAACCATGGGGGGTCCAGAGCCTATCTCAGGAAGCATATGGCGCTTTAGGTGGGTAACACCCTGCGTGGGGCGTCGCTCCATGTGTTCCTGGGCACAAGCACCAAGTTTTGGGGCAATGTTGAACATTTGCTGCTTTCCTTTAAAACTCTGCTGATAGAATAGGATTTCTAATAATCTCTATAACGCTGATATATGTAAACTCACTTTAAAGCGGCCACACAGTGTAGCCCGCACACATACATACACACACACACACAGAAGTCTTGATCTGCCCATGGTAAATTACTGAGTTAGTGCCTTTGTTAATTGTCTGACTCATTGTAGGTCGAAGCCCGTTACAGGAGCGGCCGAAGAATCTGCGGTACAATACTACAGTATTTTCTTTAAGACACGGAGGCTCAATGAACAGTGACCAAATAAAGGCAAATCACATTAAAATTAATTACAATTTAAAATCATAATTGCAATGTAAACGAAGGTCTTATTTGAGTTCTAAGAAAAGTTCCCGTTATACGCAGAGTATACGGCCCTTTATAAAGAAACGCGAAGACGCGTCGGACTTTGGTTTGGTCTTCTTTTCCATGCCCACGAACCTTCAAACCCATGATTATCACACACGCCAGACTCCATTAAAAAGCTATTCACTTGCTGCTGATGGACAAATTAATCTGATAAACTCTGTGACCCGTTTAATCTTCACACTTTTTTTGTAAATTCTGAGTGTCAGCGTAATCTATTATCAATTAAAATTAAGTGATAACAATCCACATTTGAATGGTTGCAACTATAATCTGAACGCTTTTATGTATGAAATCAGACTCTATATAAAACAATTTTAGGATGACGCAGACAGCAACACCACCAGCACAGTGATACCACGGTACAAAACGCAAATGCACTTTACACGGATACACTCAAATCCTCCACAAAAGTCTTGAACCTCAAAGCTAAAAACCTTTAAACGCTATTCTAAATGTTCCCCAAATTACAATTTGAAGAAAATGAAAAAGAAAGAAAACACATGTGCAGTGTTATTGTAATGAATTTATTTAAGGAAGGGACAATTATACATTATCTGCGTGGTATATCTGGAAGTGAAATTGCAGTTATGTTAAACATACAGATATATCTCACTTTTACAATGAGGTAATAGTGCATATGCACATATGTGGAGTTCAGGAGAACAATTTCTGCGCAAATGACAAAATAGTTTTTCACAGTAGCATTTAGATGACTGCTTTTTAGTATTGTAAAAACAATGTGAAACGCAGGTTAATACGCAGTTCTTGAAATATTCCAAATATGTATGTGTACAAATAACAGCATTAAAAATTATTGTTATTATTATTATTATTATTATTATTGTGGCTGAAAGATCATTCTTAACTCTGCTTTTAACTATCTTTTAGTTATCTAAATTAGTGCATACAGGCCATTATTATTTAAAGCGATATTATGTTTATACGAATAATATATGCATTTTGTCCGCAAAGTAATAATTATCTGGTTAATGAAGACATAACAGTATTTTTACATCTTCCGTAATCTTTGAAAAAAGTATTTTTCCTTGTATGAAAGAACATCGAAGTAAATGTTGCAATTTACATAGCAGCTGAGAAGAGAAGACAGAACGAGCGTAGATAGATATTAAAACTTTGTCCTAAAATCATGTCGTAAAATACTGAGCAGAATGAGAATTTCTTTATCCTCATCAAGTGTTACACCTTCGCTTTTTGAAGAGAACCTTGCAAAGCGCTCCAGGTGACCAGTGAAATGTACGTACGAAACAGTGGTTCAAAGACTGTTTACAGCAACGTCGCATTGTTGCCCTGAGCCGAGGCCAATATCCTCCCAATTGACCCCGTCTCGCGCTCGGCCTTTTCCGTCTCGTGAAAAATGAGGGCGCGCTCTGATTGCATTTTATTCCTTCCTGACCTGGCGCGATCCCGACTCCGTCCGTCACTGATAGTTTACAACAGTCTTCTTCTTCTTCTTCTTCTTCTTCTTCTTCTTATTATTATTATTATTATTATTATTATTATTATTTTAAATTAAGTTCCCTGGAATTAATAGCGACAGGTTTCTTCGAATTGCACATTTTACTTTGTATTATTTGAAATAGAAAGCTTTTTCTTTAACTCTACAACTCGCTCTCCTACCTGACAGCATCAAGAGTAACATACTGTATTGTTGCGATTTACACTGCATTAAGTTCATTCAGCTTAATAGTAGATTACTTGCACCCAAGTTTAACGGTTTCTGTGTGAGGTTAAACATTGCTTCTTTCATTTCCATTGCCGGAAAAAAAAGAAGAAGAAGGGAAAAAAAACATAATACGGGTTGTGATTTATAGCTGAGTGTTTAAAAAATATTGTTCAGCGAGTCACCTGCATTAAAACTATTTTAGGTTGGCCTGGACAAAATACTGGTAACACCGTTACATCTGAAGTTCTCAATAACTTATGGTATCATGTGGACCTTGAAAATAAAATCACGTACTTCCAGTTGTTATGCAAAGCATGTGTACTAACTGAATTCCTTCAACTATAGAGAAGTTCCAAATATAGAGAAAAAAATGAATCTACCAGAAATGTTTACATGTATTCTAAAGATAAATATACATGTATATCAGCAGTCATTACTCATCTTACATCGGTGCATAAGTGAAATGAAACAAACTAATTTTACTTAAGAATCACACGTCTGCAACTATATGTATATCTCTCTTTCTCCTAACGCATAAATTGTATTTCTCTGAGATCTACGTCGCTTCGGAAAAAAGCGTCTGCTAAATGAATAAATGTAAATATTAAAAACTACATGGAATCAAGAAAAAAGTAGCGAGATTTCAATTAGGTTTGCTGTTAAATTCTAATAAACTATAATAAAGAGCCATTATATCCTATTTTAATTTGTTATATAGAACACGTTACGCGCAGTAATTTTTCTTTTAAAAAAATGTGTTTTTTTATGGACGTCCATTGCAGTATAGAAATATTTCACGGAAATGTGCATAGTGGATTAAAAGTACATTTCACATTCAGTTAGGAAACAACCGTCAATATTTCCTTTAGTTATATGTTCAAAATGAATCTGTCAAGACGCTCTTTTAGAAGGTCCAGATGAAATGTACGTGGAACTGGGGCAGCCCGTGTACAGTATAATACATAACGCAGCACCTGGAAATACAGTACATTTAAAATTGCCAAATTTGCACGAACACAAACCATCCCGTTCTACACTAAGCACGTTCCTCTCTCTTCGCACGCGCCGAACGCAAACACACCTTTAAAGCCGAAGCCCTGGAAAATGAGTAATTTTTATAGCATCGAGTAAAAATAGCTTCCTTAGTCAATAAATATGACGTTTGAAAGATATGGCCATACACGCGTTCCGGTTTCATGGAGCACAGAGGTGGCGCGCGGAGCGAGTCGAGTGGCGAGCAAACACTGTGTGTGTGCACGCGCGTATCCACGGCCCAGTGGGGTAGTGTCTCTCTCGTTTCCTCTCTCAGGTTCACTAAAGCGAGCCGACACACTTCTCTTGGTGCACAAGTGTGTGTTGATGTACAGCTGTTATGTGAAGGAGGCGATTCGAAGCCCCGCTCGCACTGAGAGCTACATTCGGGGAGGGAAGTCCGGCCTCGTGCGAAGACGGTGACAAATCGGCCCCGTCTCACAAAATACTGTAAGGGGCTCAGCTGCAAGTCGTGTGCTGCCATGAAATATTGGTACTACAGAGTAGAGAAACAAAGAAAAACTGCTGTTGCTACAGTATTATTGGTACAGTACTATTGCATTTGGTCTTTTAAAGAACTGACATAAGTCCGCGGCCAAGTGTCTGTTACAGGGTGAACTCTTGGCCCGTAAACAGGTTCATATGTGGAAAGTAACAAACTAACTAGAATCACGCGTCTGTATCATGAAGCGCAAATAAGCTGCTCGTAGACGGTTATTCCGAGGAGAGAACTGCTCCTTCATTGCCTGCACATAAAGATCTGCCCCAAGAGTATTTTACACATTTTACTTCCACAGTAGAGTTTATCCTGAAATTGCGAAAAAGTACTTCAAAATCCACTTGATCAGAAACACGATAAAATCTACACAAAATTGTAATTTAAATCTAAATAATGCCAGCAAATGCTAAATTCCTGCTCTCTGGAAAGACTGCACTTTTTTCAAAAGTTTACTGTTCAGTATTAAATAGACTGCAGGTTAGACAGAAATATCAAGAGCCTCAGCGAAAGCAGCCGAACACAAAATTAAGAAGTATTTTTAAAAATAATTTTAAAGAACACGTGTTTATACAAGTGGTATAAGTATGTTTATATTAATCCGATTTTTAGCAAAGAGTTTCGCTCTTTACGAAGCAGTTGAGCGGGAAAGCAGTATTCACGGTTTTTGTATAAGTATGATGTATGACAGAAGTATGAAAATGAATCCAAACACTGGATCATACTGCAATTTTACCCCTCTATCTTTTTTATTATTACTCTTACATGATGGTCGGTGCGAGCTGAAAATGCTGGCAGTGCTCTAAAAAACCAGGCGCTTGTTAAACTCAGACACAAAGGCAATTTATTAAAGAAAAAATGCAATGCCTTCAGAAAACGTCCAACAAAATAACACTTGGAAATAACAAGGCGATATACAGGTTCCCTTATAATGGAACTGAGCAACAAACGGCAGTTCATTTTAGAAACACATTCGGTGTTTGGTCCACATCATCCAAGACGCTACAAAAATAAATTACTATATGCAAGTTACACGTGGAAAAAAAAAAAGTGAAAGACTGGCAAATCCGTCTTTACAAAACATTTCCAAGGTAGTTCTCGAAAAGCGAGAAGAAACTCACGAGTTATTGTGTAGCAACACTGTAATAAAGCAAAGCTGTACGTGTTCTTTCCCGCACCACGTTAGTCCATTCAGGCAGCTAAAGATCTCTGTAAAATTATCTTTGATCTTTGTACAAAGAGGAGGACAGAGTCATTTGGGTCAGAATTTGCTGCAGTCGTACACAAACGCACCCGACGTGCGGTAGATGGGTTGGCTGGACGGAAAGGACATTTGACAGCTGTTATTCCCGTTCACCGGGGAGCTGCTCAGGCCAATTCTTTGGGACTCGAACATCTCTCGCACCGAGTGGAAGTTCTGCTGCTGCGCCGGGTAGCTGGCACCCAGGTGACTCAGGTCCCCTGCCTGGTTGAGGTACCACGAAGTGAGGCGCCCTTGGTGAGGGTGGTGGCCCTCTTGACCCGAGCTCACGTTGCCATGGCTCAGAGTGGAAGTGCTCGTGCTGATAGAGTAGTCGGGTAACGTGTCATCCACGGAGCTGGTAGGAACCAGGTGGCCGGGGCCGGCCCGGTCCCCTGGATATAAACTCATGGCTTGCATGTTACAGTGGTAGGTCGCGTTAGAGCTAGTGGACACGGCGTTTTGGTTACACGGGGAGCTGTAGATGGAGGTCTGACTGGGAGAATAGCTAAGAGACAAAGACGGGCTGATACCTGTCCTGGAGGAGGCCACGAGGTTGGAACTGAGCTCGCCAGCGCCCTGAGGGGGGGAGCCACGCAGAGAAGTCATAATGTTGTCCACGCTGAACCCCTGGGCTGGGGCCTGGCTCTGATGCTGATGCTGATGCTCAGGCGTGTCCATGCTAAGGGATCGGTTGGAGGGGATGCTGTGGGGGCTTCCAGTGGACATGCTGCTGCTGCTGCTGTTGCTGCTGCTGCTGTCCGGGCTCTCGATCTTGGGCACGGCGTTCAGGTTGGGCGACACGGCCTGGGGGGGCGTTGCGGTGCCGTTTTCAGTCTTAATGTCCTGGATTCTCACGGGCTGTGAGCTCTGCATGGCCTGCTCCGGGTCGCGACCCTGCTGCCGCGCCGGCGTCTCCTTCATGGAGCGCTCCTCCTTCTCCTTCAGCACGTCCTTCTTCTTGAAGCGTCTCCTTCTTCTTAAAAAGCTGCCGTTCTCGAACATGTTGTAGGAGTCTGGATCCAGGGTCCAGTAGCTGCCCTTGCCGGGCTTTTTGTCGTCGCGGGGCACTTTGACGAAGCACTCGTTGAGGGACAAGTTGTGTCGGATGCTGTTCTGCCAGCCCTGCTTGTTGTCTCTATAGAAGGGGAATCGCTCCATGATGAACTGATAAATCCCGTTCAGGGTGACCTTCTTGTCGGGCGAGTTCTGTATCGCCATCGTGATGAGCGCGATGTAGCTGTACGGCGGCTTCACCATGTCCTTGGGCTGCGGCTGCGGGCTGTACTGCCCGTAGGCTCGCGCCATGCTGGCTGGGTACTGCTCGTGCGCGGCATGTGAGTACATAGACATGGGGCCCGGCATGGCCGTGTATCCGGCTCCGGCCGCTCGGTAGTAGCCCTGATCGCCGCCAATGTAGGGCACGACGCCCAGGGAGTTGGGGCTGGAGACCGAGTATCGCGCTTGCATATCTCCTCGTCGCTGCGCCGCACGGCTCCCGCAACACGGACTTCCCAGAGGCTGCGGCTGCACAGCGCCACTTTCCGCTCGCTTGCCTGGCTTGTGCCCCGTGGCGTGGCCGAAAAAAAGTGTCCGGGGCTCCTGCTCGGACCGCGAGTCAAAGGTGTGAGCGAATCTGTGGATGTTGTGAGCGGAGCACTTTCACCCGCCGCCCAAACTCCCTGCAGAAACGGGCAGCATTAGGAAGGACGCGCGAACTTTGAGCATCTGTCACCAGAAAGCACTTTTACGCACTCGTGTTTTTTTTCCTCCTTCTGCAAAGCTCCTCCTCGCAGCTCTCCCGGTACGCCATTGGAGGCTGAGACTTGCTCGGGCCACACACACACTCTGGTAGCAGTGAGTGTGTATGTGTGTGTGTGTGTGTGTGTGTGTGTGTGTGTGCGCGCGCGCGCGGGCGGTACACTGATGAGTTAAACGAATGTGCTCACGCATGAAGTAACATGAAAAAACACACTGCTGCGATATTATCCTTCGTAGCAGAAGCTGCAGAGAGCGCAAATTTATTTTACAAAGCAATGATACAAGTCTAATTTTAAGCAAATGTAAAAGTACGTGTCTGCCTTCGTTAGTTTCAGCACAGATTACGGTTTACTTTGCATCAGAACTCATATTCACTTAACTGGCAAAAAGGGGATAGTATCTCGTTTTGATGATTAGAAAGAGAAAAAAGAAGGAATGGAACCCAATGAGTGTTTAGTTGTCATCGAAACTCCACATTACCGGAGCTGATCTGATGTATAAAGTTGAGCAAGGCTCTTGTGTTGTTAAAACACAACACGGGCTTCATCGTAAATGAAGGAAAAAATACATAATCATATTAGATAATATTAAATTTATTTACTTACACAGAAATGCTACGATGAAGGCAGCAATTGTAAAGTTTGCACTCCGAAGCCTAGTAGAATCGGGGGTTTATTTGCACTCAGTGACTGAATGGTTTCAGTAAACATTAAGTGAGATGAAAGGGAAAGGACATGTCATGTGGAAGTGCTGTGACAATAATGTCCTTTATACAGAGTGTGAAACTCTGCTCTGTGTCCATCACGTCTTTCCAAGGAGAACCAAACGGGCAACACCTAACATGCCGTTTTCTGCAAATGGTCCAAATTCCTCTAGTTTCATCATTCGAGTCATATGGTTTTGGGTTCATTTGTTAGCTCATGACTAAACACTTGCAACCGTTTCTCTGGTGGTTTAATTAAAATTAAATTTTAATTAAAAACTGATTGGCTATTATTATTATTATTATTATTATTATTATTATTATTATTAGTGATTCAACCAGAGTATTTTAGCGGTAATCAAAGATATTAGATTCTCTTTACCAAAGGAAGCCTAGCCAGGTTCTATAAATCTACAAAAATACAAAAAATTATTCATACTTAAATAGAAAGTAGTAATACTTTATAAACTATCAAAGCGTGTAAATCACTATGAATAATTCTTGCAAAAACACTATTAATATATTTACGTTTTGCATATTCTGTGTTGAAATCCTTGTTAAAATATATCAATTTCCAGCTGTATTAACTAACATTTGCTGCCACGTTGACAGCCTCTTTTAAGTCAAATGTAAAGTAAAATCCGACATATTATTTTACACCTAGAAACAATAAAATGAATTTCTCTTGACACAGTGTAAGTCTCAAAATAACGTTTTAATACGTAATTTTAATTACATTTTCTTATTTATATTTCCTGATGACGGTATTTGTAACTGTGAAGACTTTTTAAACCCTAACCTGTATATACAATTAAGTATTGACATTTTACAGTCATTAAAATGCAAAAACAAATAATAATAAAATAAAAAATAATAATAGCGCATACCGATTGAAATATTTTTTACACGGACCTTCTTTTGATTGTGGTTTTATTATGGAATCCCAAATGTATAACGTTGAAGAAACTTGTGGAAGGAGAACGACTAATATGTTAGTGGGAATTGTCTCAATGTGTCCGTGTGATGAGCAGCAGATCGTCCTGATGAAGGCCGAGAACCTCACTTGTCCTCCTGTTTCAGAGACCTGGGCATGAACTTCTTTCACTGCCTCCGGCTGTTTACTTAACTGAGACCTCTACTCTTACCGAACCTTGTGCCTCTGCAGTCGTCCCTAACCCTGTGAACGTTGTCAGAATACTTCTTCTTCTCCTCCTTCTTATTGTTATTGGTAGCAGCGGTAGTATTTTTAAAATTAAGTGTGAATTGAAGCCATTCCTTAGATGAAATAACTGACGTGTAGGCACTGATAGGAAATACTAAGGGGTTGGTCTAAAATGTTGCTCTTGTAAAAGAAATAAGAAATAGCAGTATTAAAGCAATCTTTGAAATCCTGTAGGATTTTTTTTTTTGTGTCTATGTATTGTTAAACAATGTTATGAGCTCAGTGATCACTGACGTTGAATGAATGTCTATGAAAGGATCTATGAAATAAAATTTTTAAGAGTTAAATGCAACCAAATTATTCCACGTGAATGTGGTCTTAATACTTTCAAAAAATAAACGGAGCACAGTACATAATCATATAAGACTAAAAAAATACAAATACTTAAAATCTATATTATATTTATAATTTTGTAATTTTTTAACTTTATAATATTGTATCTTATATTGTGAACTTTCCAACGATTATTATAAAAGATTTTTTATTAAAGATATTTTATTTATTACTTGCTATTAATTTTTTATTAACCTCCACGACCTAAACTACTGTATTTAAAACAGGTCATAGTAGCGCTTCGTATGTTTTGCAGGGAGTGGATTTTGTCTCCAACGATGTGATTTTCAATCATTTCCAGCTACACAAATGATATGTGAGAAAATATTTGGAGCTTACGTAATGCGGTTAAAAATGAGACAACTTCCATCCAGATATGGGTGAGATTTAGTAAAATGTCCAGTTTTTATATTTGATGAGGAAACTGTCTCTGGAAAACATTCAATTGCACTGAATAAATTAATAAAATGCGCGCGACAATCATATCTGAAGTGCAAAAACCATGTACTCAGACGAGTGAATTTGACTTGCAGAAAATACGGACGAAAAACTCACCATGTTGTTGTTCTCTTGTACGAACTCTAACAATCTATCATATAATGAACAATTCTATATCATTACAGTAAAACACATTATTATCTAGAAATAATATAGAATGTATGCGCCGTGTGTGCGCGCGTTTGTTTGAAAAGCCAACATTGACGAAAAGAGTTATAAACGTGTTACCTAAAGGTAAAATCGTTCATAGGTTTGTACATTAAAGAATACTGTAGCTCCCTGCCAGCTGTAGACAGGAGTTGTTGAGAATCCACCTGCCGAAAAACAGGAACTTTGTTCACTTTGCGCCCTCTGTCGAGAAATATCCTTTAAACCTTGAAAAGAAAAGACGCCTTTTTTCTTTTCGTATGCTTTAAGCATTAGTTAAGTGCATTCTGCAAAGACCAGTTAGCCAGTTTTGATCAAGGTTAAATTTTAGTACTTTAACGACCCGCCTTACTGCTCTGAGGGGGAAGAGTGTTTATTGTAATTCGTCCGATTTGGGTGAGGTACAGGGAATATAAGGGGATGTTTGCGTCTGCCAGGGAGAGGAGAAGA
Organism: Scleropages formosus; assembly: GCF_900964775.1. Classification (NCBI taxonomy): domain Eukaryota; kingdom Metazoa; phylum Chordata; class Actinopteri; order Osteoglossiformes; family Osteoglossidae; genus Scleropages; species Scleropages formosus. The sequence goes on along the minus strand of NC_041815.1, from coordinate 2,974,478 downwards.
GAGCCTGGGGGTGCTAAGCAGGCTGGGAAGGCTGGCTGTAGATGCAGGTCCTAAAGGAAACGGGGTCCTCGGACCGAGAGCATTATTTCCCTGATGCTGGTGTTCAAATAAATTGTTCATAACTAACGCTGCCTCTGCGTCCTTCTTCGCCCCATCCAAACCCACAGCGCTGCGTGCCACAATGGTGCCAGAAGTGGGATGGGGCAGGACCATGAGAGGCTGGATTCAGGAGCAGTTGAACACCGAAGAGGAGGAAAGGGAAAACGGCACGAGAACTGAAGCCAGAAGGACGAAAGAATGGCGTCCGGAGAAAGAAGAGCCAGCAGTGGTGGCGGTGGAGAAGCAACTGGAGAGCATGGGTGTCCAGGGGGACCCTGGGAAAGCGCATGCTGTGGTGAAGACGGTGGAGAAGGGCTGCGAGGTGCCGCTGGAGATGGGCAGGCAGGTTGAGTGGGGTTTCCCTGCACCCATGGAAAGTGTGGCAGAAGAAGGCAGCAAAACGCCAAGCCGGGTACGTGCCAGGTGCGAGGGAAAGAGTGGTGCTGGGACCGAGGCCGGACAGACAAGGGACGAGGATGGCTGCCTCGGCCCCCGAGCGCGCCGCCATGGCGGGCTACTACAATTGTCCTCACCCCAACCACCAGAGCTGAATGTCTGGGACCTGCACTCCTGATTGGGGGCATGCGAGGGACAACGCTGAACACTGGGACATTTGTGGGGAAGGCAGTAGCAGGGACACTGCTATTCTTTTGACGGGGGGCTATGTAACGACTCGCGTTACTGTTCTGAGTGGGAAGAGTGTTTATTGTAATTTGTTCGATTTGGGTGACGTACAGGGAATATAAGGGGGTGTTTGTGTCTGCCAGGGAGAGAAGGAGAAGAGAGCCTGGGGGCACTAAGCAGGCTGGGAAGGCTGGCTGTAGACGCAGATCCTGAAGGAAATGGGGTCCTCGGACCGAGAGCATTATTTCCCTGGTGCTGGTGTTCAAATAAATCGTTTATAATGAACGCTGCCTCTGCATCCTTCTTTGCCCCATCCAAACCCACTGCACTGCATACCACAATACTAATTCCAGTATTCTGTTTAGGTCAAATTTTCCGCATCTTAAAAATATTTACATTTCAATATTTCAGTTTCTACTTAAGATATAATGAAGTTAGTATGTTTCTAAATTACTTTGAATGCTGTCTTCTGGGAGTTTGAGATGTTGCCAAACTGTAACAAATTCAGAATTCTGCAAAAACCCGCTAATCCACCTGAACTCTATGTCTTTGTAATGCGGGAGGAAACCGGGGCACTCAAAGAAAATACAAACGCGGAGAGTGAACCTGAGTGAACCAGATTCGAACAGGTCATAAATACTGTGTTTTTGAATATTATGTTATGGCGCCACATATGTACCATATTCTAGTCTAGTGCTGCCATCTTGTGTTTAGAAATGTGCATTGGAAACTACTGTAATGTGGTGGTTGTAATGTTTTGGCTAATCGGTGTAATTATCAGTTCCTTTCATTCGGCTGAGGCCTGACCATGTTAGTTAAGGAACTTTTACCGTCATATACCACTTCAGTTTAATTTAGTTAATTTTCATAGAGCGCTCTTCTCACACAGTGACACAGAGCACTGAACAAAGGCATAAGACAAAGAAATAAATAAGACAGCTGACTACAAGATCCTACACTGAAACCCAACTCTTCCTCTCCTTTCCCCATGAAGGAACAGACATTTCCTTGGACATCGCCAACTGCCTGTGGGACATCTCTCTTATATCAGAGTAATACAGTGTCCATTGTAACGATCTGGCTAATGAGTTAGCCCAGATCCTCACATGGATTCCAATGAAAGGTGTATAAACCCAGACGGACACGGAAAAAAATGGAAGCTCTTCATTTAAAATCTTGTAGGCAACTATGGATTACTTATATTTCACACAGCTGTCTTCACGATGAGGGGGTGCGGTGGCGCAGTGGGTTGGACCACAGTCCTGCTCTCCGGTGGGTCTGGGGTTTGAGTCCCGCTTGGGGTGCCTTGCGACGGACTGGCGTCCCGTCCTGGGTGTGTCCCCTTCCCCTCCGGCCTTACGCCCTGTGTTGCCGGGTAGGCTCCGGTTCCCCGTGACCCCGTATGGGACAAGCGGTTCTGAAAGTGTGTGTGTGTGTGTGTGTGTGTGTGTGTCTTCACGATGAAATAAACAACATTAAAGTAAACTCCAAAATGTGCGAGGCACATGTGTACACGGCCAAGTATGTCAGCCTGCGCGCGAGAGAGAGAGGGGACGTCTCCACCATAATACGTCATCATTACACCATGCTGTTATTAAAACTATAAGCATGCCTACTGGCCACGGAACTTCCTGTAGAGCAAGTAGGATTCAGGAAAGGGTGAGGGACAAGGAATATCATCACAAATGTGAGATGGATTCTTGAAAACGCTAAAGAACATCAAAAGGATATATACATCTGCTTCATCAACTATAGCAAGACTTTTTATTGTGTGAATCATCAGAAAATATGGACCTCGCTATGAGGCATGGCCATACCAGAACACCTGGTCGTTCCCATGCATAACCGTTACAAAAATCAAGAAACAACAGTTCAAACAGGAAAAGGGTATACAGAATGGTTCAAAATTGGTATGGGTGCTAAGACAAGACTGCATACTCTCCGTATCTGTTCAATTTATATACAGAAAAGATCATCAGGGAAGCAGGGCGATATGAAGACAAATGGGGTATGAAAATCAGCGGAAGAAGCTGATGATATGACTATACTAGCTGAAAGTGAGGACAATTTGACACATCTGCTCACCAAGCTCAAAGAACATAGCTTGAAAATGGGTTTGCATCTCAATGTGAAGAAGATGAAGCTGTTCACAACTAGCAAACTGGAAAACTTCACACTTGATGGAGAAGAGATAGTAAATAACTTCAGTGCCCTCAGATGAATAATCAATAAAGAAGTGACAAGCAGCCAAGAAATCTGATGACAAATTGCTCTGGGCAATTGTTGCCATGAAGAGCTTGGTCAAAATTGTCAAGTGCAGGGATACGACTCTGTACACAAAAGTCTGACTAGTTCAAGCCATGGTCTTCTCAGTCACGTCATACGGATGTGAGAGTTGGACAGTGAAGAAGATGGACAGGAAGGAAACTGACAACTTTGAACAATGGTGCTGGTGAAGAATTCTGTGTTTTCCCTGGATGGCCCAGTAACCAAATGCGTGGGTATTCCAGCTGTTCAGACCAAAAATGGCATTGTGAGCTCAGACAACATAGCTTCGACTCTCTTACTTCAGATACATCATGCGGAAGATGAAAGCCTGCTACACGGGGGATCAACACAATCACCACAGCCATGAATGCCCCACTTTCAAATCTTAGTCAGTTGGTGGAAGACCGGATGATTTTCAGGACGACTATCCATAGAGTCGACATCCACTCGACGGCACCTGACAACAACAACTAGCCACAGAGGAAAAAAACAAAAAACTCCCAACTGAAAGTCAAGGCAAAAAAAAATCTCTGGGGGTCCAAGTGCCAGTGGCTGCAGTGACTACCCTCCCCCCCTCCTGGGCATTCTAGACTAAAATGTCACAATAAACAGAGGACACGGAGCAGGCTAGACCCAAGTAGAGGATTGTTTATTCAGAACCAAAGAATTAGACGTGCTCTCGTAGTCAGGAATGGGTGAATGGTCGATCAATCGGTGAACTGAACAGAGGTGAGGATCCAAAGTCGTGGTTGGGGAACAAGGCGGGCGGTTGTTGACCAAAGAGATGTGAAGCGGGACTAGGGAATGATGAGGAACGGGACTTGGGAAATGCAAAGCAAGGTAGGCTTGAGAATGCAGAGGGTACAGCTGCCTTGAGTGGGATTCCACAACTGGGAAGTGGTTGAGTGGTAGTTTTAAGAATCAAAATCAGAATGAGGTTTTATTTGCCAAGTGTGCTGATGCACATAAGGAATTTGCTTTAGTGTTGGTGTGCTTCCAGTATTACAGACAACAGACAAGACAGACAGCTGACACAGACACAGAATAAATACGTAGCATATTTACAGAGTAAAAAGTAAAAATAAATACAAAAAACCAAGTAATTTACAAAAGTGATGGGATATATTGTCTGCTCTATCTTCTCGTTGAGCACTACCTCACTACATAAGACCTGAGGAGGCCGGCCAGCGGTGACAGATGAATCCCCTGCTGACAGAGGATGATTTCCATCTGCCATGACGATCGAGACGTTCCATGCCGAGCTGGGGATCCAAGATGCCATTTGCCAACATTATCATTATTACTTGTTGCACACTGGCTTACAAATTGTTACTTTCTAGAATTCCCAGGAGGGGTGGGCAACCACTAGCCTGTGGACCCTCAACCTTCAGTTGGGAGTTTTTGTTCCTTTCCCCCGTGGCCAGTAGGTATACTTATACTGTAGCTCTATAATAAGTTCTTCATTATGGTAGCTATTAGTTGACTGTCTTCTTTGTTTGTATCAATTTTTCTTGCTTTATGCCTGTGTTAAAGGGCTCTGTGTCACTGCGTGAGAACGCGCTACAAAAATAAATAAAAATAAATAAATAAAATAAATAAATAAATATATTGTACTGATAGAAGACCTAGAGGGGAGTGTAACTGTTCATGAGGGTGATGGCCCGAGGGAAAAAAACAGTTCTTGTTTCTTGTTGACAGTGCTTTGTAATGCCTGTCAGAGGGGAGAAGTGTGAAGAGTTTGTGCGAGGGGTATGCGGGATCAGTGATGATTTTGCCTGCCCGCTTCCTTGTTCTGGTCTCATTCAAGACCTGAAGGGTAGCCAGGGGTGCACCAATGATCCTCTCAGTTGTTTCCCTACCATTCTTTGGAGCCAAATTCTGTCCGATTTGGTAGCCGAGTCAAACCAGACAGTTATGGGAGTGCACATGACAGGCTCAATGACAGCTGAATAGAACTGGATCAGCAGGTCCTGTGGCAGGTTGGAAGTACATCCACTGTTGGGCCTTTTTCACAATGGAGTCAATATAGGTGTCCTACATCAGGCTGTACCCAGGAACCTGAAGGACTCCACAGCTGACACGGTGTTGTTGAGAATATGAGAATAGTGCGGGGGGGTTCCTTCTGAAGTCTACAATCATCTCCACTGTTTTGAGCGCGTTCAGCTCCAGATTATTTTGACTACACCAGTCAGCCAGCTGTTCAACCTCCCTCCTGTATGCAGACTCATCACCGCCCTGGAGGAGGCTAAAAACTGTGGTGTCATCTGCAAACTTCAGGAGCTTCATAGAGGGGTCTCGAGGACAGCTAGTAGGGTACTGGTTAGAGCTGCTGCCTTTGGACCCAAAGATTGCAGGCTTGAATCTCGCCTCCAGCTGCAGTGCCCTTGAGCAAGTTGTCATGTCATGCACCATCAACCCGGATTCAAGTATTGGTGACTTGATAGACCCCTGAATTAAAAAGGGCTTGATTTTGTGCTAGTCTGATAAGATCCTCAAGCGTCCGCCCTGTCATCATTGTAATCGCATCGATCCATCTCATTGGTGGTCTTCCTCTGCGCCTTGTACCCTCGATCTTTCCAGTCATGACATCCTTCTCCAGTTATCTTTCCCTTCGAACCGTATGACTGAAATACGACAAACACATTTTCATCAATTGTGCTTCAAGTGGCATTTCCGATTTGATTTCCTCCATGATTGACTTGGTTCGTCTCGCTGTCCATGGCACATGCAGAATTCTCCTCCAACACCACATTTCAAATGAATCAATCTTTCTTCGGTCATGTTTACGGATAGTCCAACTCTCACAACCATACTTGACAACTGAGTATACGAGAGTCTGAGCTAGCCTTATCTTTGTCTGCAGTCTGATGTCCTTGCTTTTGAAGATTCTGTCTAGCAACTTCATGGTCGACTTGCCCAATGCCAAACGACGTAATATTTCCTGAGTGCTGGTCGAATCAGTGTTCACAAGTGCTCCCAAAAGATTCATACTAGAAACGATCTCAATTTCTTCTCTATCAAGCTCGAATTTATCAATGTTATCAGTTGACATGATCTTGGTTTTTTTTTATGTTCAGTTCTAATCCCATCCTTTGACTTTCTTCCCTGAGTTTCTTCAACAAACGCTCCATGTCTTCCTTTGATTCAGTCAGCAATGCTGTGTCATCGGCATACCTCAGATTGTTTCCACCTATACGTATTCCAAAGTTATCTTCTTCTAAGGTAGCCTTTCGAAATATGGTTTCAGCATACAGATTGAATAAATATGGTAATAAAATGCAGCCCTGTCGTACACCTTTCTGGACTGAAAACCAGTTTGTGTTCCCATATTCTGTTCAAACTGTAGCTTGTTGACCATCATAGAGATTTCTTATTAGCTGAACAATGTGTTTCGGTGTTCCCATTTGCGACAGAGCTGACCAAAGTTTTTTATGATCAACACAGTCAAAAGCCTTGCTGTAGTCTATGAAGCAAAGGTAGACAGGTTTCTGATATTCCTTGCTCTTTTCTAGTATCCATTGAATGTCAGCAATAATATCTCTTGTTCCCCTTTCCTTCCTGAATCCTGCTTGAGTTTCTGGCAACTCTCTGTCTACGTATGGCTGCAAGCGCCACTGGATTATCTTTAGCAAGATCTTACTAGCATGAGAAATAAGAGCGATTTTCCGATAGTTGCTGCATTCCTTGGAATCTCCTTTCTTGTAAATCAGTATAAAACCAGATCTTTTCCAGTCGTTGGCCACTTTCATTCTTTCCAAACTTGTTGACACAGCTTGTTCAATGCAGCATCGGCTCCATCAGATCCTCTAATGAGTTCTATCAGTATTTGATCCACTCCAAGAGATTTGTTATTTGATAAGGCATGAATGGCTGCAATCACCTCTTCTTTCAAAATCTCTGGCTCTTCTTCTATTAGGTCTTGATCATTATGCTCCTCATCCTCTTCACTAGTGTAGCCCACCCACTCAATTCTGATGTTTTTTTTTAACATTACTAGCATGGGAGGTGAATCAGTGGTGTCTACAACACAACTTTGAGATGCGTGTACTGTTGCTTCCCCAATTGCGGGGTATAACTCTTGCTAGGATGAGGAGAGGCCCACTTAATGTCGTGCAGCTATACTGTTATATTGTGAGTACAAACCTCCCATGCATCGCACTTAGCAACCCCCTCAGCCCCTTCCCCCCCCCCCCCCCCCCCCCCAAAAAAAAAGAACCAGGGACTGTCACAACATTCAGGTGAAATATAAACCCAACGAACATTTAATATAAAACTACTAGTCCACACAAATAAACACAGTATTCGCACCAACAGAGAAAACTAACACTTTTTGTACCCTGGTTTTTTTCTTTTTTTATATGACTCAGTCTCTGGTACCGTCTTGTTGGCGCGCTTTATTCTGGAGCTCCTTGTCCACCACCAAGGGAAGTTCTCCGCCGTTACTCACGTTTTTCGTGCAATGCAGGAAACCGACAGCGACCTGTCCTCACATCCACTCTCTCTCCGGCGAGGGTGGAGGGATGACGGCGAGTCCTGGCGACACTCTCTCCGCAGTCCAGTCGCACTGGTCAAACCCTAACACCTCCACTGCCCCACAACTCCGAAAAAAAACTAGGTGCAACGTGTCTACCACACACGTGCTCTGTTCCCCCTCTTTCCCTTAAACTACTCAAAACCAGCTGACCGCACGCCCGCTGGTTGTTATACTCGCGTAGTCTATCGAAACACCCGAGCGAGAACGAACCAAAACCGGCTCATTCTCCTAGCCCAGTCTCAAAAAAACTCCCTTTATCACCACGCGGTGTTCCAACTTTCCTTCCTACTCCCTCTTCTTCCCTTTCTCTCTGGAACATCCCACCCCACAAGGTCGCGAGCACTTTCCCCACCAGCACCGATTGGGCAGTCTCTAAATGACATTTTTCCTACCAATAAACACCAAAAAAAAAAAACAAACAATATAGGAATAAAAAAACATCACATTACAAAGCCATAACCCTCTCTATATTTATAGAACTATTTTTCACCCCAAATATCCAACTACACATGGGAACAGATTACGTAGGGGTTGCACTAGAGTAAAGATATTCTGTGTAACTCTTCTAACATTCTTTAATTTTCTCAGGTTCATTCAATATCTTTCCATCAACATCTTTAAGCATTCCTGTTCTTGGCTAAAATTTCTGTCTTAGCGTCTTGATACACTGGAAAGCTAACCTAACTTTCCCACGCACATGTTCAGCTTCGATCTGCTGGCAGATTGTGTTAAAGTATTGTTCTTTGTTCCTTTTTATTTCTCTTTGAAGCAGACGATTTAGACAGGTAATTTCTCCTCTGTCGCCAGATATTTTGGCTTTTATTCTTTCTTCTGCTATCTTTTTAGCTTATTCAGATATCCAGGGTTGTTTCTTCCTTGTGACTCACTTTAGGACTGTTCTGTTGGCTTCCTTTCTTATCGCTGTCTTTATGTCAAGCCACAGCTCTTCAGGAACTTTATCTTCCGTGTTTAATACTTCAAATCGGTTGTTAAGCCTTCTCCAGTATTCCTCAGGTATGTCATTCAAGTCATAATTTGCCCTGATTGTTTCGTTAGCTTTTTTCTTCCGTAACTTCACTTTGATCTTGCAAGCTAGAAGTTCGTGATCAGAGCCACAATCTGATCCAGGTCTTGTTCTAGCCATCATGACTGCTGACTTCCATCTTTGGTTGACACATATGTAGTCTATCTGGTTTTGGTACAACCCATTTGGCGATGTCCATGTATAAAGTCGATGTTTATGATGTTGGAAAAATGTATTCATGATTGCCAGACTGTTTGCTGTGCAAAATTCAACAAATCTGTTACCTGACTCATTTCTTTCTCCAAGACCATATTTTCCAGCCACTGAACCTTCATTCCCTTTTCATACTTTTGCGTTAAAATCTCCCATAATTATTAGTAAGTCTTGTTTAGATGTCTTCTCTATCTCATTTTGCAGCTGATCATAAAAAACTTCTATTTCCTCTTCATTGGCATCACTCATTGGGGCATAGACCTGCATGACAGTCATGTTGATTGGCGCTCCTTGAAAGCAAATGGATATCAATCTGTCAGTGATGGTGTTGTATTTCAGCACCGTTTTTGCAAGTCTCTTGTTCACAATAACTGCTACTCCATTCTTTCTCTCTGTTTCATGGCCACTGTAGCAAACCCAGTGATCATCTGATAGGAAGTGTCCTTGTCCCATTCACCTTAGCTCGCTTATGCCAAGTATATCAACACTAGCTTTGTCCATTTCAGATTTGACCATGTAAAGTTTTCCTAGATTCATGCTTCGCATGTTCCAGGTTCCAAGTTTGACCATATCCTTGCAGCTTCTGATCCTTTCTTTCGGTCTAGGAAAGAAAGGATCAGGACGACCTTGCGGCTTTGATCCATCAGCGTTACTTAGCAAGTTACTTACCCTAAATCGCTCCAGTAAAATTACCCAGCTTTATAAATGGGTAAATAATTCTAAGTCACTTTGGAAAAAAGCGCCAGATGAAGGAATAAATGTAAATGAAAAGTTGCTAGTCTTTGGAGGTACAGTCATTTGTGTACAGGGAAAAAAAGTAGTGGGGAGAGCACACACCATTGAGCGCCAGAGCTGATTGTGCAGGTGCTGGGAGTGAATTTCTTCAGCCTCACCAGCTGCTGTCTGTCTGTCAGGAAGTAGGTGATCCACTCGTACAGGCCCCTGCGTCGACACTTGGAGACCAGAAGGATGTGGACGGCATAGACTGGTGCCCTATCCACCTCTACAGGAGGGGGCATCGGGTCTCCTCAGGATTCCTGGACAAGTGAGGTCCTGTAAGGCTTGAGTAGGGAGACATGGAAAGTGGGACAAATACATAAGTGTGCGGGCAAATGCATTCGATAAGTGAGGTTAGTGATGCGTCAAATGATCTTGTAGGGTCCGATATAGTGGGGGCTGAATTTTCTGGAGGGAAGTTTAAAGCAGATGTACCACGCAGACAGCCACACCCTTTGTCCTGGTTGGAAGATCAAAGTGCAGCGATGTTTGTTAGCCCGTTGTTTGAAGTGGTTGATACTCTGGCACAGGTGCTCCTGAACCGCATGCCAGGCCTCCTCGCTGTTCTTGAACTAGGAATCAACAGCAGGGACATCAGAGGAGCCAGGGTGCATGGGAACAGAGGAGGCTGATACCCAAGGAGACACTGGAACAAGGAGAGACCTGTGGAGAAGTGCAAAAGGGAGCTATGGGCATACTCAGCCCATGGCAGGAACTGTGTCCACTGGTCCTGGCCACAGTAGCTCCAGAGGAATCGGCCAAGGTTCTGATTCAGCCATTCCACTTGTCTGTTGACCTGAGGGTGGTACCCGGAGGTGAGGCTGATGGAGACGCAGAGCTTCTGTCAGAACATCTTCCACACCCTGGACACAAATTGCAGCCCTTGGTTGGACACAATGTCCTCTGGTAACCTGAAGATGTGGTACATGTGCTGAAACAGCTGTTTGGCCATGGCTAGAGCAGTGGGGAGGTCACCAGTCCCTATTTTCTAGCAAGGATCGAGTCCATCGGGTCCCTAGGTGGCTAGCCACCAGGGCATCGTATACCCAGCGGAGCAGCTCCGACTGCATCCTCACTGGGATGTATTCCTTGCCCTAGAGGGTGTTCGCTGGTCCTGGATCTTCCTCCTGGGTTCTGTGGAGATCCTGCATTAACTGCCACTGCACAGAAGCCACAAAACACGACATCGGCAGAATGGTTCCCAACGAGGCAGGGACTCACCTTCGTAGGTCCTACCTAACAGACCTATCTATGTAAGTCCTTGTAGTAAAGCCTGGATAAAACATCAGCCTGAGTGTTTTTCAAGCCCAGGAAATACGACACATTGAACTGGAACTTGGTAAAAAAGAGAGCTTAATGGGCTTGTCCAGGGTTTACGCTACGAGATGTTCTTAGATATTCCAGGGCCCGGTGGTCTGTAAGGACCAAGAACAGATGAACGGCCCCCTCCAGTCAGTGCCTCCATTCCTGTAGCACCAGCTTAATGCCTAGTAACTCCCTATTCCCTCTGTCCTAATTACATTTGGTGGGCGACAGCTTACGGCAGAAGTATGCACAAGGATGAAGCTTTGCAGAGGTCCCCTTTTCTGCGAAAGAACTGCCCCATGCCCACAGTTGAAGTATCCATTTCGACAATGAAAGGCAACAAGGAATCAAGGTACCTGAGTACCTGGGCAATTATGAACTGTTGTTTAAGCTCCTGGAATGCCTCCAGGGCCTCTGGCTGCTAAATGAGACTGGACCCCTTTCCTTTGAACAGAGAAGCGAGAGAAGCAGCAATACTGTTGAAGCAGTGAATGAATTAGCGGTCGAAATTAACAGACTGCAAGAACTTTTGTAGAGCCTTTATGGAGGTTGGACAGGGCCAATTTAGCACTGCCCAAACTTTGGCTGGGTCCATTGCCACCCTCTCCAGACCAAGAATGAAGCCCAGGAAGGCCGCATGCTCATAGTGGAAGATACATTTTTCACTCTTGACAAAGAGGCTGTTATCTAAATGACTGCAAAGAACCTGACAAACGTGCTCCACATGCTCAGCCATGGAATACGAAAACACCAGTATGTCATCCAGGTATACAAAGACACACTGGTTCATGAAAACCTGGAACACAGAAGGAGCATTAGTCAACCTGAACACCATTGCCAAATATTCATAGTAACCCAGGGCGGTGCTAAATGCCATCTTCCACTAGTCCCCCTCTCTAACATGGATCAGGTTATATGCACTACATAGGTCCAATTTGGTGAAGACCTGCACCCCATGGACCTGTTCCAGTGCCACCATGATCAACGGTAAAGGATGGGGGTATTTTACCGTTATATTATTAAGGCTGTGGTAATCTATAGAAGGGTGCAGGCCACTGTGGCAAGCCCCTACCTGAAGTTCTAGAGCCTCGGTATGGGATTCCACCACACCCTTTACCAGCGGTTGCCCATCAAGTGCATTGATCCATAATGCTACGTCACAGTCTCGTGTGGGAATGCCGTGTGAGCTAGTAAAAGCTATGCACATAAAGCAACCGGCTGCGCCGGAGCCTACAAAAGTGCTTGTGATTACCTGGTCTGCTTCCCCCTTCCAAGACAGGACAATCGGAATAATGAGCTGTGAAGCCAGATGGATGGGGTCACTCACCAAGAGTCACGTTTGGAGGGCTCCTGTGGTTGACTACTCAGGGCAGGTTGTTTGGAAGTGGCCTGGACAGCTGCAGTAGAGGCAAAGGCCCTCTCAGAGTCACCGTTGTCACTCGGTGGGGCTCAGGCATCCTTAACTATCCTGCATGGGTTCCGGGGTGTTGAAAAGAGGTTCAGGATCCCTTTTGGCTGGAGTGTCGCAGGTGCTCAAGGGCCAGGTTGCCCATGAAAATGGTATTTTCCCTTTACTGGTCCAGGGTCCAGTCTTCACCCTGCTAGTCACACTCAGCTTGGATTTGTGGATTCAGGCCCTGCTGGAAGCATGAGAACTGTGCTGTTGTGCTTCACTGTGAGGCTGCAGAACTGCAGGGCATAGCTGGAGACAGACCAGTGCAACAATTGGGAGTTTTTGTTCCTTTCCCCGGTGGCCAGTAGGTATACTTACAGCTCTATAATAAGTTCTTCATTATGGTAGCCATTAGTCGTGCCACATCAGCGCTACCGGCACAACGAGCTGCACCTGGGAACCAGTCAGGGCGGGTGCATAAAAGGCAATACCGAAACCAAGTCTGACGCGGAACCTTGTTCACCTCAAGCCCAAGTTTCCCACGAGACACCTGCTCTACTGCCCTACTCCTCGTCCAGTTTCCCCTGTTCCTTGTTCCCCAATCCCAGTTCCCTTCTATCTGATTGGCTTTCCTGTTTACCGGCTCCTTGCCTCCCTCTCGACTTTGCTTCCTGGATCATCCCTTTGAACGACGTTAGCCCCTCGGTGACCTTAGCCTGTCTGAGACAACGACTTTGGAGTCCCCTAATAAACGTCCTGTTCGTCTTGCACTTGGGTCCGTCTTTTCTAACCCGGACACGGAACATGGCAAGTCGACTGTCTTCCTTGTTTGTATCTGTTTTTCTTGCTTTATGCCTATGTTAAAGCACTCTGTGTCAGTGCGTGAGAAGAGCACTCTACACAAATAAATTGAATTGAACTGAATTGAACAGTATTTGGTATTTATTGTGTGTTTTAATTTTTTTATGGTGCTTATGCTTTTTTACTTGTACTTTAAAATAACTGCTTATATTGTGCTAGGCCAGAAAAATCTGAATTTGCATGTAATAAAAGCATATATCTCATCTATAGTTGTAGCGTCTGGACAGGAGTCCGACACGGACACACGTTGCTACTACGACCGAACACGGACAGAACGTAAAATGATCTCACGTGCAGAGTGATGTTAAAAGTGCACTGTGCGTATTGTAAGACACTCGGTGGAAGTGAAACAGGAAACACGAGACCAGGAAACACACATGGTGTTTGAACTACGGTGAACAGTGAAACGCTACTCTGTGAGTATGACTGCAACCCCGAGACGTGACGAAATACTGGACTGGAACACTGGACCAGGACTGGAGAACAAGAGACAGGAACTGACAGGACAGGCACTCGGGATTGGAACATGAACACCTAGGAAACAGACTGAGGGAACAAGAGACTACTAATCGCCAAGAGAGCACAATGGAACCACTGATTAAGAATCCGCAATTGGTTCTGCTCCGCTGGCTCCTTTTATACCTCCGTGTCCTATGAGACTGTGAGGTGATACATGGCTGTTCCCTAGCAGCACTGAGTGGCGCCAGCTCTGACCAGTAGGGGCAGTGACCCCGTGGGATGTGACAATAGTTAATTTTTAATATTCTTACTGTCTGTTTTTTTTGTATATACAGTATTCAATTTATTTTTTATAAAGCACTCTTACATTTCTTTATTTAGCAGATGCTTTTCTCCAAAGAAACTTTCAATGGATACTATATAGTGTCATCAGCCCACACACCTTATTCACCAAGGTGACTTACACTGCTGGATACACTACTTGCAATGGGTCACTCATCCATACATCAGTCAAACATACTCTCTCTCTGACACTCACACATTATGGGTGAACGTGAACAGCATGTCTTTGGATCGTGGGAAGAAACCAGAGCACCTGGAGGAAACCTATGCAGACACAGGGACCAACATGCAAACTCCATACAGACTGAGCAGGGATTGAACCCATGTTCTTGCTCATCACCCAGGCACTGTGAGACAGCAGCGCTATTCTCTGCACCATCTTGCTGCCCACAGAAACCCTGAACCTCTCACGCAGTGACACAAAGCCCTTTACACAGGCATAAGGCAAAAAGAACAAATACATCAGAACAAAGAAACAAAGAAGACAGTTGACTACAGACTATCGTAATATAATGCTTTTATAGAGGTATAAGTATGTCTACTGGCCATGGAGGAAAGGAACAAGAACTCCCAACTGATTGTTGAGGGAGAAAAAACCTCTGGGGGTCCAAGTGCCTGTGGCTGCCCACTCTCCGGGGCATTCTAGATTAAATAAGGCTTCTAAGGCAGTTTACAAGTAAGAATGGCATTGTTGCTGATTTCCCAGTTCAGCAAGGTACGTTTCATCCATCAGGGCAGTTGCTCATCATCTTCAGTTAGCATGGGGTGCGTCTGTAACTGTCAGCTTGTATTCTCAGGTCTTATTGTAGGGAACAATGCTCAACAAGTAGAAATTATCAGTAATTTATAACTCAAACAAATATGTTTAACATCTTTTGGGATAGAGGTGGGAAAAACAAACAAAGTGAAATTTAATTTTGATGTGAAATGCCTCAGTTAAACATGTAAGTTTTTAGTTTGGATCTGAGGACTGAAACGGGCAGGGCACTTCTGGTTAACTGGTAGACTATTCCACAGTTCAGGTGCTCTGTAACTAAAGGTGTGACCTCCTACTGAGGTCTTATTGATACAGGTACTTTAAGGTAACCTGCATCCAATGAACGAAGATATTGTCCTGAAATATAAGAATCAATAATCTCACAAAGGTAAGCTGGCACAATGCCATGTAATGTCTTATAGGTCAAAAATAGAATTTTATAATCAACTCTAAATGTAACCGGGAGCCAATGCAGCAATTTAAGTACCGGTGTTATATGGTCATACTTCATAGTTCTAGTGACAGTTCTCGCAGCTGCATTTTGTACCAACTGTAGCCTAGATACAGTCTGGCATGGACAAGCCGATGATAAAGCATTACAATAGTCCAGCCTACTTGAAACAAAGGCATGAATCAATTTCTCAGCATCCTGCCAATACAGGAATTGCCATAATATAGCTATGTTTCTTAACTGAAGTAAGTACGACTTAGTCAAAGCATTTACATGAAATACAAATGACAACTTCCCATCCAACAGGACCCCAGATCCTTGACACAATCTGTACGCTTGAAGCTAATACCAATTGTGGTAAAGATTGGTGTGATAGTGTCAAGAGTTTTGATATCACCAACCACCACAAGTACTTCTGTCTTAGTATCATTTAGAGATAAAAAAAAATTATTATTCATCTATAGTTTTATATTACTAAAACAGTTATCCAAAGACACCATATGTGATGGGTCATCAGGCTTAAACAAAACATATAGCTGTATGTCATCAGCATATGAATAGAAACTCACATTGCATTTGCGAATAAGGTCCTTTTCCCATGTCACCCTCATTGTACGAGCCAGTACTCACTCAGAATAAAATAGTGCATAATGCAGAAATTGTGCCCCTGATGTTATTCAACAAAATGAGCAGTTTTGCAACCTGTAGGTGATTTTGCCTGCAATCTATTATTCTCTTTTAGGTCAGCAAATAATTACCTATTTTAAGCGGAGGTTGGGCGATTGGCATACGTTGTGCCAAAAGGGAATTCCAATGATAAAAAGGTGGGGACCGTGCGTAGGTCAGGTAGCCAAGGGAGTCAATGACTGGGGAATAGGAACAAGGGTTAGAAGGACAACAGGTAGCTCGAGGCACGAGGCTCTCGTTGCAGTTTCTCAGGACGAGGTTCCACGTTTGGCTTCGATCAAGTTGCCTCCTTTATACTTGCGGTTTAATTGCCCGCAGGTGAGGAGGTGGGTTTTATGGCTGCAGGCGTGACAGGAGAGAACTTTATCACAGAATATACACACTGTCTTGTACAATTTAATTGCACTGCCTCTAGAATTATTGCCCTTTTCAAAGATAAACAAAAATGATGGATAAAATTGACAAAATTCATGAAAATCAACAAAACTTGTAATGATGCTTGTCTCATATGTTATGTCAATTTATAGCGTAGCCTTGTATTAAAACAAGTGCAGTACATTTCATTCTGTACAGAACATGTACGGCAATTAATAAGTAGTACTAACATGCATTTTTTTCGGCTTCTTCAATCCTGTTTCCTTCATAAATGTGGCATGAATTACAGTTGCCTGCTTTTACAGGATGGAGTTTTCATTCAGAAGGCACTGTTTCACAGGTGTAGAAGCTGTCTAAAGTCAAATGAAAAGAATTAAATGGTCTCCTTTTGTGATTCCACATCAGCATGTTGATTTCACAAAACGTGGTACAAACACTTTAGACTTTATTACACAAACGCTCACGGTGCTTACAAGGTTTCACCCCGCCTTAACCTTGGCTGCTTGGACCACATCACTGTTATGCTAATCCCAACATACAGCCCACTCCTGAAACGTACCAAACTGGTCCTGAAACAGGTGAAAACCTGGTCTGAGGGAGCCATCCCAGCACTTCAGGACTGCTTTGAATACACAGACTGGAATATGTTCAGAGAGGCTGCTGCATACCATAACACAGACTTGGAGGAATACACAGCATCATTGACTGGCTACATCAGCAAGTGCATAGATGATGTGATTTTCCTTGAAGACCATCACCACACATGCACACCAGAAACTGTGCATGACTGTTGAAGTGCACTCGCTACTGAAGACCTGAGACATTGCCTTCAAGTCTGGCGACAAGGCAGCTTACTGCACAGGAAGGGCCAGTCTGTCCCAGACTATCAAAGAGGAGAAGCTCAACTATGCAGAAAGAATCCACGGTCATTTTCTAAAAACCAAGGACACAAAGCATATGTGGCAAGGCATTCAGGCTATCACAAACTACAAAGTTACACCACTTGTCTGTGATGGTGACGCTTTGCTACCAGATGCACTGAACAATTTCTATGCACAGTTCGAATCACAGAATGCATGATGTTCATTTCAATAATTGTTAAAGGCTGGAGGAGCTGAAGACCCCCTTCTCCCACACAGACCTCCTGCTACCCCTTGCAGTCACTCCCAGATAAAGTGTCTGCATAGTTTTTTTAGTAAAGAGAAATAGGACAGCATGAGCATCTGTCCCAGCCAAGTGTACGACTTCTCGTAGAGATAATATTGTCATGTCAGAACTTGGGAATCCAGCCAATGGACTCGGATGCGCAAGCAGGAATAATCAGAGGGGCAGGCCTTGAGAATTGTCAGGGACAGGCACAGGTCAGTTTTTCAGCAATTGTCGTTACAAAGGGCAGGCAGGAGTCAAAACCAGGAGAACAAGAGCAAAGGGTCCAGGATCCGAACAGGAGGAGAACACAGAGGTAAAGAACTCAGACAAGGTGCTTTGGTTACTCTCAAGAAGGTTCCGCACTCAGCGGTGTCTGAGCCACCCTTTTATCCCATGCCTCGTTGATTAGATGTAGGCGCAGGAGCCGGGCATGCAGTCGTGGGCATGACAGATGTCCCACAGGGCTTGAGCAAGGAGATATGGAACATGGGATGAATGCAGAGTCTGGGTGGCAACAGGAGCTTATATGTAACCGGAGTCACTCAATGGAGGACCTTGAAGTGTCCGATGTAGTGACGGCTAAGCTTCCTCGACAAGAGGTGCAACTTCCGGTCTTGAATAGACAGCCAGACTCTCTGTCTGGGCATAAAGGAGAGGGTGTGCCAGTGCTGGTCTGCTTGCCTCTTGTACTGCTGGGTATGCTGGCTGAGGTGGTTCCAGACCAACCGCCAGGTCCCATTGCTTTCTTGGTACCAGTCATTTACAACAGGTACAGAGCTAGACCTGGCGTGCCAGGGAAATAGAATGGGCTGATAACCCAGAATGCACTGAAAGGGGTACCTACCAGTGGATGAGTGGGTGAGGGCGTTGTGGGCGTATTCTGCCCAGAGCAGGAACTGGGCCGACTGGTCAGGTGTGTAGCCAGTACGTTTTTTTCAGGGGTGGCCAAGTAAGACCCAGTGATTTCATTGGGGTGGCCAAAAAAAAAAAAAAAAAAATCACTACTGACTGTGACATGCTGTACCAACAGCAAATTCTACAGACAGAAATTCTATAAATTCTACAGAATTTATTTATTACAAATGTACACAAGAAATTACAGTGGCAGTACTTAGAAATGTCTGTAAAAACATAATTTAATACGATCCTTATTCTACATTATTTGTATATTTAGATGCTAATGGTGCAAATTGGGTACTGGAAATTATTTTTTTTTTATGTTTGCAAATACAACTGATGTAATCTATGTACCTGGTGGGCAATGACTGACTACATGAGTGTTTTTGCTCATCTCTGATTCTGGTCTGATGTGTGTTGTTTCTGTAGAGCTCCTCCACAAGCTCCCTCTTTGACTGTATCTCTGCTTCCTTCTTGTCTGTCTTAGCAGCACACATTTCCCCTGCTTCTTCCCTCTCTGTTCCATTCATTTCCCTGCTTCTTTGTCATTTTCAATTTTACTGCTACTAGTCCTCAGTGTGTAAAAAAGGAAAGTATCTTCCTATCTTCCCCTGCTTTCCTTTCATGCTCTCTACAGTTTAGACAAACACACCTATCAAGAAACACTTTTATTATCATTAAATTGAATAGCTGCTTACAAAAAACAGTGACAGACTCATAATGTAATCGTATGATGTGGTAACATTTATGTGGTAACATTATTTTTAAAAATTAGCTAGCTAGCAGTTGCAGTAAATTTAGCTAACATTAGCTAAGTTATGCAATATTAATTAAGCTAACATTTGTTTCTCATGATGAAACATCGCAGTAGTACCTCAACTTTGACAAACTTTCACGAAATGATAGTGAAAAATGTAGGTAAACAACACTGATTTTACTCTCCTTATCACCGTATCCCCTTGCGTTACTCACTTAGCGCTGGACTGAAGACCTGGCTGCAGTAACGGTACCGAAATTAAAGTTTCCCACTCCTACTCCTCCCTCCTACACACAGAGGTTTGTGCTGTGCGGGCGGTTCGCAGCTCTTCATCCTAATAGCACTGCACGGAATACTATGTGCGTCATACAAGTTTGAGTGGCGAAAAAAGTCACCTGTCAGTCTGGTCAGAGTGCTTTGCAGAACAGGGGTGGCCAGAGGGGTGGCCAAGCTTCAGTCAGGGGTGGCACTGGCCATCCATGGCCACCACGTAGCTACACGCCTGCAACCGATGCTGGTTCTGGGTACAGTAACTGCGAAGGAAGTGGAAGGAAAAAATAGGAAGGAAACAATATCCTCCGGCAAGCTAAACTAAGAGAACACATGTTGAAACAGAGCCTCGGCGGACCCAAGGACTGTGGGCAGCTTCGGTAATGGAATCCGATGGCATGCTTTGGAGAACCGGTATATTAAGGTGAGTATTGCAGTCTGGCCCTCGGATGAGGAGAGGTCTACCAAGAAGTCCACTACCACGTGGGACCAAGGACGGAAAGGCACGGGCAGAGGTTCCAGCAGCCCCATCAGTTTCTGGGTTGGCGACTTAACCTGAGAGCACGTGAGGCAGGCCTCTATGTACTCCCTTACGTCCAGTGGCCATCAGAATCATCACTGCAGGAGAGAGAGAGTCTGGTGCACCCCTGGGTGTCCGGCGGCAGGGGAGTCCTCATACTCACCAGCATGTAGTCCTTGCCATCCATTTGGTCAGTGATAAAAGTTAGCGAAACCCAGGAACTGCTGAAGGGCCTTCACTGTCTTTGGCTATGGCCACTCCAACACTGCCTGGACCTTCTCTGGGTCCATTGCCACCCCATCCTTGTTAAAGATGTACCCGAGGAAGGATACTTATGACTGGTGGAATAGACACTTTTCCCCTTTCACGAACAGATTGTTCTGGAGGAGCCATTGCAATATGGCTCGTACTTGTTGTACATGGGAAACATGTGTATTAGAAAAGATTAAAATATCATTGAGGTACACAAAAATGCATTCACTGACAAAGTCCTCGAGGGCATTGTTGACAAAGGTCTGGAATATGGAGGGGGCATTGAACAACTCAAACGGCATGATGAGGTACTCATAGTGGCCCTCGGAGGTGTTAAAAGAAGTCTTCCACTCATCTCCCTCTCTGATCCAGATTAGGCTATATGCACTCTGAGGGTCAAGTTTGGTAAACAAGGTCGCACCGTGTATTTTTCCAAGGAGGCTGTGATCAGAGGTAGGGGATAAGGGTATGGGACTGTGATGGCGTTGAGCCCTCCTTAATCTATATAGGGATGTAGGCCTCCGCTATTTTCTCCAATGAAAAAGAAACCCTCTGAGGCCAGAGATTTGGAGGGCCAGATAATGTCTGCCTGTAATGTCTCCGAGATGTAATCTTGCATGGCTCTCTGTTCCGGGAAAGACAAGGAATAGACCTGGCCATGCTGCGGGGATGTGCCTGGCCGAAGATCAATGGCACAATCCCAGAGACGGTGTGGGGGAGAGCTGCTGCTTGAGTCTTACTAAATACTTTGCGGAGGTCCTGGTACTCTGGAGAGACCACTACAGGTTGTACCCCTTCGAGGCTCTTAACTGAGGTGGTCCAGCAGGGGGGTACAGGTCTCCACCGCCCCAGTACCCAGTGGCTGTCCATCCAGTGCACTGACCCATAATGTTAAGTTGCAGTTTCTTTCAGGAACACAATGAGCCTTTGCAAACTCCATGTCCATAAAACAGCCGGCCGCCACTGAGCTAGGGAGCTAGCACGCACATGCTTATCTGTTTTCCGGCGCAGGCTATGACCAGCTGTAATTCAGATCGGCGCGGTACGCTGACCTGGGAATCCGGACATGCTTTTTGTACTGGGCGCAATGGGCAGGAAGCACGGAAATGGCCGAGCGTGCCGCTGTAGAGGCACAACTTGTCTTGGAAATGGCGTTGTCCTTCCTCAGGGTTCAGTTAGCCTTGTCTGATCTGCACCAGTTTGTGGGCTTCTTGCACTAGATCCGGCGCAGGGGTGGCAAACCATGGGTGCAGAGCTTTGTGACAGGTTATCAGTGGTAATTGCAGTTTCCAGGAACTGGTCTAAAGCTCAATCTTCCCCACGGTCCTGCGCACGTAAAGTAGAGCACAGAGGTTCTCGGTTCTGGCTCCGTTGTGGTGGAATGACCTCCCCCTCTCACTCAGAACTGCTGAAAGTCTACATTCAAGAAGGGTCTGAAAACTCATGTTTTCTGGACTCACTTTGCCCAAGATCTCTCCAGCTCATGTATGGTGTAAATGTTCATTCACTGTAACTTTATGACTATCCCCTGATAAGCCTTTACACAGCCACTATGCCTGTATTGCATGTAAATGTTTTTGTACCTTAAAAAATTTAAAAAAAAAGAATTTGGAAGGTTATCAGGATTCATCTATCCTATGTTTTACACACCTACTCAAGTGATGAACATCAGTACAGCAAGTGGAAAGTAAGAAACTAGGTTTACTAAAGAATGACATGGCTTCAGCTATGTGTCTTTCTCCTAATGTAATGCGCAAATTTATATTTTCGCTGAGATGTATGTCACTTTGGAGAAAAGCATCTACTAAATGAATAAATGTAAATGTAATGTAAATGTAACCTTCTCTTTGTCATGGTTGGTTCTGGAAGGAAGTGGCAGACCCAAGTGTAGAGTGGAATTCATGGTTTATTCAGGGAAATACAAGAGCAGAGGTCAAGGAACAGGAAATCGGTCTTCAAGGCGCAAACGTCGTTACAAAAAGAATCCAAAAGGTAAGGTCGGTACACAGGCAAAAGGTTGATGATCATAGGAAGGTACAGGAACATAGGAGCAAGGGACGGGAGCAGAGAAGGCATCAGGGAACAGGAAGGAGTGGAGCAAGAGGCTAGGAGATCGCTTATGACAAGGTTGAACAAGGTTCCAAATCAGCTGGTGGTTTGATGCAGCCTTTTATGCCCCAGTCTGCGCTGCGTCCCAGGTGTTCCACATCAGCTCGAGGGTGTGGGCGTGACACTCTCATGATGGAACTCGAGAATTCAGCCCACGGACTCAGATGCAGCAGCAGGAATAATCAGAGGGATAGGCTTGAGAATTGTCAGAGACAGGCACAGGTCGATTGATCAGCAAGCATCATTCCAAACAGCAGGCAGGAGTCAAAACCAGGAGAACAAGAGCAAAGAGTCCAGGATCCGAACAGGAGGAGAACACATGGGTAAAGAACTCAGGCAAAGTGCTTCAGATACTCCTAACAAGGATGTTCTGCACTCAGCAGTGTCTGAGCTGCCTTTTCACCCCATGCCTCCTTGATTAGATGCAAGTGCAGGAGCAGGGCATGCAGTCATGGGCGTGACAATATGGGTATAGGCTGATTGGCCTGCAACTGATATAAATTATTCTTATTCTTATTATCCTGCTCCTTTCTTGATGTCAGTAAAACAAAGACAAGAGCTGACCATTGTCCAGGTGAGAGCTGCTATGCTGACATATCTCCTGAGTTGAGGTATCTTTGGATTGAGATGATGATGGCGCTCCCCGTGTGCAACATCACGGAGCTCTGAGAGTCAAACAAGCTAGGGCAATGATAACAGATCACGCTAGGATACAGTGGCCACAGATCACATTAATGGAAACAACAAGACATAAATTTAGTTATGACCGGGCGACTTTAATAGAGCTAAGAGAGCAAAGTCGGAGTTTACTCTTTGATTCGAGTGTGCTGGCCTCCTTCCCCGAGCTACTCGCGACGCCAGGCCGATCCCCAGTAGGGGACTTTCCTAATAACAACAGGCCAAAGAGGAGACGCGGAAGGCGGGGAGGAGTCGAGTGGAGACTCCGGCGCTTGGTTAGCAGAGGCAGGCTAACCCTCCCGGTCATACTGTTGGCTAATGTCCAGTCTCTGGAAAATAAACTAGACGAAGTGCACGCAGCGGTACGTACAGGACTGCTCCATGCTGTGTTTTTGTGAAACGTGGCTGGGACAGGATACGCCTGACGAACCCATAACACCGGAAGGCTACATGATCTTCAGAGCCGATCGCAACGCGGTGGATAGTGGCAAGACTCGTGGTGGAGGAACGGCCGTCCTTGTCAAGCAGACTTGGTGCACTGACTGTAAGGTTATTTCACAATTCTGTTAGGAGGATGTGGAATATTTGACCTTAAAGTGTAGACCATTTTATTTACCCAGAGAACTGCAATGTGTTATTGTGAGTGTTGTGTACAGCCCCCCCTCTCTGCCAAGGAGGAGGCTGCATTGAACGAACTGCACAACATGATCATCAAGCATGAAAATACATATCCTGACACACACACACACACATTTTCAGAACCGCTTGTCCCATACGGGGTCACGGGGAACCGGAGCCTACCCGGTAACACAGGACATAAGGCCGGAGGGGGAGAGGACACACCCAGGACGGGACGCCAATCTGTCACAAGGTACCCCAAGCGGGACTTGAACCCCAGACCCACCGGAGAGCAGGACTGTGGTCCAACCCACTGCGCCACCGCGCCCCCGCGCCCCCCCATATCCTGACAGTGCTTTCATTATCTTGGGAGATTTCAATCATTGCAATCTCAGAAAAAATATGCCAAAAACTTTTTCAGTTTGTGTCCTTTCCCACTAGGGGCAAAAATACACTGGACCATTGCTATAGCAACATCAGGAACGCATACACAGCTGCGCCTAAACCTCACTTTGGGAAATCTGACCACTTGACAATCTTGCTAAAGCCCATATATACTAAACGGCTGAAGACTAACCCGGTCACAGTCAGGACTATTAACATCTGGACTGACAGTGGACTGGCTAATTTGCAAAGCTGTTTAGAGGTCTCAGACATGAGACATTACATTACATACAAACAACATTCACGATTACACAGAGACTGTCAGTGACTACATCAGCTGGTGTACCTCCATCTGTGTCCCCTCCGGAACTGTTCGGGTTTTTCCAAACCAAAAGCCCTGGTTCAATGCTGATATATGCAGGAAGATTCGGAAAAGACATTAGGCTTTCAAGTCTGGGGATAGCGAGAGGTATAAGGGGGCCCGATACAACCTACGCAAGTCAATCAGAGCGGCAAAAAGGGCACACGCCCCAAAACTTGAAAGCCTCTATCTGCAAAACAACACACGTAGTATGTGGCAAGGAATCCAGGCAGTCACAAACTACAGGAATAACACAGACAGCACGGAGGCTAGAGACACCACTTTACCGGACAGCCTCAACAGTTTCTATGCCAGATTCGACAGACTCAACGTGGATACCCCTATCAAGCTCCCCTGTGACCCTGAGGACTCTGCTTTCCAGGTGACACACACACAGGTCCTGAAGGCTCTGAAGCAGGTGAATCCCCGTAAGGCAGCAGGTCCAGATGGAGTATCACCCAGAGTCCTAAAGACCTGTGCTGAACAACTAGCAGGTGTGTACATGAACATTTTCAACCTTTCCTTATCACAAGCAGTAGTCCCGCGCATATTCAAGTCCTCCATTATCGTACCTGTCACATCCCACGGGGTCACTGCCCCTCCTGGTCAGAGGCGGCGCCACTCAGTGCCGCTAGCTAACGCTCACCTATCACCTCACAGTCTCGTAGGACATGGAGGTATAAAAGGAGCCAGCGGAGCAGAACTAGTCGCGGATTCTTAATCAGCAGTTCTCTTGTGCTTCGTTGGCGATTGGTAGTCTCTTGTTCCCTCAGTTTGTTTTCTAGGTGTGCATGTTCCAGTCCCGAGTGCCCGTCCCGTCAGTTCCTGCCTCTTGTTCTTCAGTCCTGGTCCATCGTTCCTGTCCGGTATTTCGTCACGTCTCAGGGTTGCGGTCAGACTCACAGATTAGCGTTTCACTGTTCACCGTAGTTCCAACACCGTGTGTGTTTCCTGGTCTCGTGTTTCTTGTTTCACTTCCACCGAGTGTCTTACAATACTCACCGTACACGTCTAACCTCACACTGCACGTGAAGTCATTATATATTTCGTCTGTGTTTGGACGTAATAGCAACGCGCGTCCGTGTCGGACTCCCGTCCGGACGCTACAGAAGAATCCGCCTGCTAATATGACTTCAGCGGAATGGCGTGAGCTGGCGGATCTGACAGAGGCGAACCAAGAACGGCTCCTGGTTTGCGCAAACGCCGCTAGCCGCCTCACAGATCAGTTGGAGCAGTTGACACGACTCCTCAGTCACGGTGGGCGGGGCGCCGATCCGACCAGTTCGCAAACGCATGATGATTGGCGGACATGTCTTTTTGATCGTCTTTATGCTTCCTCGGGTCCTCGCGCGGAGCCCACGAGCCCTGTGCAGACCAATGGGATCAGCGCTACTGAGCAGCTGTCCGTTCCCTTCCCGGAGGCTTTGCAAGGTAGTAGAGGTGAGAACCAGAATTACACAGAATACTCAATCTCCAGTCCAGCCTCTCTGTTCCCAGGGCCCTACTTTCCAGAGTCACCCCCTAGCCCAGACAGAAAGACAGAGAGACAGTTCTTCCCCAGCACCAAGAGTTTTCAGGTGCGTTCCAGGTCTCCAGTGGAGAAGACATCCAGCCCCCAATTGTCAAGACCACTCTCTCAGGAGTTCTCGCCGGATTACCGGAGCAACTCCGGGTCCAGCCGGACCCCGACGCCGCCAGGGCAGCAGGTGCCCTACAGCCCTGTGGACAGTGAGCCGGCTCAAGCACGCAACCTTGTCAGCTGTGCAGGGCTCGAAGAACAGTGCGTCAGACAGGGAATAATACGACTCAGTAACGGGCGTTTGACAGAGGAGGAAAGGAGGCGCCGTTTTCTGCAACGCTTGTGCTTTTACTGTGGAGCTGCGGATCACGTGCAGGTTTCCTGTCCAGTGCGGCCACCCCGTGGATCCCAACGGACCGACTTACTGGTGAGTGATGTATCTCTCCATACCTCCCTGTTGACATTACCAGTTACAGTATCCTGGGGTTTCCAGCAGCAGCAGACGGAAGCTATGGTAGACAGTGGCGCTGCAGGGAATTTCATGGATCATGATATGGCCGCGTCCTGGGGCTTGCCCTGTGCCCGATGCCCCAAACCCCTGGCTGTTAAAGCTATTGATGGCGCTCCAATCGGGTCGGGGCGTGTAGAGCAGCGCACAGAGCCCGTTACTATGCAGGTAGGGCCACTCCATAAGGAACAGATATGGTTCTATCTGATTAAGTCCCCTGATAACCCCATTATTTTGGGATATCCATGGTTATGCACCCATGACCCTATTATCTCTTGGAGGGAGGGGAAACTGCTGTCTTGGGGACAGCAGTGTCCCGAACACCTGGAGACATCTTGTAACTCCACATCCATAGAGAGCCCTAATGCAGATCTGCCCCTGCAGCTTCCAAGGGAGTATGCAGATCTAGTGGCGGTGTTTAGCAAACACAAGGCTGCAGAACTGCCTCCTCATAGACCTTGGGATTGTGCTATAGATCTTTTTTCGGGCACTACACCCCCTAGGGGGCGGGTATACCCTCTTTCTCAACCTGAACATCAGGCAATGGAGGCTTATATAACGGAGGCACTAGAAGCCGGATTCATCCGGCCGTCTACCTCTCCAGCTTCCGCTGGCTTTTTCTTTGTTGAGAAAAAGGACGGGGGTTTGCGCCCCTGTATTGATTATCGGGGGCTAAATGCCATTACTGTGAAGTACCCGCACCCCTTGCCTCTTATCACGTCGGCCCTCGAACAGGTTTCCGGTGCTACCATCTTTACTAAACTGGACCTTAGGAGCGCATATAACCTGATTCGCGTTAGGGAAGGGGATGAGTGGAAGACCGCCTTTAGCACCGCCCTCGGCCATTATGAGTACCTGGTCATGCCTTTTGGCCTGGCGAATGCACCTTCCGTATTCCAGGCTTTTGTTAATGAAGTACTCAGAGAACTAATTAATCGCTCAGTATTAGTGTATCTGGATGATATCCTGATCTTTTCTCGGTCCCGTGAGGAGCATATTGGACATGTCAGGGAGGTGTTGCAAAAGCTGGCAGCACATAAGCTGTACGTGAAAGGGGAGAAGTGCCAGTTCCATGTGCACTCTGTGGATTTCCTGGGGTACATCCTAACACCCAACGGGGTCACGATGGATCCACAGAAGGTCTCGGCAGTTCTGTCATGGCCCCAGCCAAAGACAGTAAAGGACCTGCAACGGTTCCTAGGTTTTGCGAATTTCTATAGGCGCTTCATAAGGAACTTCAGTTCCGTTGCAGCCCCGTTGACTGCTCTGTTAAAAGGAGCCCCTAGGCGCCTGACCTGGACTCCTGAGGCGAGTCAGGCCTTTGAAGACCTAAAGAAGCGTTTTACTTCTGCCCCAATCCTGAAGCACCCTGATCCCAAACTGCCCTTTATTGTGGAGGTTGATGCATCTGAGGCCGGGGTAGGGGCAGTGCTCTCACAGCGCCAGGGAAGTCCCCTGAAGCTCTATCCATGTGCGTATTTCTCACACAAGATGTCGCCTACTGAACAGAATTATGATGTAGGAAACAGGGAGCTCTTAGCCATAAAGATGGCCTTAGAAGAGTGGAGACATTGGTTAGAGGGGGCTACGCACCCATTCTTAGTGTTAACTGATCACCGGAACCTGGAGTATCTGCAGAAGGCAAAGAGGCTCAATTCCAGACAGGCGCGGTGGGCCATGTTCTTCACCAGGTTCCGTTTCACGGTGACCTATCGTCCTGGCTCCAAGAACGGCAAGGCCGATGCCCTGTCCCGTTTGTTCGAGGTATCGCCTCAGCTCTCCCCACCAGACACCATCTTGTCCCCGACGCAGTTTGTGGCTCCTATCCGTTGGGCTTTATTGGACGATATCCAAGCAGCCCAACGTCAAGAACCCGGTCCCAACGAGCAGCCCCAAGACAAAGAATACGTCCCGTCCACTGTTCGGTCCGAGCTCCTACACTGGGCCCATGATGGTCCAAGTACAGGACACCCAGGGGTCAACCGAACCTTGAAGCTTCTCGCTGAACGCTTCTGGTGGCCATCCATGAAACAGGACGTACGAGACTTCGTCCTTGCCTGCACCACATGTGCCCAGGCCAAGGTCCCACGGCAGCTGCCAGCAGGGCTTTTAGAGCCACTCCCGATTCCCAACCGTCCATGGTCCCATATAGCGGTGGACTTCCTTACTGATCTTCCGTGTTCCGATGGAAACACCACCATATTGGTCGTCATAGATCGCTTTTCCAAGGCCTGTCGACTGATTCCTCTGAAAGGTCTACCTACAGCCCTGGAGACCGCGGAACTGCTGTTCCAACATGTCTTCCGGCTGTATGGCCTGCCAGAGGATGTCGTCTCGGACAGGGGACCCCAGTTCACCTCAAGAGTCTGGAAGGCCTTCTTTGCCCGCTTAGGAGTCTCAGTCAGCCTCTCCTCTGGTTACCATCCACAGTCTAATGGGCAAGTGGAACGCCTCAACCAGGAGGTTGGACGTTACCTGCGGAGTTACTGTGCTCAGAATCAAGCGGATTGGAGCAGATACCTCCCCTGGGCAGAGTACGCCCAGAACTCCCTGGTCCATTCGTCCACAAACTTAACTCCTTTCCAGTGTGTGCTCGGTTACCAGCCTCCGCTGTTCCCGTGGACGATGGAGACCAGTGGGTTGCCAGCTGTGGACGACTGGTACAAGAAGAGTGAGTCGGTGTGGGAATCCGCACATGTCCGTCTCCAGGAGGTGGTATCCCACCAAAAGGAGAAGGCCGACAAAAGGCGTAGGACTGTATTGTACCAGCCAGGGCAGAGAGTATGGTTGTCCACCCAGGATCTCAAACTGCATTTGCCCTCGAGGAAGCTTGCCCCCCGTTTCATCGGCCCCTTCAAGATCCTGAAGAGGATCAACCCGGTTTCTTACCGTCTTCAGTTGCCCTCGCATTATCGTATCTGTCCCACGTTTCATGTTTCGCGCCTCAAGCCCCATTGTGTTTCCGCCCTGCAGAGCCCAGCAGTTGCTCCACCTCCACCGTTGGATGTGGATGGTTCTCCTGCCTACTCCGTCAGGGCCCTCCTGGACTCCAAACGGAGACGGGGTACGCTGTACTATCTGGTCGACTGGGAGGGCTATGGGCCGGAGGAGCAGTCTTGGGTACCAGCACGGGACATCTTGGACCCAGCTCTTATTGAGGACTTCCATGAGTGTCATCCAGATCGGCCTGCTCCGCGACGGCGGGGGCGACCGCCTACCCGCCGGCGTTCTGCGGCTGGAGCCGCCCCTGGAGGGGGGGGTACTGTCACATCCCACGGGGTCACTGCCCCTCCTGGTCAGAGGCGGCGCCACTCAGTGCCGCTAGCTAACGCTCACCTATCACCTCACAGTCTCGTAGGACATGGAGGTATAAAAGGAGCCAGCGGAGCAGAACTAGTCGCGGATTCTTAATCAGCAGTTCTCTTGTGCTTCGTTGGCGATTGGTAGTCTCTTGTTCCCTCAGTTTGTTTTCTAGGTGTGCATGTTCCAGTCCCGAGTGCCCGTCCCGTCAGTTCCTGCCTCTTGTTCTTCAGTCCTGGTCCATCGTTCCTGTCCGGTATTTCGTCACGTCTCAGGGTTGCGGTCAGACTCACAGATTAGCGTTTCACTGTTCACCGTAGTTCCAACACCGTGTGTGTTTCCTGGTCTCGTGTTTCTTGTTTCACTTCCACCGAGTGTCTTACAATACTCACCGTACACGTCTAACCTCACACTGCACGTGAAGTCATTATATATTTCGTCTGTGTTTGGACGTAATAGCAACGCGCGTCCGTGTCGGACTCCCGTCCGGACGCTACAGTACCAGTCCCAAAAAAATCAGATGCTTCCTCCCTGAATGACTTTAGACCAGTGGTGCTCACACCAGTAGCTATGAAGTGCCTAGAAAAACTGGTACTTACTCACATCAACTCTGTGGTCCCTGACACCGTTGACCCTCTACAGTTCGCTTATCGGCCTAACAGGTCGGTGGACGATGCGGTGGCCATGGCCCTCCACCATACTCTACAACACCTGGACTGTAGCAGAACATATGTCAGGATGCTTTTCCTGGACTATAGTTCTGCTTTTAACACCATCCGGCCAGGAAAGCTGATCACCAAGCTGACTGACCTTGGGGTCCAGACTACCACTTGTAACTGGATTCTGGACTTCCTTATAGAAAGACCGCAGGTGGTGAGAATGGGAAGGAGGGTCTCTGGTGAGCTCACGGTCAGCACAGGATCACCGCAGGGCTGCTGCCTCAACCCGAAACTCTTCACTCTGTATACCTATGACTCCACCCAGAATGACACGGTGGTCATCAAGTACGCCGACGACATGACCATCCTGGGTCTTATTAAGGGTGAGGACGAGTCAGGGTACAGGGCCTCGGTCAACGGCACTCTGATCTATGGTGAGGAGAACGACCTCATCCTTAATGTAGACAAGACGAGGGAGTTAATCATAGACTTCAGGAAGAAATCCCCTCCCCTGCAGTCTCTCATCATCAGGGGGACTGAGGTGGAGAGGGCTGACAGTCACACATTCCTGGGGCTTCAGGTGACATCGAATCTGAGCTGGACTGAAAACACTGCCGCCATAGTGAAAAAGGCTCAGAAACGGCTTTACTTTATAAGATTGCTCAAAAAGGCTGGAGTGAGCCTCCGCCCCCTCACACAAGCTTACAGAGGACTCGTGGAGAGCATCCTCACTACTCCTATCACTGTCTGGTATGGCAACACCACCCAGGCAGAGAGGAAGGCCCTTCAGAGAGTGGTGAACACAGCAGAGAGGATCATTGGGACTGATCTTCCATCTATTGACACCATTTATACACAACGCTGCAAGAAAAAAGCCCAGAAAATCATCGGCGACATACATCACCCAGCTCACTTTTTCTTCAAGCACAAAAAGTCAGTTTACAATCTGAGGCACAGCAGAGCGGACAGCATAATCGCTGTAAAGGACCCGAGTTGATGTTTAAAACTTGTCATCCTTTGTGAATACCTTTGCTAAATTTTTCCTTTTGTATTTGTACTTTTATTTTGTCATATAATTGCAATGGCATACGGTCATTATAAGGGGGCTTTTATTTTGACACGGTCTTGTATTCCCAAGAGCCCTGCACTTAGATTGACGAGTTGGTTAATGCGGTTGGCGCGCAGATATAACTTATCCCAGCTTGTGGTTAGCTGCATGCTGCAAGAACTAAATAATTTGTTTAATATAAGGATTCGCAACCCTCCGAAGAGGCACAAGGTTTGTACATGTACACACACACACTTTCAGAACCGCTTGTCCCTTACGGGGTCACGGAGCCTACCCGGCAACACAGGGCGTAAGGCCGGAGGGGGAAGGGGACACACCCAGGACGGGACGCCAGTCCGCTGCAAGGCACTCCAGGCGGGACTTGAACCCCAGACCCACCGGAGAGCAGGACTGCGGTCCAACCCACTGCGCCACCGCACCCCCCCAACGGTTTGTACATGTATATTGTTGTAAATGTTTTCTCTTTTTTTTTTTGATGTAATTGCACATGCATGGAAATGAGATGGTTATGATGTTATGGCTCTCTGATAATTATAATATACTGCCGAATGACTGAACGGAAGCTAAATGCTAAATATTTGTGCTTTTTTTTTTTGTACACCATCTCTTACGTTGGTGGAGGTTGTCAAGTTAGTTTCAATAAATCAACTAAACCATCATCAGTCAAGTCTTGGCCATCACTCGGGTGGTGGGTCTGCTACAATCACACACAAAAAACACGCTTTTACAACAGCTTCTTCCCCGCCACAGTGAGACTCATGGCATTAGCTGTATAGGGACTGATTCAAGATTTCGGCTACCTCATACAAAGTGCAATAGTTAACTTCGAATGTGCAGTACTTAACCTCTATGGGTGCAAGAATAAAATGTGCAATAACCATCAAAGCATTAGTATTTTATTATTAACCATTAGCCTGTTGGTGTTACTATTAACACAGTATTATTGTAGTATTTACTGTGTATGGGATATTTTACCGTGTACTTTGTGTGTATTGTGTTTTCTTATTTCTGCCCCCCCCCCCCCCATCTTAAGGTATTTGCCTCCCTCCTTTTTTAATCATATTTCCTCCTTTTGTAGTCTTTATTCCCTCTTTTATTGCAGTTGTTTTATTTTGGCTTTATTTCTTGAAGTTTTTAGAGTATTTATTCTGTACATGTTGTTTTTACGTTTGATTCTCTTAGCACTGCTCAAGAATTCCTATGTGCCCAGACCATGTGTACGTGTACAAATGGCAAAATAAAGTTCTATTCTATTCTATATAATCAAGAAAAATGGATTGCTTCCTCATGCTGGTCTATCACCACCATCAAAGAATATGGTTTCAGTCATCCGATCTTTCATAAATATTGTGTATGCTTTCTTTCCCATTATGAGCACGTGGAGACTGGGATCTCTGTGGTCATCAGACTTGCAGTTTGTATCTCCCCATCTCAGAGGTACAGTAAACATGATTATTTTGAATATAGACAGATGGATAACGATATCACCACTATCAAAGTTCTAGTCTGTTCATTTCTCCTACAAAGTACTGAACATGCTTTAGTTCTTTCCTGTTATGAATAGGAGAAAGTAGGCCTCTCCATGCTGATCAGACCTACAAATCTGATTTTTTTTTTGGTGGAGTGCATATGTAGCTATTGTGTACAGATATACAAAGATACCACTAGCATATTCAGTCAGAATATGGTTCTACTGTTAGTTTTTCCCAAGTACATATTTTAATTTATTTTGTTGATATCCAGATGTACAACTCCAAATCTAATAGCTCACAGATATTGTTTATGGATAAAATTAAATGTAGCACCACACTCCGTTTACCTGACTATGAGGGTGGTGCCCTGGGTTCTATCGTAAGAACTAAAATGTTATAACCCAACTCAAGTAGCTCCATAACAGAACAAACAAATTTATTACATTCTCCAAACATCTTGTAAATAGAAAACCCAAAGAAGTATTTAAAGATTATATTGTCCAATACACAAAATCCCATCAGGTTAAAATAAATGCAAATAACCAGAAAATGAAGAAAATACAAACTTTACAACAAGTGTACTTAAATATTATAAACAGCAAATAACCTCACCATTACACCTTGACAAAAACAGACTCGAGAAGTTTCCTAGAGAACCTTCTTTCTCACACACACACACACACACACACACACACACACACACACACACACACAAAAATAATTAGCACCTTGAATACTCCAGAGTATTTTAACCATCCGTAAAACATCCCCTCATTGCAGGCCTGATCGCAGCTTGTGTACATTGAGACCAAAGAATAATGGTCGCTTCACTCTTGCAAGTAAAGGAAAAAAAAAAAAAAACACAGTTTACTTCGTCAGCCATCCATGCATGTTCGGGAGCAGGTGACAACCCCAACGAAGTCCAAGGAACTTTGCATGTTGCTGGTAGCACGAAGCGCTATCGGATTCTCCTCCTCCGTCACCGTGGCAGCTCAACGTGACGGACTGAAAACTCGGAGTTTCCTAACAGAATGTCTTGTTGGACATTAACGAGGACACCACGGAAACTTATCTCCAACCCTCCACACTACACAATCAAAATGAAATGATATTTTTCCCTTTGGTTGTTCTTTGAGCAACCACAAAATATCACCTCCTCTCTCCTCACACTCTAGAACACCTCCTTCTCTCACTCTCTCAGACCCTGCTAGAAATGTCTCAACTTTTTTCATCCATTCCATCCCTCTTTCCTCTCATTGGTTTCCCCAAACCGAACCCCAATCAATTTGCAATAAATGCAAAACTGACATCACATGTAGGTTGCACTTGTTCCAACACGTTGGCACGGCTTAAACCAAACTATATATCAAAATTATGAAGCTTTAGTTAAATCTTAAAAAAGTGAACACACAAACTAGTAGCGCTACGGGGGGCTGCACTTGCAACGTTCGCCCCTCCTCTCTGAACCTGGGCTTGTGCACTGCTTTGACCCAAAGGGCTATACTGACTGTAGTAACACTTCTTTGGGTTCAACCTTGTCAGGAAGACTAAAGGTTAGTGGTCAGACAAAGAGCAGTGAACCTCAACTGGGGAGCAGCAGTATGGGTTGTTGTTGATGGCACAGGAGCACATTTCAGTGACAACAGCAGCAACACCAACATTAACTGTGTGGAAGAAGGCCTGGCAATCTACTAATCCGTATCTTGCCACGGAAACTCTGTGGATAGTAAAAATCCTTTAAATCATGATATAGTGCTAGAAGATGAGACCCCCAGGTCCGAAGGCACTCAACAAGCTACTGGGGAGGAGTCAATGACTTGTCAGAGCAAAGCTAGTCTGTATGATGCGGTTAGATCAAAACCTTTGGGAAGTCTAACTGCTGATGTTGCTATACATGAAATGAGGGTCAGATGGTGTAAAGAACCCCTGAACATGCCCCACTTTCAAGTCTTATCTAGTTTGTGGAAGATTGGTTGCGTTTCATTGCAACTATCCATAGAGTTGCCATGAGTCAACATCGACTCGAAGGCACCCAACAACAACAGCTGATGTCTAGAAGGAGATTAAGATCACAAGTTACAAAGATATCTAAATATCTAAAACCAGAGTTTGCCAGGTTAGAGAGGTGGAATTAAGAGGGGCATTAATGTGCCTGGACAGGGATTTAGAGAGATTAATTTTATAACCTGAAAGTCTACTAAAGTAAAATATCACTTTTAATATTGCTGGCCCTGATATTTCAGATTTAGATACTACCTGCTTTCCCTTTAGAACCTTTCCAGCTTTGCTCTGCTTCCTGCCATTTTTCCATCCTGCAGTTGCTCACACAAGAAGCTGTCACAGCATCCTCCAGGAGTGGCGGTGCCGGACCCAAGTGCGGCGCACAGGAAGGTTTCACAAAGGGCAATCCAGAAGAGATGTCAAGTGAACAAGCAAATGGTCACCGATGTACAAACGAAATCCGAAGGGAGAATCCGAGAATCATAATCCAGAACACAGGCAAAAGGTCATGGTAATCCAGGAAGCCGTGGGTAAACAGGAACGGGTCAGGAAACCAGGAAGAAGGAGAGGGTGAGGATGAGGTCATGGACGAGGGAAAGGGGAAATCAGGAGAGCTAACACAAGTAGCGCAAGTGAGTAAGGAGGCTGAGCAAGGTTCCACACTTGTGTGCTTTCCTCGCTTTCCTTTTATACATTCGTCCTAATTAGCTGCAGGTGTCCGTCATTTCGCTGAGGTGGAGGGCGTGACAGGAGCCCCCCAGCACCTTCTGTGATTCTCCACCACCAGCTCTAGAAGCGAGTTATATCACCGCTAATGACAGAGAAAAAAAGAGCAAGCCAAAGAAAGTGAAAGGGAAGATTGTGCCAGCAATGATTCATAATGAAAGAAATGTTAAAAATTTGGTGAACTGGTACAATTGATGTAAGTCACCTCAGTACACACACACACACACACACTTTCTGAACCGTTTGTCCCACACAGGGTCACGGAGCCTACCCGGCAACACAGGGCGTAAGGCCAGAGGGGGAGGGGATACACCCAGGACAGGACGCCAGTCCGTTGCAAGGCACCTCAAGGGGGACTCAAACCCCAGACCTACCGGCGAGTAGGACCCCATCCAACCCACTGCGCCACTGCACCCCCTCATCACCTCACTATCTTAGTTCTGTTTTGTGTGACTAAAAAACTTTAATAACATGCAACATTCTGCCACGGAACAGACACAGAGCACAGAAAAGAGTAACAAGAGCCTCGCTAAATGAAAACATTTATAAATACTTAAATATAAATTCTACAAAGCTACAGCCTCAGAAATTACGACAGAGTTGAACCAGCACAACTGTGACCTTGTCTCAATTAAAACTGTATATTGTGCACTTAAATCTAGAATTTATGGCAGGGCTGGCATTCAGAAACTGCATGTATCCAAAACCATTTCACACACATGCATAACTCCCTCTAAGGACCACAGAACTGTGACCCCTGACCAATGGGAAAAAGTAATATGATGTAATGAGTCGTCTATACCTCAACGGGTTTATATTTCAAGAAAGTCAAAAGTTACATTTTTTAAAACCACATTACAACCTGCTGCTCCTTCTTATTTCTCTTCTGTCTTCTTACAAATTTCTGTGGCATTATGGTATATTTTCTGATGTCTCATGAGTCCTCTGAAAAGGTGTGGCTTTTGGGGGTTCTCAGGATAAAACAACTGACAGTTCTAGAGATTTTAGTGTATGATGGGATATGTGCTAACCAGTCATATGCCCAGGAAGAGGGTGAGCAGCCAGCAGGCCTAAATTAGTCCAATCTGCGTACCAGTTATCCATGGCCTAACAGAATTTAATTTTTCCTGTTTAATATTGGTTTCAAGTTTTGTTTTCCTCACTTCCATTGCTGGCTGGTCACCTTGTCCACTTCATGATCATCCCTCTGTTACCTTAAAGTGCATGAGTTTATTACAATGCTGACTTTTTCATTTTTAAATATTTATGTTATATGTGTTCTGAAAATGTGTGTGTGTGTGTGTGTGTGTTGGCCAGGCATTTGTAATTAGTCTTTGGTCTGCTGTTTGTTTTACCTGTAATTTGTGAAATGCTCAGAGGTTTTAGGATACAGTGCTACATATGAATAAATTTTACTATATTGTACTCTAGTAACTCCTTGGCTTCTATTCCTTGTTGTGCCTTATTTTAAATCATAAAACACTGCTAGTTAACAAAAATTTAAAAAATTAATCAAACATATTGAAAACAATATATAAAACCAAATTTTATCTGCTCCCTGTACCCTATTCCAACCAAAATCCCCGATTAGCTGTGTATTTAAGCTGATTGATAACATAATTACCATCTCATGTTGTCAAATATTGTTCTGTACTAATTGAGTCAATGGTATTGAAAACTTAAAAATTTCAGTCTGTTTTTTCTTCCATTCTATAACACTGAAACTGAAGTCTGTAATATTTTTCTGTCAGCTCGTCCCACAATTTTTATTCTTTTAGATCTTAGTCCAGATGTTGATTCCATGGATCACACCATTCTATTAGACAGGGCAGAAACTTGCTCAACTAAGCCTCCTCAATTTTGTCACGGTCTTTAAATGGTTAAAATCATTTAATGCAAAAAAATAAATAAAGAAATAAGTATGTTCTAACAGGAGAACTCAACTACTCTTTCAGTTTTTTGGTAAAATATAGAATACCTCAGGGCTGAGTGTTATTTTTGTCCCACCAGAGATTTTTTTAGCAAATACAATACAAATTCACAATCATATGCTGTGGGTTTGCAGGGGTATCAGGCTGATCAACAACCTCCCTCTAATGCAGCTCTATTTTATTTTTGTACAAGTTATTTATCCTTAAATCGTGATAAAAAAAAAAATTTCCTTCTCACACACAAACCCAAATTAAGAGCATCACATTTGAAACTGGAGGATTTAAACCTTGGCATTATCTTTGGCTCAAATTTATCTTTTTAGATTTAATATCACTCAGCCTCAAAGGCTTTTTTACACATTCCAAAGTGATTTCTCTTATTCTTATGTGTAACTTTGGGGTGGGGCTCTCCTCATTCAATTTGTCCAAAACTCTAGGGCTAGATATAGCATTCTGAAAAACTCTAAAAAATGGACTTACTCCTTTCCTTCAGTCACAAGATTATTTCACAATCAAACATTCTTGGAATTAATATGGGCAAAACATGTCCTACCAATAAAGTCTACTATTATGGCTAAAAAAATTAATGAATTAATAATTAATTTTATGATGATTTTCTGTGTTCCTTTATCCTATTTTATGGGGTAGCATTTATTTTTTGATTGCACAATCAAGGAGAATGTAAAATTTCCGTTCTAGACCAGATTTCACAACTGCAAAAAAATATATAAAAATCTCTTAAAACAACCAAATTCCTGTACAGGAGACATTTAAATATTTACATTTAGTAATATGTGATATAAATGTTTTTTTGTTTTTTTTTTCCTCTGTGAATGCTGTCTTTCAAACACGTCTCAACCTCAGTGTAAACACTCAGATTTTACAAAGGTATTATAAAATCAGGAAGAAAATTGGGCTGCCATATCCAAAGGGCTCCTTTTTTGCTTCTTTTTTTGTTGTTTGTGACACATTTTTTTTCATGGTCAAGGAAGTTTTCTTTTTTGATTAAATTTCATAAATGTTTTTTTCAGGTGGCCTTATCACAACCACAACATTTCAGCTCCACTGTGTTTTAGATTAATTAATGTCATATATTAAAAAAGACTGCCTTTCATTACTTTCATATAGTTGGCAGAACTCATGCTGTGGAATGAATTACCAAATTATGTGAAAGATTCCAAATCTGTCTCAACCCTTAAAACTAGGCTGAAGATTTACAACTGCAAATGAACTTTTCTAGCAGTTAGTAACCTACTCAGTGCTGGTTGAGACTGCAGGATATTTCACTTTGCTTCATTTCTTTAATGCTATATTCAATTGGTTGGAACACCCTCCTTGCATCTTTAATGGTTATAATAATTATCTCATTTACGTTCCCTTTCAACCTTTGTGGGAGCCATGGCATCTCCTTGATCTGTTATGTGAGCCACCTAGAACACAATTGTTAGCGACTGGACTGTGGTGTTAACAAGATCAGATTTCCTGGCACCATTAGATCATGGTGTCTGTCTGCTCTGACTCAAATCCTACACAGGCCAAACCAGCTGCACTGTTTGGTTACAGAGGCACCCAACAGAGACTCATTGTAATACACTTGAATATTCTGGAGGGGTAGGCAGGGAAACAGTTTTCAAGTTTTTTTTTTTCTTTTTCTTATTATCGTCCTTGGCCGGTCATTTTTTCTTTTCACTTTCCTTGGATGCCGGTTTTCTTATTTCATAACATTATACTAGTAAACTGAACACTTTATTTAATTAATTTTGCTGTCTTTGCTTTCACCTTGAACATGTAAACCATATATAATTTCTTGTTTTTCAGACATTGTCTTCTAAAAAAAAAATAAACCAAATTGAAATCTGACTTTAGCACACAAGGTGACCCTGCAGTGGCTGGTCTCAGCACTGGGTACTTCTAACAACCCTCACTGAAACATCTTTCTTGTTGTTCTCCACAAGTAATACAGCAGCTGGGTGAAAGCAGTCTTACTGTTTTAGAGCAATGTCATCTGAACCTTCTGTACTTCTTTGCACTCTGATTTAGGGGTTCCAGGTATATGAAAATATGGTCCAAAATGTGCTGTGTCCACTAAAATAGTATATAATTTGTTTTTGAGAGCCATGTAGTTTACTGAACTGTGTTACATCTGAGAGGGAAAGATTTGGAAAGAAGAAATCTCAGTGAGGAAAAAAGTTATTTGAACCACAGCCACAATAGAGTACAGCACAACCTTGTTTACTCCATGATGCCCAGATTCTAGTGGGAAACCATCCCTCTTGGGAATGCCTGCCAACGGCAGCTAGCCAGCTTGGCAGAAGCCAGGCATAAGACAACTAATCTCAGAACTCTACACAATGGATTCACTGCAAAATGTGAGTTAATCCCACAACATGCCTTCTGTGATCACTTGTAAGTACAGTATGCTTTAGTTTTGCTGCCAGCATCACATGCACAAAATGCATAACTAATGTAGGCAAATCTACACATTGGAGGCCAATGTTAAGAATTTAATTGCCATTAGACAAACAAAAATCCACCAGGCTTCAGGCTGTATATTTTGTATAATGGAGGAAAATTAGCGGCAGGTGGCTAGTAATGGGAAGCAGCTGGCAGTGATTAAGGAGGTGTGGCCTTTAATTAGGGTAGTTTAAGTTGGAGTGTTGCGTTTATAGTTTCTTCTGGCAGGCATGGTGGTAAAGGTGCAGTGTCTAGAAGGTATGTATGGAGCTGTGATTTAATGGGTTGTTGAGTTTGCAGAGGTGCAATATTTGTTGAGGGTGAAGGGCATCTAACGTGTGGAGAGGGGGGTGGGTCTGGAATTCCAGACTGCACTATTCAGCCTTCTGGAGGTCTTGTGGGCCCAATTCAACAAAATACCGATGAAGGGAGGTGCCCATTTAATAAGCTTAGGGAAATACTCATGTTGATACACTGTTGGTTTGGTTTGTGGGTAGGTCTTGTTTGGTGGTTGGTGGGTGGGTTGGAGAAGGTAGTTAAGCTCTTGGTTTTGGGTCATGGAGGTGTATGTTGGCTATGCTGGATGGTATTCTCTGTGGCTTCATGTTGTTGGTTAGATTGGGTCTTTTGTGTATATGTTATAATAGACACATGGAGTATAACATGTTGTCCTGTGTATATTGAATGCTAACTGGGTTTAATCTATGGGGGACAACAAAGCAAATTTAACTTTCTTGCTCTTTCTTTGTTTTGCATTTTCTTTTTTCTTTCTGTCCTACTTGCACATTTATACCAACCTATTTTGTCTTACCTGCAATCTTGTGTTCCTATAAACTTGTAGGGGCTGCAGCTGTGACAGTGGCAGAGCTGTTATCTATGCAGGGAAGACCACATGACATGAGCTTGACTGGTTGAGATTTCTCCTCAAAGAAGCATCAGTGGCTTTCAGACTGTGCAAACTGAAGAGACTGTCAATAAAGCATTGGGAGTAGAGTTTGTAGATGGTGTAGCTCCAGGCAAATCACGGCTGAGAAGCGGACCAGCAGCCCCGACATTTTGCAGATCAGTTTGTGTGTGTCTCTGTTGTACGCTCTTAAATTTGCAAGAATTTCGGCTTTGTGCAATTTACTTTGGAATCTATAGTCCTTATCTATTAATAAATAATTCCAAATCAAGAGATTGCGAGCACATAAGTGCAAGGAATGAAAGGACTGAAATAAAAAATATAACAAACTTATTGCCTAGGGCAGACTTATTGTCACTCACTCCTGTCTGTATATCTACCTGTCTGTCTTTAGTTTTCAAAGTCAAAACCTTACAACAAATACTTGCTAAAATTGCTGTCTGAAAATGGAAATGTTATCATATGATAAAGTCTATCTACAGGTATTCACTTGCATGCTCAAGTGTAAACTCTCAAGCTGAGTACAAAACCAACCTGTAAACAGTTATTTTTTGAAAATTGCTGGTGATAGCACTTTGAGCAATAACCACAATTAAGCCATACACTGAAAACACAGAACCCTAGTCTCTTCGCCCACTTATGAAGCTGATCTTTCCATCCATCCATCTTCCTCCGCTTTTATCCGGGGCCGGGTCGCGGGGGCAGCAGTCCGAGCAGAGTACTCCAGACCTCCCTCTCCCCGCACACCTCCTCCAGTTCCTCTGGGGGAACCCCAAGGCGTTCCCAGGCCAGCCGGGAGACATAGTCTCTCCAACGTGTCCTGGGTCTGCCCCGAGGCCTCCTCCCAGTGGGGCAAGCCCGGAGCACCTCCCCAGGGAGGCGTCCAGGAGGCATCCGGAACAGATGCCCGAGCCACCTCAACTGGCTCCTCTCGATGCGGAGGAGCAGCGGCTCTACTCCGAGCTCCTCCCGGGTGACTGAGCTCCTCACCCTATCCCTAAGGGTGCGCCCAGCCACTCTGCGGAGGAAACTCATTTCTGCCGCTTGTATCCGCGATCTCATTCTTTCGGTCATGATCCAGAGTTCATGACCATAGGTGAGGGTAGGAACGTAGATCGACCGGTAAATTGAGAGCTTCGCCTTACGACTCAGCTCCCTCTTCACCACAACAGACCGGTACAATGACCGCATTACTGCAGACGCCGCACCGATCCGTCTGTCGACCTGCCGCTCCATTTTTCCCTCACTCGTGAACAAGACCCCAAGATACTTAAACTCCTCCACTTGAGGGAGCAACTCCCCCCTAACCCGGAGGGAGCAATCCACCTTTTTCCGACTGAGAACCATGGCCTCGGATTTGGAGGTGCTGATTCTCATCCCCGCCGCTTCGCACTCGGCTGCAAACCTCCCCAGTGCACGCTGCAAGTCTTGACTTGATGAAGCCAACAGGACCACATCGTCCGCAAAAAGCAGAGACGAGATCTCGCGGCCACCAAAACAGACACCCTCCGTTCCCTGACTGCGCCTAGAAATTCTGTCCATAAAAATAATGAACAGAATCGGTGACAAAGGGCAGCCCTGGCGGAGTCCAACATGCACCGGGAACAGGTCTGACTTACTGCCGGCAATGCGAACCAAGCTCCTGCTCCGGTCATACAGGGAACGAACAGCCCGTAGCAACGAGCCCCGAACCCCATAATCCCGAAGCACCCCCCACAGGATGCCACGAGGGACACGGTCGAATGCCTTCTCCAGGTCCACAAAACACATATGGACTGGTTGGGCAAACTCCCACGAACCCTCCAACACCCTAGTGAGGGTATAGAGCTGGTCCAGTGTTCCACGGCCAGGGCGAAAACCGCATTGCTCCTCCTGAATCCGAGGTTCGACTATCGGTCGGATTCTCCTTTCCAGTACCCTGGCATAGACTTTCCCAGGGAGGCTAAGGAGTGTGATCCCCCTGTAGTTGGAACACAATCTCCGGTCCCCCTTCTTAAAAAGAGGGACCACCACCCCGGTCTGCCAGTCCAGAGGCACCGTTCCCGAACTCCACGCGATGCTGCAGAGGCGTGTCAGCCAAGACAGCCCCACAACATCCAGAGACTTGAGAAACTCGGGGCGGATCTCATCCACCCCCAGAGCCTTGCCACCGAGGAGTTTTTTGACTACCTCAGCAACTTCAGCCAGGGTAATGGACGAGTCCCCCTCCGAGTCCCCAGCCTCAGCTTCCTCTACGGAAGGCGTGTCGGAGGGATTGAGGAGATCCTCAAAGTACTCCTTCCACCGCCCGAGAACATCCTCAGCTGAGGTCAGCAGCGCACCACTTCCACTGTAAACAGTGTTCGTGGAACACCGCTTCCCCCCTCTGAGTCGCCGGACGGTTTGCCAGAATCTCTTTGAGGCCGACCGAAAGTCTTCCTCCATGGCCTCACCGAACTCCTCCCAAGCCCGAGTTTTTGCCGCGGCGACTGCCAGAGCCGCGCTCCGTTTGGCCCGTCGGTACCTGTCAGCTGCTTCAGGAGTCCCATGAGCCAGCCAGGCCCGATAGAACTCCTTCTTCAGCTTGACGGCATCCCTTACTTCCGGTGTCCACCACCGTGTTCGGGGATTGCCGCCGCGACAGGCACCGGAGACCTTATGGCCGCAGCTCCGAACAGCCGCACCGACAATGGAGGAGCGGAACATAGTCCATTCAGACTCAATGTCCCCCACCTCCCTCGGGACCTGGTTGAAGCTCTGTCGGAGGTGGGAGTTGAAGACCTCTCTGACAGGGGCCTCCGCCAAACGTTCCCAACAGACCCTCACTATGCGTTTGGGCCTGCCAGGTCTGTCCAGCTTTTTCCCCCGCCATCGAATCCAACTCACCACCAGGTGGTGATCAGTTGACAGCTCAGCCCCTCTCTTCACCCGAGTGTCCAAGACATATGGCCGAAGGTCAGAAGAAACGACTACAAAGTCGATCATCGACCTCCGACCTAGGGTGTCCTGGTGCCAAGTGCACTGGTGGACACCCCTATGCATGAACATGGTGTTCGTTATGGATAAACCGCGACTAGCACAGAAATCCAATAACAACTCACCGCTCGGGTTCAGATCAGGGAGGCCGTTCCTCCCAATCACGCCCCTCCAGGTATCACTGTCGCTGCCCACGTGGGCGTTAAAGTCCCCCAGTAGAACGACAGAGTCCCCAGTGGGAGCGCTTTCCAGCACGCCCCCCAGGGACTCTAAAAAGGCCGGGTACTCTACACTGCCGCTAGGCGCATAAGCACAAACGACAGTGAGAGACCGTTCCCTGACCCGAAGGCGTAGGGAGATGACCCTCTCATTCACCGGGGTAGACTCCAACACATGGCGGCTGAACTGGGGGGCTATTAATAAGCCCACACCAGCCCGCCGCCTCTCACCTTGGGCAACGCCAGAATAGTGGAGAGTCCACCCTCGGTCGAGTAGAGTGGTTCCAGAACCCAAGCTGTGAGTGGAAGTGAGCCCGACTATATCTAGACGGTATCTCTCAACTTCCCGCACCAGCTCAGGCTCCTTCCCCGCCAGTGAGGTGACATTCCAAGTCCCAAAAACCAGAGTTGGCGCCCGAGGTTTGGGTCGGCCGGGCACTCGGCCCCGACCACCGCCCAAATCACAACGCACCGGCCCCTTATGGTTTCTCCGGCAGGTGGTGAGCCCACCGAAGAGCGGCTCCACGTTGTGGCTTCGGGCTGAGCCCGGCCAGGCCCCGTGGGCATAGACCTGGCCACCAGGCGCTCGCATGCGAGCCCCCCCCCCAGGCCTGGCTCCAGGGTGGGGCCCCGGTGACCCCATACCGGGCGGGGTAAACGGACGCCTTGATTTTTTTGTCATAAGGGGTTTTTGAACCGCGCTTTGTCTCGTCTGTCATCCAGGACCTGTCTGCCATGGGAGACCCTACCAGGGGCATGTAGCCCCAGACAACATAGCTCCTGGACTCATTCAGG
Organism: Scleropages formosus; assembly: GCF_900964775.1. Classification (NCBI taxonomy): domain Eukaryota; kingdom Metazoa; phylum Chordata; class Actinopteri; order Osteoglossiformes; family Osteoglossidae; genus Scleropages; species Scleropages formosus. The sequence continues at coordinate 2,929,803 of NC_041815.1, read as the reverse complement.
CACTCAAACCCCTCCACCACGATAAGGTGGCGGTTCACGGAGGAGAAGCTGATCTTTGCCTATGTGAAAATTATTACAGCTTGTATGCTTCTGGGTTCTCTGAGCAGAGTGTGCAATCCACATTTGATTCTTACAGCAATACCAAAGTGCACATATATATATATATATATATATATATTTTTTTTTTTTTTTTTCCCTCACTTAACCGCTTGCTTACTTTTGGAGGAATCTCCATGGAAAACAAACAAATATAAAGAAAGTACCATAAACACATTTTTCATCCAACAGCAAATTGCATTTCAAGGCGAAGAATATCATTCTACAGGCTCTACTGCCAGAATTGTGAGCATCACTATGGGACGGACTGGCATAAAACAGTAAGTATGAGCACAGCACAAGAACAACAACTTAGTGATGAGGATGAGATTGGTTAAGTTTCCTTCTGTTGTTTTCAAAGGTGGACTTAAATTTAATTTCTCGCAAGTCCTTAATAAAGCTTTCTACGTTGGGCCCTGAAGTTATGAACACATGTGAGACCAGATGTCTGTTTGTAACTTGATTTGACTGTATAGGTATGCTGTGAAGACTGCTATACTGTTTTGAAGCAGTTTTCTGCCCACTAAAGGCTGGAGGTGGAAATGTAAGTGAGGTTTATTCCACAACAAACCCACACACTGTCTGAAACCATTTGTCCCAAGCAGGGTCTCAGCAAACCGGAGCCAGCCTGGCAACACAGGGCGCAGGGCCTGACACTTTTTACTGTGGGTGAACCGAAGTCTGTGGAGGGATGTAGATTCAGTAAATGAACCTGAGTGTTCTTGAATGTTGAGGGAGGTGTAAGCAGGAAAGTTAATAGCACATATAGATGACCATTCTTAATCACTAAAAGACAAAGGTCCTTTTCCCAGGTCACCCTCATTGTAAGAGCCAGTACTCACTCAGGATAAAATAGTGCATAATGCAGAAATTGTGCCCTGATGTTATTTGACAAAATTAGCAATTTTGCAACCTTTGGTGATTTTGCCTGCAATCTATTCTTCACTTTTAGGGCAGCAATTAATTGCCTAATTTGGCAACTAGTTTATCTAATCTATCATGAAGAATTAAAAATATCTCATAGCATGATCATCTGCATCCATATTTGAACATTTCACACATACATTGTCTGAAATCGCTTGTCTCAAGCAGGGCTGTGGCAAGCCAGAGCCTAACCTGGCAACACAGGGCATAGGGCTAGAGGGGGAAAGGACACACCCAGGAAGGGGTACCAGTCTGTTACAGGGCACCCCAAGCAGGACTTGAACTCCAGACCCACCAGAGAGCAGGCCCTGGCCAAACTTGCTGTGTCCCCCACCCTCAACAAACACACACACACACACACTTACTTTCTGAACCGCTTGTCCCATACGGGGTCGTGGGGAACCGGAGCCTACCCGGCAACACAGGGCGTAAGGCCGGAGGGGTAGGGGACACACCCAGGACAAGACATCAGTTCGCCACAAGGCACCCCAAGCAGGACTCAAACCCCGGACCCATCAGAGAGCAGGACCCAGTCCAACCCACTGCGCCACTGCACCCCCCCGCCACAACAAACAAACTTTTGAAAATAAAGAACTTAAGAAAATAGTATGAAATTTAAAATAACAAAAACCTAGAAAAAAAAAAGAAAATGTATTTTTAGAAATTCATAACACAAACAACACTCTATACCATACAGACATAAATACAGTAAGGCAAAATCAGACCCTTTTTCTGGAACTTATTAAAAGTACATTTTTACAGTTTAATTCAGTGATTCAATTTAATTAATTTTAATTACAATTTTAAATGCTGTAAAAGGAACATAAAGGGTTAATGCTAAACATCAATTTTACATGCCAACCTTGATGCCTGTGATAGACATCTATGACCAACCAACTTTCATTTGCCAGGGTAACTAAAGTGTGAAATTCAATGAGGGCTCGTAATTCTCTCCATTCGAACTGTGTCCTGCACAAGCTGAGTGGCTATAAATAATAGAAAGGACAACTCAAACTTGGAATGTGAGCCATCTGAAGAAGAAAATTATTGTATAAGATGGGCAATAAGCAAACAATATTTACTGAAGAACAGTTAGACGCTTATCAGGTAAGATATAGCAATACTTTCATAGCAGCAAAAGTTAATATTTTACAGAGTCAGCTCAGGTCTTTATCAGCTAAATGCTGGAAAGGGGAGTGTATATACAAGACTCAACCAAGTACTTGTCTAATCTTCTGCACAATTTAAGTAAAGTATATTTTGATTTCAGAAGACCAGATTCAAGTTTACTGGTGTTAATTAGAATAAAGAAAATAAAACAACACACAATAAACAATAATAAAACAATATAGTTAAAGGCTGTATATAGATATGTACTTTGTGTTACAATTGAAGTATATTATATTACATTATACATATATGTGTGTGTGTGTGTGTGTGTGTGTGTGTGTGTGTGTGTGTGTGTGTGTGTCTGTGTGTGTGTGTGTGTGTGTGTGTGTGTGTGTATATATATATATATTATATATCACTTTTGGACTTCTATCCTCAACTGAATTTTCATAAACCTTCTGTTGGAGAAGGACAGTCCAAAAGAGGTGAGTTTTGAGACCACTCTTAAATGATTCAGTAATGAGAGATTCAGCAATTAAGAGTGAAACGGGGAGGTCATTCCACCACGTCAGAGTCAGAACCGAAAACCTTAGTTCTTTTGACTTTGGACCTCTTGTGTGTGGGAGACCATGGAGACAGAATTGGAGGAGTGTAGTAGTCTGGAGCATTTTTTAAAATGTTCTAATTGTTTTTTTTTCCATGTTTACTTTGTTGCTGTTGTGTTCAACGTCTGCTCTGAAACTTTAACTGGGGACCAGAACTGTGTTGTCAGGAGTCATCTATGCGGGGTTGAGTATACAACATGTCCAGTAGTATTTGTCTGTTGTATTTAGATTGCGAAAAGCATATTTGTTCCAGTAGAATGACCACTAAACAAGCCAAAAAGATTGCCATACTTAATTTATTAGTCCTTTGTATGATAAAGTAATAGTATATTCTCAGAAACCAATACAGTGATTTTTTTTTTTTACTGTGCTTGGCACTGTGAGTGATGCATGAAGTATTACATTTACATATTGTACTGTCCTCTACACAGCCTTAGTAGTTTGACAGTCAGCCTAAACTCCCAACCTGTACATGACTCTGAAAATAAGTGTCTCTTTTGCCCACAGTTTTAATGGTTTTAGGCAAGGGGTGAAACTAAAGACAAAGAAATGAACATACATTATATCAATAATCCATATCCAAATAGTATACAAACCATAAAGCATCACAATTAACCTAATGTACAAAGTAAATATACATCACTTAAAATAATCCTTAAAGATGCACTTTGAAGGGAGGTGCAGACAGTGCAAGTGGTGCTGTGGCACAGTGGGTTGAACTGGGTCCTCTTCTTTGGTGGGTCTGGGGTTCAAGTCCTGCTTCGGGTGCCTTGTAACAGACTGGCGTCCTGTCCTGGGTGTGTCCCCTCCCCATCCGGCCTTATGCCCTGTGTTGCCAGCTTAGGCTCCGGCTCCCCACGACCCCATATAAGACAAGCAGTTCAGACAATGTGTGTGTTTGTGATTTACTCTGATTTATCAAACAGCATCATTGAATTTTTATACAGTATTTCCGTAAGATAACACCATCAGTAACAGTTAACATAAGGCTCAGTTAACAAAAGGCTCATGATGGCGCCACGAACGGCCGCCTCGGTGTGGAGCTCCACAGTTGTTTTACTGTTTTTGTTCGTTTGCCCTGTCTTTAGTTATACTCCGACAATCAGTTTTACCAGAGAAGAACTGCTGAACATTCGGCAGTACACACCACCCGACATTTTACCAGTTTTCGACTATTCTGACGTTTTGCTGGACATTGTAGTCGGAGGTGTAGCGGTGCTACTCAAGCGCTCCAAGACGCGCAAGCGTGGAAAGCGAGCTGGCGTGCTTGTCAAGCTCCGAAAGCGCGGCTTTAGAACAGCTCTGCCTAGTATCCATCTGGCGAATCTCCGCTCCTTACCCAACAAAATGGATGAACTTTTCCTCCTGTCCCAAAGAAACAAGGACTTCTTAAACTCTGCTGCTCTGTGTTTCACGGAAACCTGGCTAAATGAAGCCATCCCGGACAGCGCGCTACATCTGCCGGGCTTCCAGCTGTTCAGAGCGGATCGCGACGCGGAATCAGCGGGGAAATCACGTGGCGGTGGGACATGCTTCTACATCAACGAAAGGTGGTGTACAGATGTAACAGCGTTGAAGAAGATGTGCTGTCCCGACCTAGAAGCACTCTTCATCAATTGCAAGCCTTTCTACTCGCCGCGGGAGTTTTTCTCGTTCATTCTCCTAAGTGTTTACGTTCCACCGCAAGCGTGCGTGAACGCAGCGCTGCAACAGCTGGGCGACCAGATCACTGACACAGAGCAACAACACCCGGACTCTGTTATAATCATTCTCGGGGACTTTAATAAAGCAAATCTCTCCCGTGATCTGCCAAAATACAGACAGCATATTACATGTCCCACCAGAGACAGTAATATTTTGGACCACTGCTACACCACAGTAAAGGATGCATATCACTCTGTTCCACGGGCAGCTTTGGGGCTCTCTGATCACTGCCTGGTTCATCTTATACCGACCTACAGGCAGAAACTGAAATCAGCTAAACCTGTAATAAGGACTGTTAAAAGATGGACTGGGGAAGCAGAGCAGGACTTACAAGCCTGCTTCGAGTGCACCGACTGAAGCGTTTTTGAGGCTGCTGCTAGCGATCTAGATGAGCTCATAGACTCTGTAGCATCATATGTCAGTTTCTGCGAGGATATGTGCATCCCTACCAGGACTCGTTTAACATACAACAATGACAAACCGTGGTTCACTGCAAAACTCAGACAGCTTCGTCAGGCCAAAGAAGACGCCTACAAGAACGGGGACGGAGTCTTGTATAAACAGGACAAAAACACACTGGCAAAGGAGATCAGAGTGGCTAAGAGAAACTACTCTGAAAAGCTGAAGAAACAGTTTTCAGCCAACGATCCTGCGTCAGTGTGGAAAGGCATGAAAGACATCACAAATTACAAGACACCACCCCCCGGCACTGTGTCAACTCAACAACTAGCCGACGATTTGAATGAGTTTTATTGTAGGTTTGATAAACCCTGTTTCACACCCCACACCCATTCAGACCCTCTCTCCACGCATCAATTAACACCTCCAGTAACCCCCACCTTCCCCCCTCCTGCACCTTTGATCTGCGAAGAGGAGGTGCATCGGGTCTTCGTCAAACAGAAGACAAGGAAAGCACCAGGCCCAGACGGTGTCTCACCGGCCTGCCTAAAAACCTGTGCTGACCAGCTGGCCCCTATCTTCACAAAGATCTTCAACAGATCACTGGAGATGTGCGAAGTTCCTTCCTGCTTCAAACGCTCCACCATCATCCCCATCCCAAAGAAACCCAAAATCACAGGACTTAATGACTACAGACCTGTCGCCCTAACGTCTGTGGTCGTGAAGTCACTTGAAAAACTGGTGTTGGACTACCTGAAAGACATCACTGGACCCTTGCTGGACCCCCTGCAGTTTGCTTACCGAGCAAACAGGTCTGTGGATGATGCAGTCAACATGGGATTGCACTACATTCTGCAACATCTGGACAAACCAGGGACTTATGCGAGAATCCTGTTCGTGGACTTCAGCTCAGCCTTCAACACCATCATCCCACACCTCATCCTGTCCAAATTAACCCAACTCTCTGTGCCCACCTCCATCTGTCAGTGGATCACCAACTTTCTGACAGACAGGCAGCAGATAGTGAGGCTGGGAAAATTCTCATCCAATACTCGCACAATTAGTACTGGAGCCCCCCAGGGATGTGTGCTCTCCCCACTGCTCTTCTCCTTGTACACCAACGACTGCACGGCAAAAGACCCCTCTGTCAAACTCCTGAAGTTTGCAGACGACACCACACTCATCGGCCTCATCCGGAATGGTGGCGAGTCTGCTTACAGACAGGAGTTCCAAGAGCTGGCTGTCTGGTGCAGTCATAACAACCTGCAGCTGAACATGCTCAAAACAGTGGAGATGATCGTAGACTTCAGGAGAAACACCTCAGCATTATCCCCACTCACCATCATGAACAGCACTGTGGCAACAGTGGAGTCATTCAGGTTCCTGGGCACCACCATCTCACAGGACCTGAAGTGGGAGCCCCACATAGACTCCATTGTGAAGAAGGCCCAGCAGAGGTTGTACTTCCTTCGCCAGCTGAGGAAGTTCAACCTGCCACAGGAGCTACTGATGCAATTCTACTCTGCAGTCATTGAGTCCGTCCTCTGCACCTCTATAACTGTCTGGTTCGGCTCAGCTACGAAGTCAGACATCAGAAGACTGCAGCAGATAGTTCGGACTGCTGGAAGAATCATCGGCACATCCCCCCCAGCTCTCCAAGAACTGCACTCATCCAGAGTCAGTAAAAGGGCTAGCAAAATCATTCTAGACCCCTCACATCCAGGCCACTTCCTCTTCGAACCCTTGCCATCTGGCCGGCGCTACAGAGCACTGAGCACCAGGACAGCCAGGCATAAGAAAAGTTTCTTTCCTCAGGCCATCTACCTCATGAACACCTAAATCTCTCCCCTAGAGAGTAAACCAGTGCAATACATAATGCTATTTATATTTATATTTATAACTATTTATCACATCATATTTCTTACTCATACTCCCTTGCATTTGTATCTAGTGACTATTTTTGTATATTGGGTACTTTATATTTTTAAATATTTTTAATCCCTTGTTCACATACTCTATCTTCTCACCTGTCTTGTCACTGTCATTCTGTCTGTGCTGTGGTAGTTCCTGTCACCAAGACAAATTCCTTGTATGTGTGAACATACTTGGCAAAAAAGCTTGTTCTGATTCTGATTCTTCTGATTCATAACTACTCAAAATTATGACACCTTGTGACAAAACAGAGATTATAACATTAATAAAGTGAAACCGAATTGAAACATACAAGCGATGCTGCTGCAGGGTTGAGGATGAAAAAGAATTGGAGAGATTAGCAGAAGAGTTCACCCTGTGCACTGATGATAACAACAGAACTACTTCCTGCTTGCTGTCAGAGAGGAAGCGTTAAAGTCTCAGAAATATGTAACATATACAAGAAACCGCCAATAGATGGCATCAACTCACACACACACACACACACACACACATTTTCAGAACCGCTTGTCCCTTACGGGGTCACAGGGAACCGGAGCCTAACCCGGCAACACAGGGCGCAAGGCCGGAGGGGGAAGGGGACACACCCAGGACGGGACGCCAGTCCGCCGCAAGGCACCCCAAGCGGGACTTGAACCCCAGACCCACCGGAGAGCAGGACTGCGGTCCAACCCACTGCGCCACCGCACCCCCCGGCATCAACTCACGTTTTGCCAATTACGAGCATGAAAAACAACACAGGTATGCTCCGCTTAACGATGGGGATACATTCTGTGAAACCAGTCACAGTGCGAGTTCGTCTTTGAGCGAACACCATAGAGTGTACTTAGACAAACATAGGTTCAACGCCGCTTAACAAAATTTTGATTAACAACTGACCCCATACACTATGGTGGTCCCATAAGATTATAATAGAGCTGACAAATTCTAACTGAGTAGAGATGTCGTAGCACAATGTGTTACTCACGTGTCTGTGGTGGTATTGCTGGTGTAAACAAACAAAGTTTACTGTAAAACAGTATGCTGTGTTACGCCGACAGCAGGGTCATAAATCTTGTGTTTACCACGTCTCTTGACCGCATCGAGTTGATACCATCTACATTTATATTTACATTTATTCATTTAGCAGACGCTTTTGTCCAAAGCAACGTACATCTCTGCAAAAGTACAATTTATGCATTACATTAAGAGAAAGAGACATAGCTGTAGACGTGACTCTCAAGTAAACTAGTTTGTTACCTACCACTTGCTGCACCGAGGTTCATCGTTCAAGTAGGTGCATAAAACACAGAATAGACAGATCCTGATACCCTCCTACGATTTTTTTATTATTATTATTATTATTATTATTATTATTATTATTAATATTATAAGATACAGAAGCATGCAAATACAATGCCGGAGTAGCGACTGAATAAAGGCTTATCTGGAGATGCTCATGAAGTTACGGTGCATAAACATTTACACTGTACATGAGCTGGAGAGATCTTGGGCGAAATGGGTCCGGAAAAGGTTAGTTTTCATACCCGTCTATCTGTAGACAGTGTTTCCACAGTTCTGAGTGAGAGGGGAAGGTCATTCCACCACAACGGAGCCAGAACCAAGAACCTCTGTGCTTTACCTTTCGTACACTGGACCACCAAGCGAGCAGAAGTAGACGAGCAAAGGGGTCTGGCTGGGGTGTAGCGGTGTATCAAGTCCTGTAAATAGCTGGGAGCAGTTCTATTAATGCATTTGTTCACAATAACCAGGGTCCTGAATTTGATTCGGGCAGCTACAGGAAGCCAGTGCAAAGAAGTGAAAAGAGGAGATACGTGGGAATCTTTTGGCAAATCAAGCACAACTCGTGCAGCAGCATTTTGTAAAAGCTGCAGAGGTTTGATCTAGGTTTGTATAAGAACACCTTTTTTTGCACAGCGACAAAATCACTCAATGACACATTTCTCAGAACGTATCCTCATTGTTAAGTGACGCACGTATTTTTATGGGACCAGCGTCATATATGTGGTCCATCGCTGGCCAAAACATCGTAAAGTGGCACATACCTGTATATTGTTACATATGCTTAATATTTGTTCCAACTTCAAACTCTAAAAGAACTACAGTCAGTTTACCAATCGCTCATGGTAACTGCACACTCCTTACCTGGTGTGGTGAACACGTCACTACCCAATGATTCTTGCATTGTTTTAGCATTTTTCAGGAGCAAGAAGAAGGACAGTGTCAGTGACATGTCGCATGTACACCTTAGGCCCTTCTTTCTTGAAGACCTTGACCTCCACCTTACGGACTTTGTTATCTTTATCAGGAAATATTTGAGTAATTACATCCATTTGCCACTCATTATGTTTCTGTTGGTCATCCTTGAGTAGCGCGATACTTCCTTGATGAAGGTCAGGCTCACAGGACAGCCACTTCCTCCATGGTTGTAAAAGGGTCAAGTATTGTTTTTTCCGTTTGTCCCAGAATATTTGGGCTAGGTGTTGAACCTGACGCCACTGTTGTTTGTGGAAGTTTTTGACCCAACCGCCAACTGGAGCAGTAGGAGCTGTCAATTTCTGTCTGAGAAGTGTATTGGGTGTAAGTAGGAATGGGTCATCTGGGGCAGTTGACACAGGGAGAAGACGTTGAAGATTGATTATTGCAGCCATCTCTGCCATCAGAGTGGAGAGTGCCCTGTGTGTCAGCTCTGAAGGCCAAAGCTGGTGATTACCAGGAATGATAAGTGGCCTTTTCCCTTGATTTGAGGTCTGCTTCGGTAAGGCAACCACTGACTCTAAGAAGGGTATCTTTATCTATGAAGGGGTCTAAGCCTTGAAGAGGGCTGGTTTTAGGGAGTTTCTGTTTCTCTCCAAGCACAAGTATTCTTGGGCATATTTTTCTTTTTGAACAGCTCAAATGATGATCTTTTCAGCTTGGAGAGCTCCTTGACTGATGGTGCTAAGGAGCAATAATGCCAGCCTCCGCAACTTAGTGCTTGTGTTGTTTGGGTTTTGCAGAACTGACAAGATATATGGAGAAGACATGTAATGGCATGTGTCAGTCATTTCCAACTGGAAAATTTGGAGAAGCACTGTGATCCAATCTGCTTTTTCAGCATAGTGGTGCTCATTGTAGAGACTTGAGGGCATAATCAAGATCTACTGAAGGATGCACAAGTTCATATGCACTCTCTTCCAGTGGGCTCTGAGAGACATCTTGGTCCGTAGAGCCAACAGGTACCTAAGAGATGAGCAGCATTGACAGACCTGGTAGCAACGTCTGCTGAATTTTCCTCTGAGCGCAAGTAACGCAACTGGATTTGGTTGTGAGAAGCGACATATCTTCAGGATTTGGTTTGTGACAAAGACATAGAAGCAGCTGGTTTCATTATGGAGGTAGCCTAGTACCACCTTACTATCTGTATAGTAAATAGTAGCATCCAAGTGCAAATCTACTTCTCCAGTAATGAATTCCGCAAGCTCGACTGCTAGGAACATCGCACACAGTTGAAGTCTTGGGACTGTGCATTCAGGGCGTAGACTGAGCTTGGCTTTGCTCATGATGAAGCAAACATGACTGGTTCCACTGGGTCTGGTAACTTAAGGTAGAACTCCGCCAAGGACGGGCCCAAGCCTGACTACAAAAGGAGGAGGGTGGTCACCCCGCCGCGGTGATCAGAACTGGGAAACCAGGGAAACCAGGCAAGAAACCACATGAAATTTTGAAAAAACTCATTCGCTAATGCTACCGCATCCAGGGCAGCCGATTCGCCAGCAATGGGGACCCAGGGTGCTGGTGAAAAGTGGACTACTGGCTGAAGAATCAAATTCATGACACCGAAATTGGAAATTCGCATCACCACATGGAATGTGCAGACACCAAGTCGGACAAAAGGAAATCATCGCCATGGAATTGTGAAATGCAAAATCTCAATCGCCGCAGTATCTCAATTATGCCTCACTGTATCTGGAACACTGACCATTCACCCACCAACGATCGATGAAACAATGACGCTATTCTACTCCGGTGGCGAAAAACGAGAAGCGGGCATTGGGTTTATGGCGGACAGACGAGCTGCCAGAAGTATAATTGCCTTTCAACCAATATCGGATCGTCTGGCAGTTCTCACCATTGACGGCACAGTCAAGACTCATATCCTGTCCACCTACACTCCAACTGAGACTAGCCCGGATACAGCCAAGGACGATTTCTACAGCCAGCTCCAACACACGCTGGATACGATCCCGCAAACCGAGCTGATCATTCTGGCGGGAGATTTCAATGCCCACAACGGTACAGACAGAACTGGATGGGAACAAACGCTGGGCAGATTTAGTCACGGTGAGATAAATGACAATGGACTGCATCTGCTGTCCTTTGCTGCATCAAACAACTTGGTAGTCGGTAACAGCTAATTTCAGCACCCTCGCAAACACCAGCTTACGTGGCGCAACCCATCTGGTGAAGATTCAGCCATCTTGGACTACATCCTGATCAACTCCAGATTCCGATCGTCGCTCAAAGATATATGTGCAATGAGGGGACCCGACTGTGGATCAGACCACTACCTCGTCCGTGCCAAGGTACAGCTGCAATTAAAACAGGCAAAGCACAAGGCACCCCCACCAGCCAAACTGAATTGGGCATGTCTGAGGGATCCGGTGCTCTGACAAGAATTTCAAATTGCCCTTTCCAACAAGTTCTCAACACTCGAACCATCGGATGTTGATGCAGAAGAAAAGCAGCTATCGGAGTCCATCCTAGAATGCACCACCCCTCTGTGTCCACCCATCCGCCGTCGGACACAGCCATGGATTTTGGACGAATGCCTAGATCTGGTGGAAAAATTAAAACGAGTCAAACATGTTGACTTCGAACAGTACCGGCGACTTAACAGAGATTAGACAGCAGATGAAAGCGGAATGAGAAGTCTATTGGAATAGAGTCGCAACTGACCTGGAAGAAGCAGCATCAAGGCACGAATACGGGACTCTGTATCAGACCCTCAGGAGATTGAGTGGTAGATCCAAATCGACCAACGACAATATCAAGAAAGTAGATGGCACCTTTGTGAGATCACCTGGTGAACGTCTGCAGTGGTGGAAAGAGTTCTTCCAACAACTGTATACCCACGATCCGCCTCAGGGACCACCGCCAGAGCCACCGCCCATCGACCCTCCGGAATATCCATTCCTTGACAATGAGCCATCAGTCAATGAAGTGAAGAGTGTGATAAGGTCACTGAAGAATGGAAAAGCTCCTGGAATGGACCAAGTTACTGCCGAAATGATCAAAGCTGGAGGAGACGTCCTACTGCAACGGCTCCACGTTCTCCTGACACACATCTGGCACTTGGAACGCGTCCCATCAGCGTGGAAGAAAGCCATCATCGTGCCAATCCTGAAGAAAGGAGATAGCCGGGAATGCAAGAACTACCGCGGCATCAGGCTCCTTTCAATCGTTGGCAAGGTATTCATGAAGATCATACAATCAAGGCTGCAGAAACATCATGAACAGACCAGTCGAGAAGAGCAAGCAGGATTCAGACCACAACGGGGCTGCACCGATCAAGTATTCGTTATTCGTCAAATGGTGGAGGAGAGGATCAGGTGTGGAAAGCGAACTGTCATCGTCTGCATCAGCCTTAAATCTGCATTTGACTGTGTTCACTGGCTCGCCCTGTGGAGGGCGCTAGAGAATGAGCATGTACCACTGAAGATCATCCAACTTCTCCAAGCATCACACAATGGCTCAACCAGCAGCGTGCGGGTCCGAAACAAACTATCTGAAGAATTTCCTATTCAGAGTGGAGTCCGCCAGGGAGATGTCGCTTCTCCCCTGCTTTTCAATATCATGATTGATGCCATTATGAGGAAGGCATTCGAGGGCAGATGCGGAGTTTAATACGACGTAAACAACTTCCTGACCGACTTGATGTTCGTGGATGACAGTGGCATATTCGCCGACACAGATTCAGAGGCCACCGACATTCTGTGCTAAATTGCCCGCATTGCCCAATCCTACGGTCTAAGAATCAATGCAGACAAGACCAAAGTTATGACCACCGATGGATCACAAGCCAACGTCCACCTCAATGGAATCCAAATCAAGCAGGTCCAAGAATTCAAATACCTGGGATCGCTGGTGCAGGAGAATAAAGTGTCATCCACCACTGAAGATCACAGCAGGATTGGCCACACAACAGCAGCGTTCGCATAGCTTAAATGGTGCCTATGGAAGAAGGCTAACATCTCCACCAAGACCAAAATTTGCCTCTTCCGAACACTGATCCTGCCAATCCTCCTATACGGATCGGAAACATGGACTCTGCTCAAATGAGACATCAACAAGCTCAAAGTCTTCCAAATGCGATGCCTGAGACAGATCCTGGGTGTTTCTCTTTGTGATCGCCATTGTAACGAGATAATTCGGAAAAAGTGCGACAATCAACCCTCAATCGAAGAGCAAATCCAAACATGCAGACTGTGATGGTTTGGCCATGTATGCAGAATGAACACCAATCGGCTGCCACACAAGCTCCTCTGGCAAGAGCGACCTGTCCACTGGAGGGTTCAACGAGCAGCGCCAAAGAAAACATGGCTTAAACATGTTGAAGAAGACCTAAAGAACCAGTGACTGACCATCAACGAGGCTAGAATTATCACCACCGATTGCCGGAAGTGGAAACGTATCGTGAATGACATACAGAATCCAGCGGCACCTACAGCAGCGTATTGGTTGAGAGGGCGACCTCCCCCAAAAATCGCCTGCTAAGGACCGAAGAAGAAGAAGAAGAACCTTAAGGTAGGCGACCACAGCTATTGCCTTGGTTGACACATCTAAGAAGATCCAGAGTTCCCTTCAGGCAGCCATTGAAGGTGATATGTCTGTGTAGCATCTTGGAATATGAAGACTATTTAAACATTTGAGTGAAAGCTGTCATGTGTCCCACACATCTTCCATCTTTTTGGGAAGTAACAAGTCTCAGTCACCATTCTGACTGGTGAGCTCTCTGAGGATAGCCTTGACCTGAACTGTTACTGTAGCGAGAAAGTCGAGAGGATCGAAAATGCTCTTCACTGTGGATAACACAGCATGGCGAGTGAAGGGTTTTGCTTCATCAGCTATTTCAAAGGTAAAAGTGTCAGACTTCAACTTCTAATTTAAACCTAGACTACACTGTGTGAACAGTATGTCAGATCCAAGATTAATGTCTTTGAGGTCACTGGCATAGTCTTGGATGGAAAAGCCTCTAGAACCTCTCTTCTATTAGAAGCAATCTTGTGGAGCCCTAGGCTGAAACCAGAAAGGGTATTTTGTGTCTTTTTGAGCAGATCAACTGCTGCCTCAATTGTGGGGAGAGACCTTACGCCATCATCAACATAGAAGTCACAATTAACAAAGTGCTTGACCTCAGCACCCCCATCTTGAACAGACTGGCAGAGACAATAGATGGCCACGGCAGGAGTGGGACTGTTCCCAAACATGTGAATCCTCAACTAAAACTTAAAAAGGGGGAAAAGGGACCTGACAGAACTGACATTTCTCTTTATAGCTGGATCCATATGATAGTCACTTCTCTTGTAAAGTGAATGATAATTTTTGCACTATAGGGTTGATGCCCCAAGCTGTATCCAGGTATGACAGCCCTGGAAGGTCCCTATCTGCTTTAGCTGACTCCACTTCCATAAGGAGGTCACCCAATTCATAGAGCTTAGAGTAATCCTTACTTGAAATCTTAGGAAAACTCTTGACACGTCTAAACAGTGCACTTTCAGTTACTTCTGGAGCACCATGACACTCTTCCAGTCAGGTCCAGATCATTCTGAGACCCTTATCCTGCATGGAGTTTGCATGTTCTCTCCGTGTCTGTGTGGGTTTTCTCCGGGTGCTCCGGTTTCCTCCCACAGTTCAAAAACATGCTGTTTGGTATGTACCATAGTGTGTGAGTGACAGAGAGAGTGTGTTCCACTGATGTATAGATGAGTGACCTCTTGTAAGTAGTGTATCTAGCAGTGTAAGTCACCTTGGTGAATAAGGTGTTTGGGCTGATGACACTACACAGAGTTCATTGGAAGTCACTTTTGAGAAAAGCATCTGCTAAATAAATAAATGTAAATGTTATGCAGCTGAGGGGGGCGCAGTGGGTTGGACCAGGTCCTGCTCTCCGGTAGGTCTGGGGTTCGAGTCCCACTTGGGGTGCCTTGCGATGGACTGGTGTCCTGTCCTGGGTCTGTCCCCTCCCCCTCCAGCCTTACGCCCTGAGTTGCCAGGTTAGGCTCCGGTTCCCTGCGACCCTGTATGGGATAAGCGGTTCAGAAAGTGTGTGTGTGTGTGTGTGTGTGTGTGTGTGTGTGTGTGTGTGTGTGTGTGTGTGTGTGTGTGTTATGCAGCTGGTTATGTTGTCACTAACATCGTTCCAGCTTCTTGAGTTCACAAATGACGAGACCGACTTCTGGGTTTTTCTAATAGCAACGTTATATTTAATTAAAATACCAACAAAACGTCCATCGCTCTACTCATAGACTCCGAGGCAAACTCTTCTTCTCTACTATATCGCATTTTTGCTAAGACTAAGAATATTTTTAACACATCCACAGTTCTGTAGATTGCATTCTAAATTATACAATTCAAACTCATTGCCAACCACACATACACACACTTTCTGAACCGCTTGTCCCATACAGGGTCGCAGGGAGCCAGAGCCTAACCTGGCAACTCAGGGCATAAGGCTGGAGGGGGAGGGGACACACCCAGGATGGGACGCCAGGCCGTCGCAAGGCACCCCCAGTGGGACTCGAACCCCAGACCTGCCAGAGAGCAGGACCCGGTCCAACCCACCGCACCACTGGGCCCCCCTCCAGTGCCAACCACTCATCATCAATCACAAGTTGGCAACCAGATACAAGCAACATCTTTCCACACAACATTAAACAGGACAAACCCAAACAATAAAAGATACAACATCCTCCCCACATGAAGACCATAACGCAATCAAATTTCTAAAGGATATAAATGCTGAAGAGGTCTTCTTAATACAGTCTCAGCAGGAAGTTGCACAGTGCACGACCTCACATGTCCATCTCTGCCTGGGAACACCTCCTTGATTATTCCAGTTTTCTAGATCTGTCGTGGCATTCGGTTATCTCCAACCAAGACCAGGAGTTGGAGGGGTAAACTTATTGGTATGTGCAGATTTCAAGTCTAACAGATACTCCATTCAAAATCGTTTCCAGGACTCGTTAAGAATCCTCTGACGATATTTCAATCTTCATGTTAGTTCATCTTTACGACCGTTGGTGGCTTGGCTCTCAATGTGGAAAGACTTTGGTGGTAAGGAAGTAAGTCTTTCCCCAACAAGAAAATGTGCAGGTGTCAACAGTTGAGGTTCTTCCAACTCATTGTACATAAACATGAGTGGCCTTGAATTGACTATTGCCTCCATGTCTGTCAACAACGAAGACAATTCTTCAAAGCTCAATGACGCTCTCCCATCACTCTTTTCAGACTTTTTTTCACCGATCAGATTAACCGTTCACAAAATCCACCCCACGAAAGTGCTCTTTCTGTTATGAACTTCTACCTTATGCCATTTGAGAAAAAATATTCAAGAAGCTCAGGCTCTTTAATTGCTGCCCAGTGTTCTCTGAGATCGTGATCAGCCCAGTAGATGACTCTGCAGAAACCACACCTGGACACAAACCTCTTTAAAGCCAAGAGGAATTTTTCTGTGGCCAAGTTTGACACCAACTCTAAGCGTGCCACTCAGGTCACAATACAAGTGGCAAAACACAATGTATGTGTCATGTTTGTCAGGGTGATGTGGACCCAAGTGCGGTTGCATGGTGTTCTTCTATACAGGACTGGCAGGCAGAATGTGTAGTCTTTGTCGTAGCGAGGGTCACTGATGAGCAGACGTCAATACAAGAAGAATCCAAAGCCGTAGTCCAGGAAATGAAGCCAATGGTCAGGGAATGAAGAGAAAGAGGAGACGGGGAGTAGGTTCGGGGAAGACAGAAACAGGACAAGGTAGAAACAGGAACCAGGACAGGTATGGGAACAAGGACGAGGAGGAAACCAAGGATGCAGGAGAAATCGCAGGAGCTCACAGGCGTGGCTGAGCAGATGGCTCAAAGAGGTTGGCGATCTGGTTGGTCCGGCGTCATCCCTTTGATGCTCCATTTCCCCAATCAATCACAGGTGCATTGAGTTGCGACAAGGTCATGGGTGTGACAGTACCATCCCCCGGTACGAGTGGCAGCAGCCACTCTACAACCCATGGGGGGATGCTCCCTTGGTCTAGGCACTGGCCAGTCTGGGTGGTCCCTGTGGAAATCAGACACAGGGACAGGATCCAAGACATCTTTCACCAGTACCCAACATGGCTCTTCAGGACTGTACCCCTTCCAATCCACGAGGTACTGCAAGATCCCCCATTTGCGGCACGAGTCCACTGGTGGTTGGTGAAGGGACACCACTACTGGTTTCAGGAAGAACACATGAAAGGTCAGATTCACCTACACCTGCGGAGGCAACTGGAGCCTGTAGGAGATGGGGGTAACATGACGGAGCACCTTGAATGGACTGATGTACCTGAGGCTGAGTTTCTTGGTCGGTAATTTCATCTGAAGATCCTTAGTGGACAACCATATTCGCTAACCTGGCAAAAGGGAGAGCGGATGCTGACGTCAGTCACCTTGTTGTTTGTACTTAATGATGCATTGCTGGAGATGGTCCCGGACAGCTCATCAGGTATCCGCTCTGTCATTAGACCAGGTGTCCACAGCCCGTTCATCACTGTAGCTGGGGTGTCAAGGGAACAGCAGGGGTTGATAACCTAGTACACATTGAAATGGTGAGAAGCCAGTGGTTGTGTGGGTCAACGCGTTGTGAGCGTATTCCTCCTAAGGTAAGTACCAAACCCAGTGATGTTGTTGGAACTACAGTAATACCTTAGAAACTGACCGATATCTTCTTGCAGCCTCTCAACTTGTCCGTTAGCTTGGGGGTAATAGCCTGATGTCAGACTCGCCGAGACCCCTAACTTTTGCAGGAAAGCCTTCCAAACCTGGAAAGTGAATTGGGTTCCTCGGTCCAAAAACATGTCTTCTGGGAGACCATAGAGGCGACAAACCTGATTGAAGAGGAGTTCTGCAGTCTCCAGCACTGTAGGCTTCTTAGGAAGAGGGACAAGACAGCATGCCTTGGAAAACTGGTCGATAATTGTGAGCACAGTGGTCTTAACATGAGATGGGGGAAGATCCACAAGAAAATTGAGAGCCACATGAGACTAGGGATGCACTGGGATTGGCAAGGGTTTGAGGAGTCCTGCTGGCTTCTGGGTTGGGGTCTTTGCTTGAGTGCAGGTGTCACATGCCTTTATGTAGTCCAGAACATCCTCCTTAATGGAGGACCACCAGAAGTGGTGTTGGAGGAGTGAGAGTGTCTTACTTATCCTGGTGTGACCAGCAGCTGGGGTACAGTGTGCCCACTGCAGAACTGTTGGCCTCATACTGGAAAGGATGTATTGCTTTCCTGGAGGAGTCTCTGAGGGCCCTGATTCAGTCTCTTGTACCTTCAACAAGTCCCAGGTGAATTGCCACTGTACAGAAGCCAACACACGGCAACGGGAAAAGATGATGTCCAGGGTCTCCACCTCTGAAGAGTTCTCACATACCTGGGAAAGATCGTCAGCCTTGGTGTTCTTAATACAAATGTTTGTATCTGGTCTGTAGGACACCGTGAAATGAAACCTGGTAAAGAAAAGGGCCCAGCGAGCTTGTCCAGGGGTTTAACCTTTGGGCCTTCTGGAGGTATTCTGGGTTCTTATGGTCCATTAGGACCAGGAAAGGGTGTACAGCCCCTTCTAACTAATGCCGCCATTCCTGTAGGGCTAGTTTGATAGCCAAGAGCTCCCTGTTTTCCTAAATTGTAATTCTGTTCTGCCTTGGACAGTTTACATGAGAAGTAAGCACATGGGTGGACTTTGGGTAGATCTCTGTCGTTGGGACATCACAGTTCCAACTCCATGACTGACGTATCTACCTCCATGACAAAGGGGAACGTTGACTCAGGGTGATGGAGAATGGGAGCGGTGGTGAATTACTCCTTTAGGGCATCGAAGGCGTGCTGTGTGGCTTCGGTCCAGCTGAGGTGAGTGCTCTTTCCAGGTGTGAGAGCCATGAGCGGAGCTGCCATGGAACTATAACCCCGAATGAATCTTCTATAGAAGCTTTCAAAGCCCAAGAACCTCTGCAAGGCCAGCATGACGGGCTTGTTGGGCGAAAAAATAAAAAAGAACTCAATCTCCTCCTTATGGCAAGCTCCTACATCCAGGCGCACTGGGACCATGCGGGACTCGTTGACCCCAGTCCCTAGAGGCTGTCCATCAAAGGCACTGATTCGTAATGTTACGTCACAAGCACATCTGGGCACTTGTCCGAATTCCACAAAACCGATATCCATAAAGCACCCCGCTGCACCTGAATCCACCAACGCCTGTGTACGGACATGATGCTCCCCCCACGTAAGCACCACCAGCAGTGTTAACTGTGTGCTAAGTCAACGGAGAACACTAACCTTGGGTCCAGGTCGGGTAGGGCAGGAGCTGCGGAAGTGCCCAGAATTACCGCAGTACAAGCACAGGTGGCTCATGTTCCGGTACTGTCGCTCTTTGGGGGTCAGATGGCTCTGTCTGACCTGCATGAGTTCAGGAGTGTCACAGAAAGCACGGGGTTTGCCATTCCGGGCCAGGTTGTCCATGGCCACTGCTGTCTCAGTGAACCAGTCCAGAGTCCAGTCCTCTCCATGGTACTGGAGCTCAACCTGGATCCAACAAGCCAGCCCATTCCAGAAGCTTGCCAGAAGGGCAGCCTCGTTCCACCCACTTTGGTCTGCCAGGATGTGGAACTCAAGCGCGTATGCAGCCACTGGGCGCTCCCACAGGCTGCACATGCTGACAGGGGGTAGCAAAAAAAACAGTTATAAAGTGCTTCTTAAATGCGCTGTAGGTGGTCTGGGAGTATCTCTCCCATGCTGTTGTGACCCACTCGAGTGCTGGACCCATCAGGAACGCAATGATGTATGTGATCTTGCTCTCCCCAGACTAGTATACGTGAGGCAAGCTGGAAAAGACGAGCTCACATTGCATAATAAAACTCCTGCAGTGAGTCGGATTAACTGTCATAACATTCCAGGGTGGGGAGGCGTGGGTCAAAATCCAGGATATGTGGTGTAGACAGCATCTGAACGTATGCCTAACAGCACGTCCTGGAACGAGAACGCCTGTTGTAGGTGGTGTCACATCCCACGGGGTCACTGCCCCTCCTGGTCAGAGGCGGCGCCACTCAGTGCCGCTAGTTAACGCTTACCTATCACCTCACAGTCTCGTAGGACATGGAGGTATAAAAGGAGCCAGCGGAGCAGAACTAGTCGCGGATTCTTAATCAGCAGTTCTCTTGTGCTTCCTTGGCGATTGGTAGTCTCTTGTTCCCTCAGTCTGTTTCCTAGGTGTGCATGTTCCAGTCCCGAGTGCCCGTCCCGTCAGTTCCTGCCTCTTGTTCTTCAGTCCTGGTCCATCGTTCCTGTCCGGTATTTCGTCACGTCTCAGGGTTGCGGTCATACTCACAGATTAGCGTTTCACTGTTCACCGTAGTTCCAACACCGTGTGTGTTTCCTGGTCTCGTGTTTCCTGTTTCACTTCCACCGAGTGTCTTACAATACTCACAGTACACTTCTAACCTCACACTGCACGTGAAGTCATTATATATTTCGTCTGTGTTTGGACGTAATAGCAACGCGCGTCCGTGTCGGACTCCCGTCCGGACGCTACAGAAGAATCCGCCCGCTAATATGACTTCAGCAGAATGGCGTGAACTGGCGGATCTGACAGAGGCGAACCAAGAACAACTACTGGTTTGCACAAACGCCGCTAGCCGCATCACAGATCAATTGGAGCGGTTGACACGACTCCTCAGTCACGGTGGGCATGGCGCCGATCCGACCAGTTCACAAACGCATTATGATTGGCAGACATGTCTTTTTGATCGTCTTGATGCTCCCTCGGGTCCTCGCGCGGAGCCCACGAGCCCTGTGCAGACCAATGGGATCAGCGCTACTGAGCAGCTGTCCGTTCGCTTCCAGGAGGCTTGGCAGGGTAGCAGAGATGAGAACCAGAATTACAGAGAATACTCAATCTCCAGTCCAGCCTCTCTGTCCCCAGGGCCCTACTCTCCAGAGTCACCCTCTAGCCCAGACAGAAAGACAGAGAGACAGTTCTTCCCCAGCACCAAGAGCTTTCAGGTGCGTTCCTGGTCTCCAGTGGAGAAGACATCCAGCCACCGATTGTCAAGACCACTCTCTCAGGAGTTCTCGCCGGATTACTGGAGCAACTCCGGGTCCAGCCGGACCCCGACGCCGCCAGGGCAGCAGGTGCCCTACAGCCCTGTGGACAGTGAGCCGGCTAAAGCACGCAACCTTGTCAGCTGTGCAGGGCTCGAAGAACAGTGCGTCAGGCAGGGAATAATATGACTCAGTAACGGGCGTTTGACAGAGGAGGAAAGGAGGCGCCGTTTTCTGCAACGCCTGTGCTTTTACTGTGGAGCTGCGGATCACGTTCAGGTTTCCTGTCCAGTGCGGCCACCCCGTGGATCCCAACGGACCGACTTACTGGTGAGTGATGTATCTCTCCATACCTCCCTGTTGACATTACCAGTTACAGTATCCTGGGGTTTCCAGCAGCAGCAGACAAAAGCTATGGTAGACAGTGGCGCTGCAGGGAATTTCATGGATCATGATATTGCCGCGTCTTGGGGCTTGCCCTGTGCCCGATGCTCCAAACCCCTGGCTATTAAAGCTATTGATGGCGCTCCAATCGGGTCGGGGCATGTGGAGCAGCGCACAGAGCCCGTTACTATGCAGGTAGGGCCACTCCATAAGGAACAGATATGGTTCTATCTGATTAAGTCCCCTGATCACCCCATTATTTTGGGATATCCATGGTTATTCGCCCATGACCCTATTATCTCTTGGAGTGAGGGGAAACTGCTGTCTTGGGGAAAGCAGTGTCCCAAACACCTGGAGACGTCTTGTAACTCCACATCCATAGAGAGCCCTAATGCAGATCTGCCCCTGCAGCTTCCAAGGGAGTATGCAGATCTAGTGGCGGTGTTTAGCAAACACAAGGCTGCAGAACTGCCTCCTCATAGACCTTGGGATTGTGCTATAGATCTTTTTTCTGGCACTACACCCCCTAGGGGGCGGGTATACCCTCTTTCTCAACCTGAACATCAGGCAATGGAGGCTTATATAACGGAGGCACTAGAAGCCGGACTCATCCGGCCGTCTACCTCTCCAGCTTCCACTGGCTTTTTCTTTGTTGAGAAAAAGGACGGGGGTTTGCGCCCATGTATTGATTATCGGGGGCTAAATGCCATTACTGTGAAGTACCCGCACCCCTTGCCTCTTATCACGTCGGCCCTCGAACAGGTTTCCGGTGCTACCATCTTTACGAAACTGGACCTTAGGAGCGCATATAACCTGATTCGCGTTAGGGAAGGGGATGAGTGGAAGACCGCTTTTAGCACCGCCCTCGGCCATTATGAGTATCTGGTCATGCCTTTTGGCCTGGCGAATGCACCTTCCGTATTCCAGGCTTTTGTTAATGAAGTACTCAGAGAGCTAATTAATCGCTCAGTATTAGTGTATCTGGATGATATTCTGATCTTTTCTCGGTCCCGTGAGGAGCATATTGGACATGTCAGGGAGGTGTTGCAAAAGCTGGCAGCACATAAGCTGTACGTGAAAGGGGAGAAGTGCCAGTTCCATGTGCACTCTGTGGATTTCCTGGGGTACATCCTAACACCCAACGGGGTCACGATGGATCCACAGAAGGTCTCGGCAGTTCTGTCATGGCCCCAGCCAAAGACAGTAAAGGACCTGCAACGGTTCCTAGGTTTTGCGAATTTCTACAGGCGCTTCATAAGGAACTTCAGTTCCGTTGCAGCCCCGTTGACTGCTCTGTTAAAAGGAGCCCCTAGGCGCCTGACCTGGACTCCTGAGGCTAGTCAGGCCTTTGAAGACCTAAAGAAGTGTTTTACTTCTGCCCCAATCCTGAAGCACCCTGATCCCAAACTGCCCTTTATTGTGGAAGTTGATGCTTCTGAGGCCGGGGTAGGGGCAGTGCTCTCACAGCGCCAGGGAAATCCCCTGAAGCTCTATCCATGTGCGTATTTTTCACACAAGATGTCGCCTACTGAAAAGAATTATGATGTAGGAAACAGGGAGCTCTTAGCCATAAAGATGGCCTTGGAAGAGTGGAGACATTGGTTAGAGGGGGCTACGCACCCATTCTTAGTGTTAACTGATCACCGGAACCTGGAGTATCTGCAGAAGGCAAAGAGGCTCAATTCCAGACAGGCGCGGTGGGCCATGTTCTTCACCAGGTTCTGTTTCACGGTGACCTATCGTCCTGGCTCCAAGAACGGCAAGGCCGATGCCCTGTCCCGCTTGTTCGAGGTATCGCCTCAGCTCTCCCCACCAGACACCATCTTGTCCCCGACGCAGTTTGTGGCTCCTATCCGTTGGGCTTTATTGGACGATATCCAAGCAGCCCAACGTCAAGAACCCGGTCCCAACGAGCAGCCCCAAGACAAAGAATACGTCCCGTCCACTGTTCGGTCCGAGCTCCTACACTGGGCCCATGATGGTCCAAGTACAGGACACCCAGGGGTCAACCGATCCTTGAAGCTTCTCTCTGAACGCTTCTGGTGGCCATCCATGAAACAGGACGTACGAGACTTCGTCCTTGCCTGCACCACATGTGCCCAGGCCAAAGTCCCACGGCAGCTGC
The DNA here is from genome assembly GCF_900964775.1 of Scleropages formosus. NCBI lineage: Eukaryota > Metazoa > Chordata > Actinopteri > Osteoglossiformes > Osteoglossidae > Scleropages > Scleropages formosus. The sequence continues at coordinate 2,906,202 of NC_041815.1, read as the reverse complement.
CAGCAGGGCTTCTAGAACCACTCCCGATTCCCAACCGTCCATGGTCCCATATAGCGGTGGATTTCCTTACTGATCTTCCGTGTTCTGATGGAAACACCACCATATTGGTCGTCATAGATCGCTTTTCCAAAGCCTGTCGACTGATTCCTCTGAAAGGTCTGCCCACAGCCCTGGAGACCACGGAACTGCTGTTCCAACATGTCTTCCGGCTGTATGGCCTGCCAGAGGATGTCGTCTCGGACAGGGGACCCCAGTTCATCTCAAGGGTCTGGAAGGCCTTCTTTGCCCGCTTAGGAGTCTCAGTCAGCCTCTCCTCTGGTTATCATCCACAGTTTAATGGGCAAGTGGAACGCCTCAACCAGGGGATTGGACGTTACCTGCGGAGTTACTGTGCTCAGAATCAAGCGGATTGGAGCAGATACCTCCCCTGGGCAGAGTACGCCCAGAACTCCCTGGTCCATTCGTCCACAAACTTAACTCCTTTCCAGTGTGTGCTCGGTTACCAGCCTCCGCTGTTCCCGTGGACAATGGAGACCAGTGGGTTGCCAGCTGTGGACGACTGGTACAAGAGGAGTGAGTCGGTGTGGGAATCCGCACATGTCCGTCTCCAGGAGGTGGTGTCCAGCCAAAAAGAGAAGGCCGACAAAAGGCGTAGGACTGTATTGTACCAACCAGGGCAGAGAGTATGGTTGTCCACCCAGGATCTCAAACTACATTTGCCCTCGAGGAAGCTTGCCCCCCGTTTCATCGGCCCATTCAAGATCCTGAAGAGGATCAACCCGGTTTCTTACCGCCTTCAGTTGCCCTCACATTATCGTATCTGTCCCACGTTTCATGTTTCGCGCCTCAAGCCCCATTGTGTTTCCACCCTGCAGAGCCCAGCAGTCTCTCCACCTCCACCGTTGGAGGTGGATGGTTCTCCTACCTACTCCGTCAGGGCCCTCCTGGACTCCAAACGAAGACGGGGTACGCTGTACTATCTGGTCGACTGGGAGGGCTATGGGCCGGAGGAGCAGTCTTGGGTACCAGCACGGGACATATTGGACCCAGCTCTTATTGAGGACTTCCATGAGTCTCATCCAGATCGGCCTGCTCCGCGACGGCGGGGGCGACCGCCTACCTGCCGGCGTTCTGCAGCTGGAGCCGCCCCTGGAGGGGGGGGTACTGTCACATCCCACGGGTCACTGCCCCTCCTGGTCAGAGGCGGCGCCACTCAGTGCCGCTAGTTAACGCTTACCTATCACCTCACAGTCTCGTAGGACATGGAGGTATAAAAGGAGCCAGCGGAGCAGAACTACTTGCGGATTCTTAATCAGCAGTTCTCTTGTGCTTCCTTGGCGATTGGTAGTCTCTTGTTCCCTCAGTCTGTTTCCTAGGTGTGCATGTTCCAGTCCCGAGTGCCCGTCCCGTCAGTTCCTGCCTCTTGTTCTTCAGTCCTGGTCCATCGTTCCTGTCCGGTATTTCGTCACGTCTCAGGGTTGCGGTCATACTCACAGATTAGCGTTTCACTGTTCACCGTAGTTCCAACACCGTGTGTGTTTCCTGGTCTCGTGTTTCCTGTTTCACTTCCACCGAGTGTCTTACAATACTCACAGTACACTTCTAACCTCACACTGCACGTGAAGTCATTATATATTTCGTCTGTGTTTGGACGTAATAGCAACGCGCGTCCGTGTCGGACTCCCGTCCGGACGCTACAGGTGGTTCTTTACTGCTGGGTCTGAAGTGGAGGCGGAACCTTCTGTCATGTTTGCCAAGGTGATGTGGACCCAAGTGCAGTGGCACAGTGTTCTTCTATACAGGATTGGCAGGCAGAATGTGTAGCTGTTGTCGTAGCGAGGGTCACCGATGAGCAGACATCAAAAAAAGGAGAATCTAAAGTCATAATCCAGGAAATGAAGCCAATGGTCAGGGAACGAAAAGAAAGAGGAGATGGGGAGTAGATTCAGGGAAGATAGAAACACGGCAAGGTAGAAACAGGAACCAGGACAGGCATGGGAACAAGTACGAGGAGGAAACTTGATGCAGGAGAAATCACAGGAGCACGCAGGCGTGAGTGAGCGGATGGCTCAAAAAAGTTCCGCAATCTGGCTGGTCCAGCGTCATCCCTTTTATCTCAGTCACCCAGAGGTGTGTTGAGTCGCGAAGAGGTCATAGGCATGACAGGATGCCCTTTCTCCGTTGGTGCAGTTCTAGACATAAAGAGGGCCAGCAAAGTCAATGCCTGTAATTTCAAATGGAGATAATTCAACAATCCTGTCCTTTCGTAGGGATGTAGTCACTTGCTGAGCTGAGGTTGCTTTGGACCTTTGGCAGGTCATGCAGGCATATATGATCTTCTTTACTTTCCATCTGGTACCTGGGATCCGCTATTTTTCTCTCTGCCGGCCCAATGTGTCCCTGACTACCGAATGCCTTACCTTGTTGTGGCAACACATAACCAGCATGTCAGACAGTCAGTAGTTGGGGGTAGCAGCCATGGATGCTGCTCTGTCTCACTCAAGCTTGACTGTTGCAACCTTCCTCCAACACATATTAATCCATATTCATCAAGTAAAGGGTTAAGGTCTCTGATTTTTGAGTCCTTGTGAATACTCTGCCCTGTCTTCAATTTAGTCATTTCTCTGGCAAAAAGTTTACCTTGCGTCTCTTGAATCCACAATCTTTCAACTTCTGACAGCTCCTCCGCTGTGAGTTGTCCTCATTTCCTGTCCTGAGCACGACAATTTTGGACAAACTGTCTGATCCAAACTGTGACTCTCAAAACAGTGGTAAGGTTACTGTATGCTTCCAGCTGTAGTAGTGGTTCAGACTGAGTCACTTTAGTGCTGCTAAGTTGAATTGTCACTTGACATAACTTACATTTACATTGACATTTATTTATTTAGCAGACATTTTTCTTCAAAGCAACATACATCTCAGCGTATATACAGTTTGTGCATTACATTAAGAGAAAGAGACAAAGCTGCAGACATGTGATTCCTAAGTAAACCTAGTTTGTTACTTTCCATTTGATGCACCGATGTTCATCGCTGGAGTAGGTGCGTAAAATGCATGATCATAAAGTTACGGTGCATGAACATTTACACCATACATGAGCCGGAGAGATCTTAGGCAAAGTGAGTCTGGAAAAGGTGAGTTTTAAGACCCTTCTTGAATGTAGACAGAGTTTCTGCAGTTCTGAGTGAGAGGGGGAGGTCATTCCACCACATTCCATTCCACAATGGAGCCAGAACCGAGAACCTCCATGCTTTACTTTTCATTTTCACTTCAGACTTCAAATCATCCTCAGAGAACTCTTCTCTTCCATTGTTGATTCTGGTTGTGTTGGTGATGTTAGAAAAGGCAAACCTGACCACCACAACTCATCCACTTTCAGTTTGGCTGCTGTCTGTTCTCTTGTAATAAGGTCTGCTGAGTTGAGCTTACCACAAGAATGTGACCACAGTTCTCGTGCTGTCAGTGACTGTATTTCTGTGAATCTGCTTGCAACAAACTGCTTCCATCTTTGTGCTGAGCCACGAATCCACTGAATAACTATCATGGAATCTGACCACAAAGAAAGCTGGGATGGCATCATGTTCAGAATCTTTAACAAATTGCTTCCTATTCTAGCTCCAACTAAAGCTCCCATCAACTCCAAATGGGTAGAGTTAGTTTCTTTATGGGTGCCACCCTTGATTTGGATGCAACAAAACTGGTCACAGTTCTTCCCTCCTTAGTTCGTCCTTGGAGGTATGCAACTGCTCCATATGCCCTTTCACTGGTATCACTGAAGACATGCACCTCAGGGGACGGTCCTGTCTCCCTTTCTGTTCACACTCTATACATCAGATTTTAGATACTACTCACAGTCCTGCCATCTGCAGAAGTTTTCTGATGACTCTGCCATTGTTGGTTTTATTAGTAGGGGACAGGAGGCTGAGTACAGGAGTGTGGTGCAAATTAAATCACCTGCAACTCAACATAACAAAGGCCAAGGTGGTAGATTTTAAGAGGCAAAAGACCTGTCCGAATCCTGTTAGCATCCAGGGAACAGGGGTGGATATTCTTGAGAACTACCGGTATCTGGGTGTTCACATAGATAATAAGGTGGACTGGACTAAAAACACTGAGGTTTTGTACAAGAGAGGTTTAAGCCGCTTGTACTTTCTCAGGAAACTTCGATCTTTCAATGTCTGCAGGACCATACTGCAGATGTTCTATCACTCATTAGTGGCCAGTGTTATCTTCTATGCTGTAGTGTGCTGCGGCAGCAGGATGAAGGCAGCCGATGCCAATAGGCTCAATAAGCTCATCAGGAAAGCTGGCTCTGTCGTGGGGGTGGAATTGGAGACTTTGATGGAGGTGTTAGAGAGGAGGATGCTGAGGAAACTACTCAGTATTATGGATAATGCCTCTCATCCCCTGCATGCCACATTGGAAGCACAGCGGAGCAGCTTCAGCCGTAGATTAAGACCTCCGAGGTGTACCACAGAACGCCATAGGAGGTCTTTTATACCAGTGGCCATCAATTTGTATAAATCTTCCCCCTTCTGTAGGGAGTAAAGTGGTAACATCAAGACAATAATTGTATAACTATGTGCAATATCATTACTTCTTTCAACATTACTAGCAATATAACCATTTAATATCATGCTATCATTATTAATATAATAATGTAATATAAGGTGTAATATCATGTTATGAGGGGGGTGCGGTGGCGCAGTGGGTTGGACCACAGTCCTGCTCTCCGGTGGGTCTGGGGTTCGAGTCCCGTTTGGGGTGCCTTGCGACGGACTGGCGTCCCGTTCTGGGTGTGTCCCCTTCCCTTCTGGCCTTATGCCCTGTGTTGCCGGGTAGGCTCCAGTTACCTGCGACCCCACATGGGACAAGCGGTTTTGAAAATGTGTGTGTGTATCGTGTTGCGTCACTTTCTACCTTTCACTTTGCTTTTGTAGTACTTTGTGCACTTTTTTTTTTTTACTTTTACTTTTATATTTAATTGTTGTGGTTAATCTGTCTGAGCAATCTCTGGCACAAGAATTTCCTTCGGGATGAATAAAGTTTTATCTTATCTTATCTTATGAAGAAGTAGGGTTTGCTCATTCTGACAGTCACTTATTCTGTACCCCCTGGGAATGATGACCTGATGCAGCTGTGGGAGTTCCATGCACCATTGTTGCTATTCATGATTGAGGTCTTCTGGCAGCTCCTTGTCCCATTCAAAGCCCCTTTGCCACATGTCTTGGAAAAGGCATTTACCTCCTATAGTGATCATGTAGGAAACCTACACGATCGAATATTCTAGTGGATGATTTTGAAATGCTTTTTTTTGTATTACTCTGGTCTTTTAAGATGCTCATCAGGTGTCTGAGGTCAAAGACAAAATCATTACTATCTGGTCTCCATACCAACCCAAGTATTTTTAGCACACAACCATGTGCTTCAGGTTTCTGCATACATTCAAAACCACTGTTCAGCCACTTAACCTTCAGCTCTGCAGAATTTGTTGTCCACTTACACAAGTTCATGCTGGCTCTGGACAAGATCTTCTTTGATCCTGATGTCAACATATAAGCCTCTTCAGGGTCCTCTGCGCTGGCAATCACATCATCTACATAAAGGCAGGTTTCTAGAATGTTAATGGCATGTGGAAGTCTGTTTCTGGACCCTTCTAAATGATGCTGGACCGTAGCTGCCAACAGGAATGGGCTTGAAGAAACCACAAGCATGACACAGGTCATGCTCATCTTGCATGGCCTCATGTTCTCAGCATCAGGTGGTCCTGTAATATATAAGAAGCTTAAGGCATCTCCGTCTTTCTTTGTAATGGTTATCTGTAGGAAAGCCCTTGTAATGTCTGCTGTGAATGCAACTGATGCGGTCTAATGTTTCACTAAAATGCTTAAAAGGTCTGGATTAAGGTTTGGACTGATTAGTAAACAACTGTTCAAAGATGGACTGCCATGCTCATGAGAGGAGGCATCAAAGACCACTCTCAGTTTAGCAGTCAGTTTGTCTTCTCTGATAACATGGGGCAAGTAATATGTCACTTCATCCTCTGTCGCTTGTGAACAGTTGTCTTCTGAGACATCTTCACACACCCCCCAGTTGCAGATAATCCTCATTGACATCATTGTATCTCTTGAACAACGTTACATCTGTTTTCAGTTTCCTTTGCAATCTATCAAGTCTTTTCTGGGAATTCTGAACTTGTCTGGGAGGTGTGGGGTATTCTGTTGCCACAGTAACCCTTCCTCATATGACCCTCTAATATATTTGACTGACTTCTCAAAGCTCTGTCTAGCCTCGCTGTCATCTGTGCTGTCCCCATCTCCCTTTGTTATGCCCAGGGAATCCAGTTTCCAGAACATGCACAGCTGCTTTGAGACTTCATTGCATTCACTTATTCCAATGTTCAAACAAGCAACTTTGTTCATGTTTGAAGCAGAGACTGGTCCCTGTGCTGCCCAGCCAAACATTTTATCTACAGGTACTAGGGCTTCTGATATTCGCTCTACTCTTCCTGACACTACCTTCCAGTAGTAATTGGCTCCAATCAGTATGGATATTTCTGGCTCCTCATTGCTATCGACTGAGACATCTGCTAGTGGTAGGCCCCTCTTCCTTAGCTGGTGTCAAATATGTTCACCAGGCACCTTCATAAGTGCAGTACGCACTTGCGGTGTCTCAATACGTTTGCAATAGTCATTTTGTTCATTACTTGCGGGTCGAGGCACATCTGAAGTGAACTGCCATGATTGGGATATTTATTAATGGGCACTGTATTGTGAAGATCAGCATCGTCTGAACCATTCTCTGTTTTGAGACGTGAAGCGGGAACAGGGTTTGATGCTTGTAGCTCTGTGTGAGGCTATATAGTCTCGTCTAGAGTAGGTGGATCTACTTCTGGTGTTGATCGTGTGATATTGTATGCATTAGACTGGTCAACATACTCTCTTGTCTACCTCATAAGATCGACAGGGCTTGCATGCAGTTGAAGTTCATGACTGCATTGCTTACTCATGTCAAGAGCTGCCTCTAGTGCTTCAGCTTTGGCTACTGTTGCAGCAGTTTTCATTTCTAATGCCATTCTGTCCATTGTTGCCTCCAATTTGGCTGTTTACAGCTTTATTTTTTATCTTTTTTTTATTTTATTGATCCCACAAGGGAAATTATTATGTTACAGCAGCAGAACACAAGTCAGATAAATACTTGCAATATATGTAAAAAACATATAAAACGTGGAAAAATTCAAGTTAAAAATACAAGATAAAAATATAAGTATGTACAATTATGTATAGAGTTGGAAGAATAAAAGAATAAAAAGTATATTAAATAAATAAATTAAAACAGTATGTAGTGCAACAGTAAAGTGCAAGTTGTACGAAACGGTAATATAGTCATTATGAAGTATTAACAAAATGAACTAACAATAGTGCTGAATAGCTCATCTGTCACACAGAGGCGAGCTGTTGTACAAAGTTATTGCAAATGGTAGGAATGATTTCCTGAACCGTTCTTTACGGCAGCGGAGCTGAATGAGTCTTTTAGAAAATGAGCTTCGCTGTCTCTGCAGTGTGCTGTGAAGTGGGTGGGATGGAGTGTCCATGATGGAAAGCAGTTTGTTCAGTGACCTCCTATTCCTCACTGACTCAAACGTCTCCATGTTCTGTCCAATGATGATACCGGCCTTACGGATGAGCTTGTTCACCCTGCCTGCATCTCTGGCATTGATGCTGCTCCCCCAGCAGACCACGGCAAAGTAGATGGCGCTCACAACAGACTGGTAGAAGATCTCCAGCATCTTGCTGCACACATTGAAAGATCTGAGCTTTCTCAGAAAATAGATTCTGCTCATTCCCTTCTTGTACACAGCATCAGTGTGGTCCTTCCAGTCCAGACTGCTGTTCAAGTGGGCACCTAAATACTTGCATTTCTGAACAGTCTCAACCTCCTCCCCCAGAATCTTTATGGGTCTGACAAGTATAGTGTTTTTTTTTTTTGCCCACAAGTTTAACAGTTTTAGGCAAGGGGTGAAACTAAAGACACACACACACACACACACTTTCTGAACCGCTTGTCCCATACGGGGTCACGGGGAACCAGAGTCTACCCGGCAATACAGGGCGTAAGGCCGGAGGGGGAGGGGACACACCCAGGACAGGATGCCCGTCCATCACAAGGCACCCCAAGCAGGACTCGAACCCCAGACTCACTGGAAAGTAGGACTTGGTCCAACCCACTGCACCACCGTGCCCCCCTTGAACTAAAGATAAGGAAATGAAAATACAATATATCAATAATCAATAACTTCAACTGGATCCTGGATTTCCTCACCAACAGACCCCATCGTGTGCAGACTGGCAGAAATACCTGCTTCCCACTTACCCTCAACACTGGCACTCCACAGGGAAGCATCCTGAGCCCGGTGCTGTATTCCTTATTCACGCATGACTGTGTAGCCAGGCACAGCTCGAACACCATCATAAAGTTTTCTGACAATACCACGATTGTGGGTCTGATCACCAACAGCGATGAGACAGCCTGCAGAGAGGAGGTGTGGTGCCAGGACAACAACCTGTCTCTCAATGTCAGTAAAACTAAGGAGCTGCTGATTAACTTTAGGAAACAGGATACGGTTCATGCACCCATCTACATAGGACGGGACACTGTAGAGAGGGTCAACAGTTTCAAATCCTTAGGGGTCACCCTCACTGCCAAACTCACATGGACTGAGCACATAACATCAACCATCAAAAACACCCATCAACGTCTCCACTTCCTCAGGCGTCCGAAGAAAGCCAGGATGTCCAATACAGTCCTCACCACTTTCTACAGGTGTGTTGTGGAGTCCATCCTCACAGGGTGTATTACATCCTGTGGTGGCAGCTGCTCCATACAGAACAAGAAAGTCCAACAGAGGGTGGTCAAAACGGCTCAGGAAATCATTGGCACATAGCTACCAGCAGTCCAGGACACCTACACCACATGCTGCCTCAGAAAGACGATGTGCATCATGAAAAATCACAATCACCTCACACGGGCACTTCTCACTTTTTTGCCGTCTGGAAAGCATCTCAGGTCTATTCAAACCCACACTGCTAGGTACAGGAACAGGTTTTACCCCACTGCTGTAAGAGTATACAACACTCACCAATGTGTCACCTTTTGTAACTAGTGTTGGACTACTCCTTCCAGGCACATTGGTAGATTACCCTGTCACTTTAAGCATTCTCATGGCCTGAGTTCTCTGGCTGTCTACTGTTATTTATTGTTATTGTTTATTAGCTATGGGAGTGCGGTGGTGCGGTGGTGCAGTGGGTTGGACCAGGTCCTGCTCTTTAGTGGGTCTGGGGTTTGAGTCCCACTTGGGGTGCCTTGTGGTAGACTGGTGTCCTGTCCTGGGTGTGTCCCCTCCCCCTCTGGCCTTACTCCCTGTGTTACTGGGTTAGGCTCTGGTTCTCCGCAACCCCGTATGGGACAAGCGGTTCTGAAAATGTGTGTGTGTGTGTGTGTGTTTATTAGCATTACTCTTTTGTGCAGTATTTCTATTGTCTTTGTTCATAGTCTGTGGAGAAACATTCAAGAAGGATTTCATAATAATTGCTCACAGTACTTGTACCTAAGGGAGTGTGGTGGCACAGTGGGTTGGACCACAGTCCTGCTCTTGGGTGGGTCTGGGGTTCGAGTCCTGCTTGGGGTGCCTTGCGATGGACTGGCGTCCTGTCCTGGGTGTGTCCCCTCCCCCTCTGGCCTTACGCCGTGTGTTTCCAGGTAGGCTCCAGTTCCCTGCGACCCCATATGGGACAAGCGGTTCTGAAAATGTGTGTGTGTGTGTGTGTGTGTGTGTGTGTGTGTGTGTGTGTGTGTGTGTGTGTGTGTACTTGTACCTATGACAATAAAACTTGAAACTTAATCCATATGCAGATAAATATACAAACCATAAAGCATCACAATTGTCCTAATGCACAAAGTAAATATGCATTACTTAAAACAATTCTTACAGATTCATTCTGATTTATCAAAATACTCTCAGAGAATTTCTATACAGTATTTCCAGAAGGTAACACCATCAATAAGTTATCATAACTACCTAAATTATAACATCTCATAGCAAAATAGAGACTATAACATTAATAAAGTGAAAGTGAACTGAAACATAACAGACAATGCTGTTGCAGGACTGAGGATGGAAAAGATTCGGAGAGATTAGAAGAGGAGCTCACCATGTGCACTGACAATAACAACAGAACTACTTCCTACTTTCTATCAGAGAGGAAGCTTAAAAGTCTCAGAAATACGTAAAATATACAAGAAACTGCCAGTAGGTGGAACCAACTCATGCTTTGCCTATTACGAACATGAAAAACAATATACCATTAAAAATGCTTAATATTTGCTCAAACAGAGCTACAATCAATTTAATAATTGTTTATGGTAACAGCACACATACATTTATTTATTTATGTAATGCTTTTCTCCAAATTTAAGGTACATACACTTATTTACCCATTTATACAGCTGGGTAATTTTATTGCAGTAACTCAGGGTACATACCTTGCTCACTGTTACTACAACCAGAGATGTGATTCAAACTTACGACCTTTGAATCCACAGGTAGCAATGCAAACCACTCTGCTATCAGCTGTCCCCACTTTGTTTTAGATCAATATTAAGCCAGTTTCATGTTTCTAAAATTTGTGAACTGCAATTCTGTAAAAATATGTTTGGGTAGACAATATTATTATTATTATTATTATTATTATTATTATTATTATTATTATTATTATTATTATTATTATTATTATTATTCAGAAGACACACCTTCAAATGATTTTTTGAGCATTTATCTCTAATGTGGCTTATGCAGGTTTTAAAATACTCTATAGTAAACTATATCCATTGTGTTTTATTGAATTTTCATTTATATGTTTGACATTTAATTTTAATAATGTCAAATAAAACTAGAAAAGTGACAAGGAAATTGCAGGTATCAGACTTTTTGTGAAAGGGTAGACAGTGAGGAGTGTGACAAGTGCACTGGTTCATGAGATAACCCTGACTAAAGATTAAGAGGTCTTGTCTTTACTTTTGAGTTCTTTGGCTGGGGAAGATTTTGGGGAAAAGGGAATCAAAACAGCAGGCAGAGACTCAAACTCCTAAACTGTCCAGTTCTTCTCTGTCTCTCACTTGAGTAAATAGCTTCCTGCTGACAAATGGGACTTAAAGAGGGGAATCATAGCACATAGGCATTTACTAACTGTAACTAGGTGTATGTGTTAGAATGGCATGGAATCCAGGGTGATTCATTTATGGTGTTATTGTTGTGCACCCCTAGTATAAATGTCTCCAAAGCAAGCTACAAACAGCATAGGCAGACTGAACTTGACACATTGGTTTTCCCCCATATGGTTGTGATAATGATTTTCCCAGTTATGGTGTATTCCTGGAGAAGGTAGAGACTGCTCCCTAGTGGCTGTTGATGGAAATTTTATCTGGGGTTGTATTATTGTAGTTGAACACACACTCACAGCTGACAGATCAGCCAGTGGATTTGATTTTGTGTTTGTGTAACCGAAAATTGTACAGAAATGCTCTCAGTTTGCTCAATACCCCAAATCCATCTATTACTCACATTAAGCTTACAACAACAGTGCTATATTATGACATTTAACACTAGGGGCAACATATTTGATAACAGACATTCTTTTGTAAGTTTAATAAAAATGGTATCAGTGTATAACAACAGTAAAGTTCTGATGACACCAATTCCTATCAAAGACCCCTCAGAATTAACCTCATTCTAATCAGAGACATAAAACTGTATTGTACTCAATAAACAACTGAAAAGGGTTATAACCTCAGCCATATGGACATATGGAAAATGGTCAGTAGGGAGGACCTAGAGACCACCGTGAGGGGAAGGAGGTCAAATTTTTTAAAAAAGAGTGTTTTATGAGAGTTAGCAGCTCATTATGCAAATTCTGTGTACAAATTGTATTTGTTTGTAACTCAGGATGCTCATAACTGGAACCTTCAGAATGCAATTTTTGAATAGGTAGTACTTCTTCAAAAACATGAAGAACACTAGCTGCCTGTAGCTATGGCTCTCATGCATTGACAAGTGATGAAAGCACCTATACACAAAGAGAAATGGAATTTCTGATAACTACATCCCTCCATGTGAACATTTGTATCACTACGTATTTTGGTAAATCTTGAACTTGAAATGAATCACAAACAACAAGTTGTACTATAAAACAAGACATCAAGAGATCATCCTACAAGAATTCATAGGATAGCAGAAATATGATGTAAAGTTAGCAAACTTCCTGGATAAATCCTTGTAGTCTATCCAGTATATGCACTCTCAAGAGCAGTGGACAAAAGTGTGACCAGCAGTAGGCAAAGAGAAATAACATAAAAGCATATGTGGATATGGTCATTGCCCCTCTTTTGGCGACAGGCAGAGGTGGGTGGGGTATTCACAAACACTCCCACACTCACTCGCTCTCTTTCAGTAACCGCTTGTCCTTGTCAGAGTCATAGCTATTCACAAATAATAGTTAAGAAACATTTGGTTGCCATGGCTCCCAGCTGCCCATTTAATCTCCAGGTTCTGAATAAGATAATGCTGCTTGACATGAAGAGCATTCAGAAGTCACAGTCTCTGAGTTTCTAAAGTCTGAGTTTCTGCCGTGCTTGTCTTTTATTTTCCCTCTCTCCTGAACCATATTTTACTCTTGTGTCATTGCAGATAAAGCATATAAAGCTACTGAGTTCAACACACCAAATGCATTGCTAGCAAGCAGTGGTATTGTCTCTTTGTCTTAGGAAATTAATATAACGAAACCGATCATGATTTATTAAATGTTCCATGAAACATAAAGAAGGCAGGATCAAAGCAGCATGTAGTTTTGGATATTTTAGAAACAGACAACCTTTTTATCATGTACAATGATGAATGTTGCTGCTCTTACTGGGTCTTATGCCAAATGAGAATTGACACTCCTGAAACACTTGAACACCTGCTCAACAACCCTTGAAAGTCTGTGGAGGCATTTCACAAAACAGTACTGTTTAAATTTTAGAAACAAATTGATACCATGAAAGGGGGGCACAGTGGCACAGCAGGTTTGGCCTGTATCCACTTTCTGGTCGGTCTGGGGTTTGAGCTCTGCTTGTGGTGCCTTGCAACAGACTGGCATCCCCTCCTGGGTGTGTCCCCTCCCCCTCCAGCCTTGCACCCTGTGTTGCCGGGTTAGGCTCCGGTCCACTGTGACCCTGCTTGGAACAAGTGTTTTCAGCCAGTGTGTGTGTGTGATTGATACCGTTTACTAGGTAAAAGTGTTATAATTGTTCTACTGGACATTTTTGAGAATTCTCTCAAAATAATGTAAGCTAATTTGTCATTGTGAAATACCTCGAGGTTGGCTAATATAATTTTCAAATTAACAATACACAAGGATACATGCATTTCAAAGAAAAAAAACCCAGTAAGTAGGCTATCATGAAATACATGTCCTCTGCCAATCACCAAAATATATCCTCAGTTAAGACAATTATCTTCTTATAATATCCTCTTATATTCTGAGTTTAAATATTTCAATAAGGATATTGTAACAGTTCCCTCATTCTTCCACAAAGTACAAACCACACCCATGCTTGTTCCAGTGAAATGATTTTCAAGATTTTTAAACTAAGGTCATGCATGACGTTCAGGTGATTTGGTTGTTGGTGACAATGGGTCAAAATCAAGTCGAAGTGTGTGCAGAAATGTGTGAATAAGTATAGGCTAAGGGTGTTTTCTATGTGACATTTCAAAATTAAAGTCAAAAGAGGAAATTTTATTTGAAGGGTTAATTTGACATGATGTGCGGTCTTCATTAACCATATTTTGAAAAGGTGGCCTTCAAATTAAAATGTATTTTCTATCTTAACAGGACTGCACTTTTTTCACACGGAAAGAGATTCTTAGGTGAGTAACATTTCTGTTTATATGAACTGCTTGTCACAACCCCAGAGGAAAATTCTCAGGATGAACACAGGGGACGTCACCCCAGGCCCACTCAGCTATATCAGCACACCTGAACTCAGTGAATACCAGAAGCCCAGCACTGTAACAGGAATGAGGGACAAACAACTAGTTGTGGATTTGTGATCAACTCTTCACTGCATTTCTTGGAGATGTTATAGAAATTCTGCTTCCAAAGTCCCATTTACAGGGTTTTGAGGTCCAATCTGTGTTCATCTGTCTTCCATACTCTTGTCCCGCTCCTGTGTCTTAGCTCAAAATTATATTTCTGTGTGTTGCTTTAGTCTCCCTCATGGTGACGCTCAGTGAATCTTTTTGCTCGGTGTTCTTCGTATCACACCGCATTTCATTTCTTCGGTTGCATAGGCTCACCAAATGTGGAAGCCAAGTAGGGACAAACTGAAACGAGAACCGAGGGGCAGGCAGGAGGTCTTCAATGAGCAAACATCATTTCTTGGAGGATCGAAAGGGCATGGTCAGGAGACAGGCGAGAGTCAAGGAGCCAGGGAAACACAGAGATGGGGTAGGAAAACACAGGAACGGGGAAAGCAAGGTAAACATAGGAAGCACTGGGCATGGAAGCAGTGGTGTACTCTAAGAGGTTCTGCCACTGGAGGTGGCTGGGTGCTGTGCTTTTATACTCCTGTGCCCTGATCTTCCGCAGGTGTGACCACTCCATGTGGAGGCGTGACAGTATCCCCCCCTTCATGAGCGACACTGGCCCCTCCGCAGACCTTGGGGGGACAGCCCCATGGCCAGGGCACCAGGTGGTCTGGGTGGTCCCGATGAAATGTGGTGACCAGGTCCGGATTCAACACATCCCGCGCCACCACCTAGCTTTGTTCCTCGGGACTGTAGCCCTTCCAATCCACGAGATACTGCTGCAGCACCCCTTGTTGGCGGCGGGAGTCCAGTAGGTCCTTCACTGCATAAGCTGGTGCTCCACTGACCTGCACCGGCAGGGGTGGAGTAGCTTCGACAAACTGCTGGTCTAGGGAGGCGATGCAGGGCTTCAGGAGGGACATATGAATCATCAGGTTGAAATACAGATGGGAGGGCAACTGCAGGCGCTAAGAGACCAGGGTGACACGGAGGAGCACCTTGAATGGGCTTATATACCTGGGGCTGAGTTTTTCCAGGGCAACTTGAGTCGGAGGTCCTGGGTAGACAGCCAGACCCACTGGCCAAGCAGGAAGGACAGTATTGGCCTGGAGTTTGGTCCTCTGGGTGCTCTTCTGGGGGTGGTCTCATACCGCACACCAGGTCTTCACTCTCCTTGTACCAGGTTTCCACAGCGGGTACATTGCTTGGGCTGTGGTGCCCCAGAAACAATGGGGGATGATATCGTAGGATGCACTGGAATGGTGATAGACCTGTGGATGTGTGGGACAGTGAGTTGTGGGCATATTCTGCCCATGGTAGGCAGTGGGCCCACTGGTGCTGCTGGTTTGTGCAATAACTGCATAGGAACCTGCTGATGCCCTGTTGCAATCTCTCCACCTGCCCATTGGCCTGCAGATGGTAGCCAGATGTGAGACTCACCAATACCCCCAATCGCTGCCAGAAGGCCCTAAATACCCTGGAGGTGAAAGGCGGCCCCGGTCCGAGGCGATGTCCTCTGGCAGTTCCGAGATACGGAAGATATGGTTGCATAGCAGCTCGGCCATCTCCGGTGCTGGAGGGAGTTTGGGAAGGGAGACAAGACGGCAGGCCTTGGAAAATCTGTCCAGAATTGTAAGAATGGTGGTCTTATCCTCAGAAGACGAGAGGTCAACCAGGAAGTCCAGAGCAATGTGGGACCACGGATGGCTCGAAACAGGCAAAGCCTTGAGGAGCCCGGCTGGCTTCTGGGTTGGGGTTTTAGCATGGGCACATGTGGGGCATGCCCGGATGTAGTCCGAGGCATCATCTCAAAGCGAGGGCCACCAGAATTGCTTCTTTAGGAGGTCAAGGGTCTTACTGAACCCTGGGCGAGCTGCCACAAGGGAGTCATGGGTCCACTGCGGGAGGGTCAGTCTCATGGAGGTGGGTATGTACTACTTCCCTTCCGGTCTTTTATGGGGGCCTGGTTCTGTCCCTAAAGCCTCCTGGAGATCCTGGTAGAACTGCCACTGCTCTGGGGCCGCCAAACAGTGTTCCAGTAAAATGAGTTCTGAGGCTTCTGAGGCTGGAGGGTCCTCATGCATCCGGGATAGGGCATTAGCCTTGGTATTCTTGCTACCTGACCAGTACATCACACTAAAGCAAAAGTGGGTAAACAGCCAACCTGGCATGCCGAAGGTTCAAACGCTTTGCTGTCTGCAGATATTCCAGATTTTTGTGATCCGTCAGAAAGAGGAAAGCATGTACAGCCCCCTCTAGCCAGTGTTGCCATTCTTCCAGGGCCAACTTCAAGGCCAGCAACTCACAGTTGCCAATGTCATAGTTGTGCTCAGCCCTGGACAGTTTATGGGAAAAGTAGGCACAGGGCTACAGTTTCAGGGAGTCTCCTGGATGTTGGGACAGGACCGCCACTCACCCATACTACTGATGCATCTACCTCAACCACAAATGGCAGGGTAGGGTCTGGGTGCCGGAGGATGGGTGCTGACGTGAATCTTTGCTTCAGGGACTCAAAAGTCATCTGAGCTGCATCGTCCGGGAGAGACAGGGACCTTACCATCCATGAGAGCGGTGAGTGGTACAGTGATGGTACTGTAGTCCCTGATGAAATGGCGGTAAAAGTTAGTGAACCCGAGGAATCTTTGTAAGGCTTTCAGGGTCTTGGGGCGGGGCCAGTTATTCACGGCTTGGATTTTCCCGGGGTCCATGGCTACATCTTCTTTGCTCAGAATGAAACCCAGGAAGGCTACCTGCTTCTGGTATAGAACAGGCACTTTCGACAATGATTTCTGCCGCCAAGACCTCGGACACATACCTCCGTATCGCCTCCTGTTCCAGCAGGGGGTATACTCGACCTCTAGGAGGCGTCAGGAGGAGGTCAATGGCACAATCCCACGGCCTATGGGGTGGTAGGACCGTGGTCTGCTCCTTGCTGAAGATGTCCTGGAGATCTTGGTAGTCCCTTGGGATGTCTACTTGTGGTGCATTGGAGCCCTCCACAGATATGGGTTAGCATGACCATGACAGGCTGCTTTGCAGTCAGTGATGGCTTGGTTCACTTGCTTGTGTGAAAAACTGGTTGTTCCTGCTTTATTTGCCCACAGAGAGCCTGATGTCAGCCATTTTTCATTGATTTACAAAGTATAAATACATTTTGCACTTGGATCCACTTACTTTGTTGACCAGTCCTGCTGCAGTCTGTTTTCACACTGGAAATTTGTCAGTTATGTATCTGTGTACTGGGTATTGATTCATTTTCACATTTCTTATTTATTTTTTATTAATTACAAATAAATGGTAATTGAAACTCATATTTTGACAACATACTTGTATCAAAGCCAGCTTAATCTTCACAGATAGCATCTTTATACATGTGTGCATAACAGGCTACTGAATGTTTAATGATAAAATAACAAAACAATCCTAACAGATTTTTATCTTTATTGCAGGTTGCATGGACGATACCATGAACTAGCTCCACATTTAGTACCAATGGATTACACTAACAATCCTGATGTTAAGCTTCCCTTAGCACTCATCATCAACATGCCGGAGCTGAAGGTATGGTATTGCCTTGAAAACTGGAGAAAAGAATCACTTCAAAGGCTAGATTTTTCTTAACTCTTTGTTATATCGTGCACTTTTTTAATGTGCTCCCTAAGATCTTGTGACATAGTATAGTAGTTACAATGAGAAGTAATAAAACTAAACTATACATACATTTATATATATTAACCAAGATATATATAAAAAAGGGGGACGTGGTGGCACACTGGGTTTGGCCGGTGTCTGCTCTCTGGCAGGTCTGTGGCTTGAGTCCCGCTTCAGAGAGCTAAAAAGCATGAGTGCGACAAAAGAGGTTAAATCGACAGCCACAAGGGCCACCCTCTTTACTATGCCCTTTTTTAAGAGTCACAAAACACACTTCTCACACACAGCAGCATTCTTGTCAGCAGGAAACCCTGCAGTCCCTTATGTGCAGAGGAGCAACACCAGGTCCCACCATGACTTGAACTCAGATCGCTGGATTCAAAGCCCACGGTGCTGGCCATAATACCACTGAACCTGTGGAGAGTGTTTCAGGGTGAGCATTGCAGCAGCGCTGGGGGTTTCTGGAGTCAGAGCCCCTGGAAGCACACTTGGGCCCAAGCAACCAGGCAAAAAGGTCCCACCAAGATTTGAATGCAGATCACTGGATTCAGAGTCCAGGGTGCTAGCCATTACACCCTGGAACTGGTGGTGCCACCCCTTGCTGCACAAGCAGCCACTACTAGTCTACCTGGGAATCTGAACTGAGTAGTCTCTGTTTATCCTGCAGCTGAGCTGTTGGCTAGTGGGATGCCTTGCCTTGGCTAAAGTGTGCCTGCGAGCAAGAAGAATTGGCTCAAGTGGTAGCCTGCTTGCTTAGCATGTAGGAGGTAGCGGGATGGATGCCCGCATTCTCTATGTGTTTTAGTGGGCTTGTGCCAAGGTCTTTCTGCGGCTGTTCCCTCTGACGTGCTCTCCAGAGACATGCGCAGCGAGTTCGAAGCTTGCTCTCTTTTTCTTCCCGTATCAGTGAGGACTCGCGACAAAATCAACACTGGAAACCACAGCATGCTTTGCTGCAGCATATTGTCAACTCTTGGATATAGTGAACTCAGAGCACAACAGCAAAGGTTAAATTGACAGCACAAACATCGCCCACAGGCCCATACGGTGATCAAACCCACAACTTTGGTCTTACTAGCACTGCACTCTAACCAACTGAGCTAACCATCCACAAGGGTTTCCTTCTTCATCATGCCCTTTTTTTTAAGTTGTTATTTGCAGTAACGAGTCGCAAAACATGCTTCTCACGCACAGCAGTGTTCTTGTCAGCGGGAAACCCTGCAGTTGCTTATGTGGGGAAGCGCAACATCAGGTCCCACCCAGACTTAAACTCAGATCACTGGATTCAAAGCCTAGGGTGCTGGGCATGACACCATGGAACCCACGGAGAGTGTTTCAGGGTGAGCATTGGAGCACCTTCCCAACACATTCTTTAAATGGCACAAGTGCAATTTTTATAGTTGGCCATTGCCTGATAAAGCACACAGAAAACAGACTGACTATATCCTTGACAGCAAGTGGTGGAAAAGATACATTTTTATATTAATGCCGCGACCTGGAATAAGTTTTGGAACTGATTACAATTTACTTATGTTCGGGTTTCACATAAAATTGAAGAGGAATTGTAGGACCTGTCCGATCTCACCATTTGCTGGGTGCATTTTTAATTTTTACTTCTTTCCTGACACCAGCAAAACACTTTCCCAAGTTTCTTTTCATAGCCTTTTATCTACCACTGACCTATTCTAAGCAATATTTCTCTTGATATACTTCCATGTTGTTGCTGGGCCCACACACAGTGACCATGTGAGGGGCACATTATTCCTCAAGCTGCTTTTCCAGGTGGATATTTAGTGGCAAGAGGCTGCTGGAACTTCTTTTTTTCCCAAAATTTTCCTTATTCCTTCCTTGATTAGTGGAAAACCACAAATAAGAAGGGTGTTTTGTTCTGATATTTTTAGAACTTTCTAGTGAGGTCGAGAGTCACGGAACATCAATATGTGCATCAAGTAAAATAAAAAGATACAAAAGAAAATCATTGTATACCACAGCTTTTGGGTGCAAGATGGTGTGAGTATAATCTCCTTTTAGTCTGAGTGGAGTTTGCATGATCTGCCTGTGCTTGTGTGGGTTTCCTCCAGGTACTCCACTTTTTCTCTCATAGGCCAAAGTCATGCTGTTCAGGTGGATTGATGACTGTAAGTCACCCATAGAGTGAAAGGGAGAGCATGTTTCAGTGATGTATGGATGAGTGACCAACAGTAAGTAGTATATCTAGCAGTGTAAGTCACCTTGATGAATAAGGTGTGTGGGCTGATAACACTACATAGTGCTCATTTGAAATTGCTTTGGAGAAAAGCATCTGCTAAATGAAGTAACGTAACATAAACATAATAATAGAATAAAATTTTATGTCCACATACATATAACAAGTGCTCAAGGTCAAAAGATTACAATGTATCACAGATATGATCATGTAGCACTTTCTAATAACGTCTAGAAGTGTGTCCTGGCATTATAGAATTCATTAGAATTGTTATGCAGATCAAATGTCGGCTTTTCAAGTGGAAGCAATTGAAACACTACAGTCAGTCACATATTTATAGAGGGAGCTTCTGTTGTAGACTACAAAATTAAAATATATTTCCTTGCTAAGTAAATAGGAGTAGCCATCCTACATACCATAGCACAATCAAAAAAAAGGAATTTTCGTTGGGAAGAAAGTACACACACACACACACACATTTTCAGAACCGCTTATCCCATACGGGGTTGCGGGGAACCAGAGCCTACCCAGTAACATAGGGCGTAGGGCCAGAGGGGGAGGGGACACACCCAGGACGGGATGCCAGTCCGTCGCAAGGCACCCCAAGTGGGACTCGAACCCCAGACCTACGGGAGAGCAGGACTGTGGTCCAACCCACTGTGCCACCGCACCCCCTGGGAAGAAAGTAGATGGAGTCAAATCTGAGTTTTTGTTAAATGTTTTTTGAATGTTCGCGAGTACCATAGTCCAGTAATTTTGTATGTTCTCACATTCTCAGAATAAATGTAGAAAATAGCCCCCAGAAGCTTTGCATTCAAACACAGCTGACATGTCCTTGGAAAAATCCTTATGAAGGTGCACTGGAGTGAAGCTGATTCTGTGAATGTGTTTGAAGTTTTGTTCCTGGATTTTGAGGAAGGTGCAGGCAGGAAAGATTTTATCACTATAGAATACCATTCATAATCACGAAAATGTAAGTCAAGGGCATTTGATCCCTCTGTGCAATTTTACAGCCAATAGCAAGACGATAAAACAGTATATAATGCAGGCATCATGCCCCTACCATTGTCTGATGTAATGAGCTGCTGCTCTGCTTTAGTTCATTCTGCCCATAATCTGTTCTCCTTGTCTAGAATGGCGGTGAAATAATTTAGTTATTAATGATGTAGGTATTTGTAGATGTCCGTACTGGGTCGGTCAGAATTATTTCTTATGAGGTTCAAACTTACCACTGTTTGATCTGCAAATGTAAATCATGTATCCAACACCCTTTTAGATAACCACTTCTGGAATCCAATTTGGCTAATAGTTAGGGCAAGACCTGGGTTAAGAGCGACAGGAGACCATAATGGTAGTCTCTTCAGGATCCTGAGGTATCTCTTCACAACTCTCTAAACTAGTGGTGCGTTCAATACAGAAAATAATAATAATAATTGCCACACCCACACCGCCAGGGCAATGTGGAACACCTTGGGCATGGCGCAGACTGACACATAAAAGGCTGTGTCAGAGCAGGAGCTGACACGGAACCTTGCTCAGCCTTGCATATCGAGACCTCCTTGCTAAACCTAAACTCCTTCCAGAACTCTTCGCCCTCTCCCAGTCCCTTTACCCTACTCCTTAGTCATCGTTGCCTCTTCATGATCATCAACCTCTCGCCTGTTCACCGACCTCGCCTTTTGGATTGCCCCTTCAACGAGGCTTGCACCAATAATAATAATAATAATAATAAGAAGAATTGTATTAAAATTATTTTTAATTTATTTTTTTAATTATCTAACATATACAACTGATCTGTTGTTTTGCCCCCTTCTACAATAAACTAGAGCAGAGTCTTGAATGTCCAGCCTAAACATAATTTTGATAATACAGAATTACTGTCACGCCCCCGGGAACGAGCGAAGCAGAGACACCTGTGCCCACTTAAGACCAGGGATAAAAGAGGCTCCGTGTCCACACCCCTGTGCGGATTCTTGCAGTTGCTCTGTGCCTTTGCAGTTTCAGCGGCTCTCCTCTGCATCTGTTCCTTGCCTGCTCTTGTCTTGACCCTTGCCTGTTCTTTGCTTGACCACCGAGTTTTGGATTGCCTGTATTGCCACGTTCGTCCCTGGATTGACCCACACCTGTTTCTGACTCTGACCTTGCCTTGTCCCTTGAACCTGTCCTACGAGATTAAAGTCCAACCCGCAATTGTGTCCATAAACTTACCTGCGTCCAGTCCTCGTCCCTGACAATTATATATAATATGAGTTTCATTTGGAAAAGGATTGTTTGATAGGCTCAATAGTGAGAAAAGCTATTAAAATGTTTAATTCAGTTTTAACGGTTTTAAGTTTTAGTGCTATGAAAACCATGACTTTCTTTTTTAATTCATCAGTCTTTTCCACTGTCATAATTCAGCATACAACTAACAAAGGTAGCTCATGAAACAAATCTCTCTGTTGAGTAAAATGTTAATTGATTTGTCCCCAATTTTCAGCCAAAGGTGAACATCATTGCTAGATGCTTAAAAGCAGTTCTAAACTGGATTGGTTTTCGACCATAGGCATTTTTGCAAAATGTCTTGAATAAAAATGACAAACATTCCTGTTGCCAGATAATGTGGCATGCCAGATAATCAAAAACCTGCTTTTATCTCAAAGCCATAGTCTGACAAAATCATTCATCCCTCTAGTATGGCCGAAACAGGACCTTCCAAGGCACTGATTCCTCTGCAGAGGGAACAGCTGTTTCTTGGGATTCCTAATAAAATAAAACTCCTTGCAGTCAAATGGTATTTCCTCTTTCTCACAGATGTTCTCAAAGAAGGAGTGCAGCATTTCAACAAATGTTTTTAGGTCTGCTTGGATTGCTCCAACTGGAATGCCATCTGGTCTGGCTGCTTTTCCATTTTTCAGTTGTTCTGCGACCTCAGTAGATTTCTCGCAGTTTATGGGAATAACAGTGTTAAATGATCTGATGAATGGAGGGGGTATTGCTGCTCTTTTTAGGAGCTCCTGAAAGCATTCAGTTCATCTGCTGATTTGCTGTTCTGTGACTTTGATAGCCTTTCCTTCCCTGTCATTGACAGGTATTTGTGATATGCTGCATTTTCCAGATTGCTTTCTGTTGGTGTCATAAAGCATCTTCATATCATGCATTTTTTGCTACTGTTGCAGTTTCTGTTGCTTATTCATCCATGTAGTTTCTCTTGTCTCCTTTAATACTGCTTTTGCCACTTCTTTGGCTTGAGCCTGCTGTTTTGCTTTTGCTTTACTTTTTCATGTCGCTGTTTACTGCTAGGAGGGTGGGTGTGGTGGTGCAGCGGGCTTGCCCAGTGCTTGCCATGCGGTGGGTCTGGGGCTTGAGCCCTGCCTGGGGTGCCCTGTGGCAGACTGGCATCCCATCCGGGGTGTGTGTGTCTCCCCCCCGTACCTGGTGCTGCAAAGCTAGGCTGAAGCCTACCGCAACCCCAGTTGGGACAAGTGGTTGTGTGTTTATTGCTGCGCTCTTTAGTTTCCTCTGTTGGATTTTGATCTTCTTGATCTTTCTCTTATTGGTTCTAAATGATACAATGAAGATTCTTAGATCATGTGCTTCTCAGCCAATCAGTTGCTTTCTGTACTTGGTTTAACAATTTGAGACCTACTCTAAGACCAACACAAAGGTGGATCATCTTGTTCATATTGTTCATATTCTGAATCTGACTGCAACTCTTCTGATGCCATTTTTTCTTAGTCTGGCTTTTGTCAATCTTATCTCACAGCTACCTTGGAGGGCAGAAACATAGTTTCTCATTTCTGTTGCTATTTGTGTTACCTCCCATGTCTTATACATGGTCATTACATTCCATGTGCTTATGTTCATGCTCTTATATTAGAGGTGGTCTGCAAGATTGGATTACACGTACAATGGGCTGGAAGAAGCACTTTCAGATGTTACTCCCAGCCTTTTGACTGAGGTTGTGGATAAATGAGTTGTGCAGTAATATTTTCCAGACCTTCTGTCAAAAGCATGAGATTAACAATTTGAAACTGTTTCTCCCAGCACATTGCAGATGCAATTAAATTGTGTAAACAATACACAGAAGGATTGTGGAAAAGAAAAGGAGGAGAGAATAAGAATGAGAATCAGAATCAGAAAGGAGAGACACTGATTTGTAATTTTGGGCTGAAACTCAGCCCAGAAAACACTTCTCCACTGGTTGTCAAACATAGGTCATTTGGAAGCAGACTAGAAATAACTAGAGTATTAACGAATTGCAGGTGGATAAAATGAAAGGAATTAGTTGAATAGTCTGTAAAAGAGGACAAGGAATAAAGGTCAAGTTGGCAGGTGGAGCCTCAGTATAAGACAGTTTCAGGAAACAAGGTCTTTCTGGTTATCTTGGGAGGGAGATATGAGGAGGATAGGGGGAACTTTCATGACATGGTATTGGTTTTCTAAGATGTTAAGGTTGTAGGAAGAAAAAAACAATCAGTCAAAAATAATTACTTGCACAGACATAAATATGTGCCACAGATAGCAGCAGAAGCACATAAAAAAACCAAACAGTTTTCTAAAAGTAGTGTGAGTGTATAAAGGCCTTCTAATCAAACTTGATACCATTTTCTAAGACAAGTTGCAGTGTTGGACAAAGCAATGAGCAATTTTACTTTGCTCAGGAACATTCCTGCAGGAGCAGTCATTGGAACAACGAACCTTCATTTTGCAAAGCAACAGCTTTTACTATTACATTTCCCACTCTTCCTAAAGGGGTCATGGTGTAATATCACAATACAATATTTTAAGACTGAACTAAATAATAAATTCATTACACATATTCTGTGGTTTAAACTCTAAAAAGTATTGTCATGTTACAACATGAGTTATGTACATACAGTATATTGTTACAACATAATTTTACAATTGTCATTATTTATAACTATTATTTTTTCCATCCATCCATCAATGCATCCATTTTCATAAACCACTTGTCCTGATTATGTTGAAGGGGTTCAGAGCCTACCCTGGAATCTCTGGGTGCAATGTTGAAGGGGGCGTAAACTTCACGTTCATACACTCACTCACCGACTTGCACACTAAGGGCAATATATAATTTTCATTCCATCTACATGTGCATGGGGCAACATGCAAACTCCACGGAGACTGAGCCAAATTCAAACCACAGTACTACTTATAATACGATAAATTTTAATGTTAAAGAGAGAGAGAGAGAGAGAGAGAGAGAGAGAGAGAGAGAGAGAGAGAGAGAGAGAGAGAGCTGACCTAAGGACTTGGGATGGGCTGATGGGTGAAAGTCCAGCTGAAGGGTCACTCTAGAGAGAATAAGTTTTTGTTTGGTTTTGGCTTTGTCGTTGCCTTTTGCTTGGAAGGGCTTCTTTCAGTTATATTGGTTTAAAATAAACTATCTTTTTGGTCCTGCTCTCCTGTGCCTGTGTCCTGTGTGGCTGCTTCTACACACACACACACACACACACACACACACACACACACACACACACACACACTCAGACGAGTTATTTATTTATTTATTTATTTATTTATATAACCATTATGTCTAATTTAACCTTTACAGGTTTTCCTCTCTACTGTAGCTTCTCCTGCCAGTTACTGGCTTGGATTGCTTCCTTGTGTTTATATATAAAATTGCATGAATGAGTTCTGTTATTTTGTTTCATGTTTTACAGGAAAACCCTTTCAGAAATAGAATTGTGGAATCATTTTCTGAGGATGGTTTGGGGAACATCAGTTTTAATGATTTTGTAGACATGTTCTCAGTACTCAGCGAAACAGCTCCAAGAGAACTGAAGGCCATTTATGCCTTCAAAATATATGGTAATGAGTTTTTCTATTTAAAAAAAATTAAGTGATTTTTTTTAAAATATATTAAATGAATACGAAAATCATGGCTTACTTGTGCACAAACATGTCACAGTCTCTACAGAAGAAGTAACAAAACCATTGCTTATTTATTGTGGGTAGATTTCAACACGGATAATTTCATCTGTAAGGAGGACCTGGAGAAAACACTGAATAAGCTGACAAGAGAGGAGCTCACGCCAGAGGAAGTGAATCTTGTTTGTGAGAAAGCCATTGAGGAGGCTGACATGGATGGGGATAACAAACTTTGTTTCACTGACTTTGAAAACATGATCTCCAGAGCTCCTGACTTCTTAAGGTAATATATGATCTAACACTTTTCTTAAAAGCAGATTTTAATTTTAAGATACCTACAATTACTTACCCACTAACTGTGAATGTTTGAAAGTAATTATGAAATCAACAAAATGGTAGATTATTGTAATTATAATTGAAGATATGATTACTTTTACCCACCTCTGTTCCTCCCTTGACTTGCCTTAAAAACAACCGAGGGCTCACTACGGGTCAAGTTTGACTCGGCACCTTGAATGCATGAATGCATCATTCACTTAAATTAGTATTTTAAGCAAATGGTACTGTATTCCCTACAGCAGCATTTCCACTTGTATTGGATGTTTTGGCACAAAGGTACACAGGGTTTAGTCCATCAGGCATATCAATCTGGCTATTTTCTGCCTAAATCTAGTGCATAAACCTCAAAATTTTCCTGGAAGCAATCATAAAAATATTTTATTTTCCACCAAAATGTGTGTGTGTGTGTGTGTGTGTGTGTGTGTGTGTGTAGTCATTAACTAGTACCAAACATTCTTTATTATCTTTTATCATTCTTTTATCGAATAAATAACGATAATTAACTCCCTTGACAATTTTCAGGAATTTAGCAAATGTAGTCATTTTAAGGAATGATTTAACCTTGTTATGAGGAACTGGTGCATTATGCTAACAAACAGTATATATTTACTTTAAGCCTCAAAATAAAGTTTATTAAGTGAAAGGATTACATAAAACTAGTGATGCACAAAAAATTAGGTATTTAGAAATGTTTCAAGGATGATCTTTTTGTAAGTAAGAATTGTTCCAACATGATTAAATTGTAGATATCTTCAGTCATTAAGTATGGTTTAATTTAAGTATAGCTCTCCTCTTCTCCCTACACCACTGTTATATCTTTTAAGTAACTTTGCTTTACAGTTGTTAAATAGAGCAAAAGCTTTGGGAGATCTTATAAGTTCAAAAAAGTGGTAAGATTGAAGAATGAAATGGCTTGGATCCAGACATATAAAATACAGCTTTCTATTGCTGTTATTTACCTTTTTATGGTATTTTTTTATTGCTGACTTTCAGAGTGTGAGGCAAATAGATATTGTCTGCTGTCTTTAAAAAGGGTAATGAAGCTAATAACTGTTTCCTCTTTTTTTTTCAAAAAAACTTTTGGAAGCTTTTGTAGTCTAATGAGATTAAAGTTTATTTTTTTGACCTGAAACACTGTGTGCCAATCACCCACATACCTGCCTTTGCTCAAATTCCCTCCTATTCAAGGTTGGCTAACTATGGCCAATGGCTCTTAAGTAATAGAAATTACATTGTGATACAGAAAATAGAACTAAATGAAGAGAGAGACAAACAAGTTACTTTGCAATACATGAAATCTAGTTAGTTTCCTACTTACAAACTTCCAGGTAAAGTAAAGTGCAGTCTGCTGCACCTCTCTGTTCCCATCCAAAAAAAAAAAAAAACTGCTGTTACCTCCTACCAGTGGAGCTGTCCAGGTTCTTGAAATTTACTTTACATTTTTTCATTTAGCAGACACACGTTTTCTTTCTCCAAAGCTACATTCAGATCAGAGTAAATAAAATTCCATTTCACAAGCGGTAAAGAGATACAGACGCAGACACACTATTCTCAAAATAGTCACATAGACCAATACCACCTTTTTCACCAGGGCACATTATGTAGTAGTTGCATATAGAGTTAATGACAAGCCCCAGGCCTGCTGAGTCACAATCAGCTTATCAAATTTTTGAATAATGAACTAACTCTCAGTCCCAATAATTTGTAAGCAGCAGACCAACTATGAACAGTATGTCACATAAAACTATAACAACATAATAAAAATATGCATTCAGTTATTACAAAGTCAGAACAAAGAATCAAATTATCACTAAGGTATATTTTAATTTTATCTTGTGCTCACAGCACCTTCCATATACGAATCTGAGAGAGATGCCTGATGATGAACATCCCAGAGATTGTCTCACTCTGCTCACTGACACTCCAGGATGAAGAACCACAGAATCAGGTGTAACACTGTCTTGCTATTCAAAATGTATGAAATTTGTGAGTGTTTGTTGTATATGAAATTGTATTTGATTTCATCATTAACCAATGTTATTTTACAAAGAGAAATAAAAAATACTATATAGTAATACAAACTATGGTAGGAAGAAAAGACTCAGTTTAGCCAGAGTGCAGAAAAGTCCATTTATTCATATGCGTACAGGTGAGCCTCCCAGAGAGAGTCATACTGGGGAGAAGCACACACACACACACACGCAATATCAGAACCGCTTGTCCCATACGGGGTCGCGGGGAACCGGAGCCTACCCGGCAACACAGGGCGTAAGGCTGGAGAGGGAGGGGACACACCCAGGACGGGATGCCAGTCCGTCGCAAGGCACCCCAAGCAGGACTCAAACCCCAGACCCACTGGAGAGCAGGACCTGGTCCAACCCACTGCGCCACCACGCCCCCCGTAGAGGGGAGAAGCAGAGTACAGATACTTATACAGTCTAGGGTGGGGTTAGTAAATTTCCACTAATATAACAGTTAGTTCAGCCTTGTGCCTTGTTCTTTTTGTAGATGCGTGGGTAGGCTAACTCCTTTCGATCCCACGGGCACAGTTTCTTCATGTGATGTTGCCACCTTATCTTTGCACAGCAGCAGACCGGGTGCAGTTATTCGTGTGGCCTTGCATCTTCAACACTGGGTGTATTACATTTTCTAGCAAGCAATTATTACACACAATCCCTTATCCATAGTTTAAAGGCGAATAAAGAGCCTTACAAAAAGTAAAATGAACAACTGATGAAATTTTCTCTCACAATACACATACATAAATAAATATACACAAAGATAACTAGGATATTCTATGAATTATCAATTATTTACAATTGTTATTATTATTATTAAATAGGTAACATCGGAAGTACAAGGCGGAGCAGAACCGCATAATGATTACAAGCAGTTAAAAAATAGTAAAGCATCAGTGAGACAGCAGTGACCTAACGGTGAAGTGTA